>NC_072447.2:152413106-152716136 GCF_028878055.3 Symphalangus syndactylus | reverse complement strand
CTGACCACATCTTGTGAAGATCCTTCCTGTTGCTCACCCATCTCACTTATAAATAAGCTCAAGGAAACCTCCTTCTGTCAACCAAAATTGCAGTAAGAAAAACATAATTATCATACATACTTCTCTAAAGATTTGAGGTGGCTCATAGTAAAAACACAGATGAAAAGGGGCAGTGGAACTAAACCAATAAGACAGAGTCAGAAACACTCAGAGAAAGGTAAGAGGTCATTTCACTAGGACCTGGGGGTGAGATCACTGGGACCAAAATACACTTGGCTCTGAGCTTCTTGGAAGCCAGAGCACAGGAACAATGGGGCCCAGATTCTGACTACCATCATTAACAGGAAGTTTCTGGATCAAGAAGTGACCAGGGACAGCGGCAGAGGATAGGGGTGGTGCTGCATCATTGCCAAAGGAAAGGGAGGCCCATGCACACCCAAATGGTCCACTGCAGAGACGCCACAGTCATGTAGACCCAGGCCTGCCCTGGAGACTTCACAGGCAGCTGAGTCACACCAGTTTCCCAGCAGGAACACTGTTTGGGGCAAGCATGTAACAGGCCAGGTCCAGCAGGGCTATAGCCAAGGAGCTGGAAAGTGCTCCTTCAAGAGGCAGTTGGGCCACAGCAGCACAGTGAGTGGTGGTGGCGGTGGGGTGGGGGGGGGTGGCTATTGGCATCAGCAGAGAACAGAATGGAATCAGTTCCAGAGAATGCCAGGAGCTCCATCCTCGTGCAGGCAGATAACTGTGCAGGGCTATAAGGCTTAGCATTTCTCTGGCCCCTCACATGCCTCTGTCATCAGCTACCTAGACCCTGGATGGAGCCAAAGTTTCATTCATCTGTGCCAGGGCTAGGACACAAGAGATAAAAAAATCCTCAGGAGTTGGGAGAGTGGAGAAGCCTGATGGCTTGGAAAGCAGAAACTTGGGTGTCCTTTAAAAATAGTGTTCCATCAATACAAGCTGTTATGGGTTGAATTGCATCCCCCCTTCTACCAAATTGATATGTTGACATCCTAAACTCCAATACCTCAAAATATGGCTTTATTTGGAAATAGGTTCATTGATGATATAATAAGTTAAGATGAGGTCATGCTGGAGTGGTTTGGTCCCTAATCCAATATGAGCAGTGTTCTTATAAGAAGGAGAAATTTAGACATTGGAGAGACACTGGAGAGAATGTCATGTGAAGATGAAGGCAGAGATCAGGGTGATGCTCTATAAGACAAGGAATGCCAAGGATGGTTGGGAAACCAAAAGATAGAAGAGATACATGGAACAAGTTATGCCTCACAGTCCTCAGAAGAAATCAACCTTACCAACACCTTGATCTTGGACTCCTAGCCCCAGAAGTGTGAGATCATACATTTCTGTTATTTAAGTCACCACTCAGTTTGTTGTACTTTGTTACAGCAGCCCCAGCATACTAACACACACACACACAAGCACACTCCTATGGGTGCAAAATCCCTTTTCAAGGCCTGCAACACACGGGAGATACATTCCTGGAGAAGCAGGGCACAGGAGGGGTTGCGTGTGTGTAAAACGTTAGCTGAGTCTAAATCAAATTCCCATTTATATTTAATGCTGATACAGAGATGTATAATAAAAATAGCCCCCTACCTTTGTACAGTGTACTATAGACTAAAAATCACCTCCACATTCACAATATTGCATAGGCCCCCATCAACATAGAGTGGTGAGTGGTACCATCCTGAGTTTGCATGATGCTGTAAGGTGAAATGCTTTGTCTGAGGCTACACCACTAGAAGGCAAGGGGCAGTGTCATTTCCTCTCTGCCAGGCCAGTGTGTGAATATTCCTGTGCTCAGGTGTGGGTGCAGAGGTCGTGTGCACTTGCTTGGAGAGGACAGGGCTATTGCTTAAGAAAAAAGCAAGTGGACTTCTTAGCAATTCTCCCTTAGTGTCTTCCCAGACAACATGATGGCATTCTGCCTGCTTGAGTTGTGACCATTTTTGCCACCTTGGCTCATTATGGCTGCATCTTTCTTTCCACTGACTCCAATTGTATTCCCAACTTAAGTCTGAGACAATCCTCTCTCCCACTGGGCACCAGTTGACAGGAATCAAAGTTCTTTCATGTTCTTTATCCCATTTGCAACTCGCCAAGTGCTAAGGAGGGACGCAGGGCATGGAATGTTATCCAATTTGACCACTGAGGCAAAGAAAGGAGAGTGACTTTTCTGTCAGCACTGAGGTAGTTGGGGCCAGTGTTGGGACTCAAATTTCAGTCAAGTTCAGTGTTATTTTTATAACAATGGATCTTGATTATTATGCACCTACTACAAGCCAGGAACTGCCCTAAGTGTGTGAAGTACATTCTCATCGAACCCTTCTGTTTCCCATATGAGGAGATAAGAGAGGCAACCTGCCCAAAGTCAGAAAGTATGTAAGTGGTGAAGCTAGGATATAATTACAGGTCTGGCTGACTCTAGCTTGGCTTGACATAATCACCCAATGCTGTCTCCTCTGTGTTGCCTCCAGAGATAAAGATGTCAACAAGTGGCCAGGCTGACAGTATGCTCCCAGACCCCAGTGGATGCTTATGAGGGATGGCCCCAAATGCCCATCATCCAGATTGTAGTTCAGTAATCCATCCAGGAAGTCCCCTGGCTCAGGGCCCAGCTCCTGAGGGCTATTTAGAGACAGTCTCCTTCCTTCCCCCTAACTCCTAAAACCCAAAGGCCAGCTCTCTTGGAGCCTGGTGAGCAGCAGCCACTCATGAATATTCCAGTGACACCTTCCCTCTTGCTCAGAGCTGGCCTGGAGCCCAACTGGTATAAACCACCATACTGCCCAATGCAGGTGACAAATTTTTGCATGTGAGTCACCCTTGGAAACTTTTGGGGCTTGACATAAGAGGGTCCACAGAAGCAGCAGTCACTGGCCTGGGATGCTTACCTCTGCTCAGAGGGGCCTATAGAGCCAGTGACTGGGGGATGTGTAGCGGCCCCACCTGCTGGAGTCAGTGATGCAGCTCACCTGCCTGTGACACAAGAGCTTAGCCCTTAAGGATAGTTCAAGAGAAAGATAAAAATCTTCCTAGAGAGAAATCGTTTTCTCTAAGAATTGTAAGCTCTGGAGATTTGCAAGGGAACAGCACAGATGCTGGGGAAGAAGGCAGGTGCCAGGCTAAATAAAGAAATGTGAGCACATACAGAGAGAACACGATCCTTTGTTTCCACAGGGAGGCACAAATGTATATTAATGAGGATTCTGAATGCCAAGAAATCAAACAACAACATAAACATCACAGTAAACACCAAAGCCCCAGCGTTGGCTGAAATCACTTACTATAGAAGGGGCAGAGGACTTCTAACTGTGTATCCTGCTCTGAAGCCTTCCAAAGCTTCACAAAAGACAACTGCTCTGCTGTAGGGCTGGGACTTGACACTCTGATAAACAAGAGAAGCTCCTGAGTTCAGCCGTTGATACTGGAGAGAAGCCCTAGGAAGCCACTGCATGTGCTCAAAGGCACAAGAGCAAGGATATGGGCTGGAATTCATGTTGTAGGCAAGGAGCTCTGTATGAAGTCTGTGGCAAATTGGTTTATTGGTCCCAAGAGGTATATAAACCTTCAGATGGGTAGGAGATGTGGTGAGAGAGGCAACTGGAGAAAAAACTTAAAGTGGACAACTTCTTCCCAAGATTCCCACACCACAAGATGAGTGATCTTAGTGCATGGCCTCAGAGGACATGGGTGTGAGTGTTTGCACCCCTTTAATCCTCTGCCAGCTCTTTCCTGCCAGCCATATAGGCATATATGGGCCAGTTGCACCAATGCCACACAATCCTGCTTTGGGCTTATGGTGGATATCTATCCTTTTTTTGACTGCCCACCATCTTCACTCTTCCCAGGTTTGAGAAAGCTGAAAAAACACCAGTTACTCACTTTCCCAGCTTCTTTTTAAAGCTAGGGCACAGTACATGGCTGAGTCTCAGGCAATTCAGTTTTGGGTCAGTGCTAATGATGAAGAGAAGCAGGGTCAGTAGAGAATATGGCAGAGAATCTCATGTCCTGCAGCATTTATACCAGGGGAATCAGAGGCCAGTGATAGCAATGTTGGTGAACAAGCTACAGGGTCTACTGCTCAGTAGTGTAACAGAGCTGCTCTTATCAGACTAATTCAGTGATATGATTTTATCTGTAAATTTGGTCATATGGCAACCAAGCCTGATTCTCAAGCCTCCCAGCAATTCTGTGAGCTACCCAATACCCTTCCTAGAAACCCTTTTTTTTCTGCTTTAATAATTCAGAGTTAGTTTCTGTTGCTTACAACTAGGACTCTGAGAGGACCCATACATCCTTGTTGAGATTCTGGAATATATCTTTCCCGATTCTCTCCACAGCCCAGCCATACTTCGAGTTCAACATAAGTCTTCTCTCTTCTAAGAAGCACAGACTAAGTATTCCATTTATTCTAAAAGCATTTCCTGAGTATCTGTTGTGAGCCAGGTACTGTGCTACATGCTGAGGATGTAGAAATAAATTGGACTCTATTTCTTTACTTAAAGATTTCCCGTTATGGTGATAAATGAAAAATGAAAGAGAAATGTGATGAGGGCTATACTAGAGGCTAGATGAATCCCTGGCTCATGGCTGCCCGACCATGATGGGAAAATCAAGATGAAAAGTTGAGGCTTTCACTTTTGATAATGGGGGATTAGCCTTCCCACTAAAAATAGATGCAAATTCCAGTCAAAACATTAAAAAATATTCTCTCTAGAATGTCAAAGATCTGAAAAGATAAGAATTATGGGCGCAAGATAGAAAAGAATACAGAATCAGAAAAGTGAGTGCAACATCTGGGATCTCCTTGGTCAAAGGTAATAGAAAATAAAATTAGAATCAAATGGAAATTTCACAACAGAAAAATACAATAACCAAAATAATAAACTCACTAGATAGGTATAACAATATAAAATATATAGTAAAATAAAGAATTAGTAAACTGGAAAATAGGTCTGAATAAAACAGCCAGAATATGCAAAGATAAACTAACAAGAAACATGGAAGAGAGAGTAAGGGGCATAAAGAATATAATATCTAATCAATGTGTAATTGGCATAGGAGGAGAAGAGTTAAGTGAGAGAGAAAACAGGAGCAGAAGAAATATTTTGAGAGCCAGTGGTTAAGGACTTTTTATAGTGATAAAAGGTATCAAACCACAGAGTCAAGAGGCCTGCAAACCTCAAGAAGGATGGATTCAGAGAAAACCACACTGAGAGGCACATCACAGTAAAACTGCCGAAATAAAAGAGAAAATATCAAAAGCAGTTAGAATGAAATTACATAATGTTTGAGATTTACTTTGAAATGATGCAACAGTAGTGGAAGAAATTTATGGGGTTATAGATGAAAAATATGGTGAACTTCCACTTCCAGAAATAATAGATTAACAGGTGCCAGAGGATCCCCCCCCACCCACAGTAAACAACAAGGCAACTGCTTTCAGGCGTTAGAAATTAGACACTAGGCTTTAGGCAACAGATAACACAAGACTGGAATCCCTGAGAGCGAGGGATGAAAACCACAATTGCTCCAGTTCTCTGCATGGGGAAAATTTCCCAAGTGCAGTGAAATGAGCTGGAATCCAAGCAGTGCACAGTGGTACTGCTGAGGTTAAGAGGCAGAGATCAGAGTTTGGAAAAGCAAAAAATAGTTAGATCTTTGGGATATGGTCCTGGAGATGGGAGAACTACAAATGGGAGGAAGCACCAAAAGTCCATGTCTTAGTTTGCTAGGGCTGCCATAACAAACCACAAAAACCTGCGTGGCTTCAACAACTGAAATTTATTCTCTCACAGATCTGGAGACTAAAAATTCAAAATCAGGATGCTAACTGGGTTGGTTCTTTCTGAGAGCTGTGATGAAAGGATCTGTTCCAGGCCTCTCTTCTAGGCTTATAGTTGGCCATCTCCTCCTTATATCTTTTCACATTGCCTTCCCTTGATGTGTATCTTTGTGCCCCAAATTCTTCCAGTTACACTGGACCAGGGCCCCTCCTAATGACCTTAGTTTAATTTGATTAATTCTGTAAAGACCCTATCTTCAAATAAGAAAACATTTTGAAGCATTGAGGGTTAAAAATTCAACATATAAATTTTGGGAAAATACAATTCAACATATAAGCATCCAAGTGGAGTCTCCTGCAAGTCTACGTCTGAGTCTTGGCTATAATCAGGCAAAGCAAGATATCATCTGTAATGTCAAGTATACAATAAAATATTGCTAAAAATAAAAAAAAACCCACAAAATTGAGATATAGTTGATCGAAATCAACCCTGAGATGGTCCAGATGTTGATTTTAGCAAAGACTTCAAAGCAACTATGAAAAATACATTCTAGGAATTAAGGGCAAATATGTTATTGACGAGTGAACAGATTGGGAATCTAAGCAGATAAATAAAAAGTATCCCCTCAAAACCAAGTGAAACTCTAGAACTGAAAAGAACAATAACTGAAATGAGTAATTCACTGGACGGAATTAATAGCAACTTGAGAAGGCAGAAGATAGACTCAGTAACCTTGAAGATAAGTTAATAGAATTTATCAAATGTGAAGAACAGAAAAAAACAACCTTCAAAAACTGAACAAAACCCCAGGGCCCTATGGGACATCAAATAGTGCGTTATGTATGCAATTATATAGTCTCAGAAGGAGAAAAGAGTGAAGATGAGGTAGAAGAATATTGTGTGAAATAATGGCTCTGATTTTTTTTTCCAAGTTTGATGAAAACTTTGATTTACAAAACCAAGAAGCCCAATGAATCTCAAGCAGAATAAATACAATGAAAACAATACGTAGCCACATAATAGTCAAATAACTGAAAACCAAAAATAACAGAAAATCTTGAAAAGAGCCAGGAGAAAGATACACATTACATACACAGGAATAATGATACAAAAGGTGGCTGGCTTCTCATCAGAAAGCAAGCAGGTAGACAATGGAATTAGACATTTTTAAGTGGTGCCAAAACAAAAACAAATAATCATCCTGTCAACCCAGAATTTTATATCCATAAAAATAGACTGCAAGAACAAGGATGAAATAAAGACATTTTCAGATAAACAAATGATAAGAGAATTCATTGCCAGTAGTCTTACACTACTACAAGGGAAATGGTACCATATTTAGAAACTTAGAACAGGAGGAAGTTAAAAGAATGTAAATGGTAAATAAGGTAATAATGAAGGAACTTGGTTTTCTAAATATTACTTTTCATAATCCCCTTAAAACTGATTAAAATGCAAAGGATATGAACAGACACTTCTCAAAAGAAGACATTTATGCAGCCAACAAACATATGAAAAAACGTTAATCATCACTGGTCATTAGAGAAATGCAAATCAAAACCACAATGAGAGATCATCTCAGGCCAATGAGAATGGTGATCATTAAAAAGTCAGGAAACAACAGATGCTGGAGAGGATGTAGAGAAATAGGAATGCTTTTACACTGTTGACGGGAGTGTAAATTAGTTCAACCATTGTGGAAGACAGTGTGGCGATTCCTAAAGGATCTAGAACCAGAAATACCTTTTGACCCAGCAATCCCATTACTGGGTATATACCCAAAGGATTATAAATCACGCTACTATAAAGACACATGCAGACATATGTTTATTGCGGCACTATTCACAATGGCAAAGACTTGGAACCAACCCAAATGTCCAACAATGATAGACTGGATAAAGAAAATGTGGCACATATACACCATAGAATACCATGCAGCCATAAAAAAGGATGAGTTCGTGTCCTTTGCAGGGACACAGATGAAGCTGGAAACCATCATTCTCAGCAAACTAACACAGGAACAGAAAACCAAACACCACATGTTCTCACTCGTAAGTGGGAGTTAAACAATGAGAACACATGGACACAGGGAGGGGGACATCACATATCAGGGCCTGTCGGGGGGTTGGGGGCTAGGGGAGGGATAGCATTAGGAGAAATACCTAATGTAGACAATGGGTTGATAGGTGCAGCAAACCACCATGGCATGTGTATACCTATGTAACAAACCTGCATGTTCTGCACATGTACCCTAGAACTTACAGTATAAAATAACTGATTACAGAAAAGTAATATATGGTTTATAAAATAAGATTTGTAACATATATAGACTTAAAGAATATGACAAAAATAGCATAAAGCACACAGTGTGACTGGTAAACGGAATTGTACTTTTGTAAAATTTATAATTTTATAAAAAATCTTTTATAATTCTCACTTTATATGTGGCACTTCTCACTTTATTATTGCTACGTGGTGTAATAATAAAGTGAGAAATGCCACATATAAAGTGAGAATTAGAAAGTGTGAAGTAGAAAGTGCAAAGTGTCAGGTGTGAAGTGGTAAAATACTGACTCTAAATAGACATTAATAAGCTGAAGATGCATATTCTTAGCCCTAAACAAACCACTAAAAGTCATAAAAAGTGATACACCTAAGAAATAAAATACTAAAAAAATTATTCACCAAAAAGAAGCAGGTAAAGAGCAAATAGAGACAGGAACAAAGAACAGATAAAATAAGTCAAAAACAAATATTGAGATGGTACACCTAAATATAATATCAATGCCCATATTAAGTATAAACAAACACTTCAATTAAAAAGACAAAGTGTCAGATCAGATTAAAAGAGAAGATTCAACAGTATGCTATCTATAATGTATACTTTAAATATAAAGACACAAACTGGAAATAAAAGGAAAAAGAAATACCATATGAACAGTAATCATAAGAAAGCTGACATGGCTATTTATGTCAGATAAAACAGACTTCAAGAAAAGAGTATGGTGAAAGATAAATAAGAATATTTCATAAAGACAAAAGGATTACTACATCAGGAATACACAATTATAAAGGTATATGTACCTAATTACAGGTTTTCAAAATACATGAAGCAAAAGACAACAGAAATAATGAGGAAAGAGACAAATCCAGACTCACAGTTGAAAATTTTAACATCTCTTTTCTCAATAACTAATAGAGCAACTAAAAAATTAGTAATGATATACAGTATCTAAATGATATTATCAGACAACCCAGTTGACATTTGTAGAATACTACAACCAACAATGGCAGAATAAACATTTTTCAAGTGTACATGGAACAGTCTCAAAAATAGAACATATGCAGAGACAAAGAAAAAACTATGGATTTCAAAAGAAATCTTATGGAATATATTCTCTATCCATGATGAAAATGAATCAGAAATCAATAACAATAAAATATCTAGAAATAACCCAAGTATTTGGAAATTAAACAATATGTTTCTAAATAATCTGAGGTGAAAGAAGAAATCACAAAGGAAATTAAAAATATTTTTGCACTGAATGATAATGAAAATACAACATATCACAATTTGAGGGATGTGGCAAGAAGTCCTTAGAAGGAAATTTATAGCTTTAACTGCTTATATTAGAAAATAAGGAAAGTCAAAATCAGTGGTCTGAGCATCAACCTTAAGAAATCAGAAAAAGAAGAATAAGTTAAACTCAAAGTAAACTGTAGGAAAGAAATAATAGACAGCAGAAATGGAAGCCAGATATCGACAAACAAAACATGAATGAAAGCATTAGTGGTAGATAAGTAATTTAGAAAAAAAAAATGAAAACAAAAGTAGTACATTGAAAAGATCCATAAAACCGGTAATTCTCTAGCTAGAGTGATCAAGAAACAAAGACCACAAATTTATGACATTAGGAATGGAAGAGGGGACACCACTACAGATCCTATACATACACATTAAAAGGATAATAAGGGCATACAATGAACAGTTTTATGGCAATACATTTGATAGCTTAGGTAAAATGTACACATTCTTTGAAAGATAAAAATGACCAAATCTGATTTAAAAAGCAGATAACCTGAATAGCTACAGCTACTAAGGAAATTGACTTTGTAAATAATAACTTTCCCACAAATGAAATTCCAGGGCCAGATGACTTCATTAGTGAATTCCATTAAATTTTAAGGAAGAAATAACACTGATACTAAGGAAAATACTTTCAGGAAAAAAGAAGAGAGGGGAACACTTCCTTCTCAAGCTGTCAAGCAATCTCTAAGCAGCAGCACACTGGCAGCTGCCAGGTTGGCTTGCCAAAATTCCATAGATTCGTCTGATAAGGAGACAACAAGCCCAAATAGATTCAAATGGTTTATTACTTATACAGACAACAAAAGTGAGATCAACATGGTGTCAAATCCTCCTGTCCCTCACCTGACAGGACAGTAATGAACCAGAGCAGCCAGATGACAGACAGCATGGGCAATGAATTGCTCTGCTATTGGGGAACCAACTCTAAACTTATGCACTTACACAGAAGCCTATAGATGTAAACTAAGTAGGGGTGAGGTGGAAAGTCTTGTGCCCAAGTGAAACTAGAGAGATGGGTGAGAAATCGTGTTTTGGAAGTTTCCGATAAAATAGGGAGGTTCATGAGAAACTGTCTCATGGAAGCTTCTCACTAGGCTTCTTGTATCTCTTTGTTCCCGGAAGAATCATAGGTTATGCTAACAAGACTCGGGTCAGGCTACAGTTAAGCCTTACCTACATGACCTATGTGAACACATGAAAAGTTGTCAGTGGAACGTGGCAGAGATGCTTTCCTACATATTTTCACTTTATTTTATAAAGCTAATAATATCCCGATACCAAAACCAGAAGAAGCCAACCTAAAGGAAAAATGTTAGACTAATATCCCTCATAAACATACCAGGAAAAATCATTCAACAATACATGAGCAAAGTGAATCCTGTAATACATGAAAAGGATAATACATCACGACTGTGGGCTATTTCCAGGAATTCAAGGTTATTTTAACATTCAAAAGTCAATGTAATTGAAATTTGTGGAATGCAACTAAAGTAGTGCTTAGAGAAAAAGTTATGATATTAAATGCTTATATTAGAAAAAAGGCACATGAAAAAATGCTCATCATTACTGGCCATCAGAGAAATGCAAATCAAAACCACAATGAGATACCATCTCACACCAGTTAGAATGGCCATCATTAAAAAGTCAGGAAACAACAGGTGCTGGAGAGGATGTGGAGATATAGGAACACTTTTACACTGTTGGTGGGACTGTAAATTAGTTCAACCATTGTGGAAGTCAGTGTGGTGATTCCTCAGGGATCTAGAACTAGAAATACCATTTGACCCTGCTATCTCATTACCGGGTGTATACCCAAAGGATTATAAATCATGCTGCTATAAAGACACATGCACATGTATGTTTATTGCAGCACTATTCACAATAGCAAAGACTTGGAACCAACCCAAATGTCCAACAATGATAGACTGGATTAAGAAAATGTGGCACATATACACCATGGAATACTATGCAGCCATAAAAAATGATGAGTTCATGTCCTTTGTAGGGACATGGATGAAGCTGGAAACCATCATTCTCAGCAAACTATCGCAAGGACAAAAAACCAAATACCACATGTTCTCACTCACAGGTGGGAATTGAACAATGAGAACACATGGACACAAGAAGGGGAACATCACACACCAGGGCCTGTTGTGGGGTGGGGTGACGGGGGAGGGATAGCATTAGGAGATATACCTAATGTTAAATGACGAGTTACTGGGTGCAGCACACCAACATGGCACATGTATACATATGTAACTAACCTGCACGTTGTGCACATGTACCCTAAAATTTAAAGTATAATAAAAAATAAAAAGGAAAACAAAGAAAAAAAAAGAAAAAAGGGCCAGGCATGGTGTCTCATGCCTGTAATCCCAGCACTTTTGGAGGCCAAGGCGATAGAGGTCACGAGGTTAAGAGATTGAGACCATCCTTGCCAAAACGGTGAAACTCTGTCTCTACTAAAAATACAAAAATTAGCTGGGCATGGTGCCATGCACCTGTAGTCCCAGCTACTTGGGAGGCTGAGGCAGGAGAATCGCTTGAACCTGGGAGGCAGAGGTTGCAGTGAGCCAAGATGATGCCACTGCACTCCAGCCTGGTGACAGAGCGAGACTCCGTCTCAAAAAAAAAAAAAAAAAAAGGTTGTAAATTAATGATATAAGCATCTACCTTAAAATCTAGAAAAACAAGAGCAAAGTAAACCTAAATCAAGACTTACCACAAAGTTACAATAAATACTGACAGATAGATACATACATCAATGGAACAGAGTAGAGTTATGCAATAGGCCCATACAAATATTGTCAACTGGCTTTTAACAAAGTTGCAAAGGCAATTCAATGAAGAAAGAATAGTCTCAACAAATGGTGCTGGAGCAACTGGATATCCATAAGCAAAAACAAAACACAATTAAAAAAGTGCCTCAACCTAACCCTCAAACCTCATACTGAGGTTTCAGAGATTATCTGAAAAAGTGTATAGACATTGGCATAAAGGTAAAACTATAAAAACGTTTAAAGGAAAACAAAAAAGAAAATCTTCCTCACCGGTAAGTTAAGCAAATAGTTCTTAGACATGACACCAAAAGCATGAGCATAAAAGAAAAAAATGGTAAACTGAACATTAAGATTTTGAAAATTTGCCTTGCAAAAGACACTATCAAGAGAATAAAAAGAAAGATACAGATTGGGAGAAAATATTTGCAAATCACATATCTGATAAAAGATTTGTATCTATAATACATAAGAACTCTCATCCAACAAATAACTCAAATCTTAAGTTAAACTTCTAAAAGTAACTGTAGATTCACATGCAGTTGTAAGAAGTTATACAAAGAAATCCAGTGCACTCTTCCCCAGTTTCCTTCAATGGTACCATCTTATAAAGCCATAGTACAATATCACAACCAAGATATTGACATTGATACAGTCAAGATACAGAATACTTCCATTACCACAAGGGTACCACATTTTGCCCTTTTATAGCCACATCTATTTACCTTCTCCCCAACCCCCTCTTTAACCCTGGTAACTACCACTCTGTTCATTTCTATAATTTTGTCATTTAAAGAACTTTGTATAAATGAAATCATACATATAAAAAGCCAATAATAAATGAGATAGACATTTTTCAATTAGATTATCTGGAGATTCATTCAGTTTATTGTGTGAATCAACAATTTCCCTTTTATTGCTGAGTAGTATTTCATGATATGGATGTATTGCAGTTTGTTTAACAACTCACCTATTGAAGGACACCTGGACCATTTCCAATTTTAGGCTATTGCAAATAAAGTTACATTCATGTGCAGGTTTTGTGTGGACGTAAGTTGTATGACAGTTGTATGTTTAGTTTCTTAGGAAACTACCAAACTATTTTTCAGAATGGCTGTGCCATTTAACATTCTCACTAAAAATGTATGAGTGATTCAGTTTCACTGCATCCTCCCCAGCCTTGTTGTCATTGTTTTATGAATTTTTTTTTAGCCATCCTGGCAGATTTGCGGCAATATCTCAATTTGATTTTTATTTGCATTCTCCTGATGGCTAATAATGTTGAACGTCCATTTTGCTTCAGAAATAGTGTCACTGAATATATCTTTTTGTATAGCTATTTTAGTGGTTGTCTTAAGTACGATATTATATACACATAATTTTATCACAGTTTATTGGTGTCAGTTCACCAGTTTGAGTGAAGTATAGAAAACTTCCTTTCCTTTACATCACGTAACCTCCCCTATTTATAATTTAATTGTCTAAAATATTTCTTCCACATATATTTAGAATCACATCAAACACTGTTATAACTGTTCCTTCAACCATCAATATGGAAAACTCAAGAGAAGGAATGTCTACTATATGTATCTATATTTTTGCTCTTTCCATTGTGTCTTCTTCCTTGCTAATGTCCAAGATTCCTTCCTTTATTATTTCCCCTCTGTTTAGAGAACTTCCTTTAGCCACCCTTTTAGGGTAGTCCTACTGGTGCAATATATATATAAAATTGTTTCTTAAAATTTTTCTTCTGTGAATGTTTTAATTTTCTTTTCATTCTTGAAGAATTTTGCTCGCTGGGTATTCTGGGTTGTTGGTTCTTACAGCACTTGAAAAATATGCAACTTCCGGATTAAGAAACTCACTCAAAACCACTCAACTACATGGAAACTGAGCAACCTGCTCCTGAATGACTACTGGGTACATAAGGAAATGAAGGCAGAAATAAAGATGTTCGTTGAAACCAACGAGAACAAAGACACAACATACCAGAATCTCTGGGACACATTCAAAGCAGTGTGTAGAGGGAAATTTAGAGCACTAAATGCCCACAAGAGAAAGCAGGAAAGATCCAAAATTGACACCCTAACATCACAATTAAAAGAACTAGAAAAGCAAGAGCAAACACATTCAAAAGCTAGCAGAAGGCTAGAAATAACTAAAATCAGAGCAGAACTGAAGGAAACAGAGACACAAAAAACCCTTCAAAAAATTAATGAATCCAGGAGCTGGTTTTTTGAAAAGATCAACAAAATTGATAGACTGCTAGCAAGACTAATAAAGAAGAAAAGAGAGAAGAATCAAATAGATGCAATAAAAAATGAAAAAGGGGATATCACCACCGATCCCACAGAAATACAATCTACCATCAGAGAATACTACAAACACCTCTACGCAAATAAACTAGAAAATCTAGAAGAAATGGATAAATTCCTCGACAAATACACCCTCCCAAGACTAAACCAGGAAGAAGGTGAATCTCTGAATAGACCAATAACAGGCTCTGAAATTGTGGCAATAATCAATAGCTTACCAACCAAAAAGAGTCCAGGACCTGATGGATTCACAGCCGAATTCTACCAGAGGTACAGGGAGGAACTGGTACCATTCCTTCTGAAACTATTCCAATCGATAGAAAAAGAGGGAATCCTCCCTAACACATTTTATGAGGCCAGCATCGTCCTGATACCAAAGTCTGGCAGAGACATAACCAAAAAAGAGAATTTCAGACCAATATCCTTGATGAACATTGATGCAAAAATCCTCAATAAAATACTGGCAAACCGAATCCAGCAGCACATCGAAAAGCTTATCCACCATGATCAAGTAGGCTTCATCCCTGGGATGCAAGGCTGGTTCAACATATGCAAATCAATAAGTGTAATCCAGCATATAAACAGAACCAAAGACAAAAACCACATGATTATCTCAATAGATGCAGAAAAGGCCTTTGACAAAATTCAACAACCCTTCAGGCTAAAAACTCTCAATAAATTAGGTATTGATGGGACGTACCTCAAAATAATAAGAGCCATCTGTGACAAACTCACAGCCAATATCATACTGAATGGGCAAAAACTGGAAGCATTCCCTTTGAAAACTGGCACAAGACAGGGATGCCCTCTCTCACCACTCCTATTCAACATAGTGCTGGAAGTTCTGGCCAGGGCAATTAGCCAGGAGAAGGAAATAAAGGGTATTCAATTAGGAAAAGAGGAAGTCAAATTGTCCCTGTTTGCAGATGACATGACTGTAAATCTAGAATACCCCACTGTCTCAGCCCAAAATCTCCTTAAGCTGATTAGCAACTTCAGCAAAGTCTCAGGATACAAAATCAATGTACAAAAATCACAAGCATTCTTGTACACCAATCACAGACAAACAGACAGCCAAATCATGAGTGAACTCCCATTCACAATTGCTTCAAAGAGAATAAAATACCTAGGAATCCAACTTACAAGGGATGTGAAGGACCTCTTCAAGGAGAACTACAAACCACTGCTCAATTAAATAAAAGAGGATACAAACAAATGGAAGAACATTCCATGCTCATGGGTTGGAAGAATCAATATCGTGAAAATGGCCATAATGCCCAAGGTAATTTATAGATTCAATGCCATCCCCATCAAGCTACCGATGACTTTCTTCACAGAATTGGAAAAAACTACTTTAAAGTTCATATGGAACCAAAAAAGAGCACACATTGCCAAGTCAATCCTAAGCCAAAAGAACAAAGCTGGAAGCATCACGCTACCTGACTTCAAACTATACTACAAGGCTACAGTAACCAAAACAGCATGGTACTGGTACCACAACAGAGACATAGATCAATGGAACAGAACAGAGCCCTCAGAAATAAGGCCACATATCTACAACTATCTGATCTTTGACAAACCTGACAAAAACAAGAAATGGGGAAAGGATTCCCTATTTAATAAATGGTGCTGGGAAAACTGGCTAGTCATATGTAGAAAGCTGAAACTGGATCCCTTCCTTACACCTTATACAAAAATTAATTCAAGATGGATTAAAGACTTAAATGTTAGACCTAAAACCATTAAAATCCTAAAAGAAAACCTAGGCAATACCATTCAGGACATAGGCATGGGCAAGGACTTCATGTCTAAAACACCAAAAGCAATGGCATCAAAAGCCAAAATTGACAAATGGGATCTAATTAAACTAAAGAGCTTCTGCACAGCAAAAGAAACTACCATCAGAGTGAACAGGCAACCTACAGAATGGGAGAAAATTTTTGCAACCTACTCATCTGACAAAGGGCTAATATCCAGAATCTACAATGAACTCAAACAAATTTACAAGAAAAAAACAAACAACCCCATCAAAAAGTGGGCGAAGGACATGAACAGACACTTCTCAAAAGAAGACATTTATGCAGCCAAAAAACACATGAAAAAATGCTCATCCTCACTGGCCATCAGAGAAATGCAAATCAAAACCACAATGAGATACCATCTCACACCAGTTAGAATGGCCATCATTAAAAAATCAGGAAACAACAGGTGCTGGAGAGGATGTGGAGAAACAGGAACACTTTTACACTGTTGGTGGGACTGTCAACTAGTTCAACCATTGTGGAAGTCAGTGTGGCGATTCCTCAGGGATCTAGAACTAGAAATCCCATTTGACCCAGCCATCCCATTACTGGGTATATACCCAAAGGACTATAAATCATGCTGCTATAAAGACACATGCACACGTATGTTTATTGCGGCACTATTCACAATAGCAAAGACTTGGAACCAACCCAAATTTCCAACAACGATAGACTGGATTAAGAAAATGTGGCACATATACACCATGGAATACTATGCAGCCATAAAATATGATGAGTTCATGTCCTTTGTAGGGACATGGATGAAACTGGAAAACATCATTCTCAGTAAACTATCGCAAGGACAAAAAACCAAACACCGCATGTTCTCACTCATAGGAGGGAATTGAACAATGAGAACTCATGGACACAGGAAGGGGAACATCACACTCTGGGGACTGTTGTGGGGTGGGGGGAGGGGGGAGGGACAGCATTAGGAGATATACCTAATGCTAAATGACGAGTTAATGGGTGCAGCAAACCAACATGGCACATGGATATATATGTAACAAACCTGCACATTGTGCACATGTACCCTAAAACCTAACGTATAACAAAAAAAAAAGAATATAGAAATCACAATTATAATTTAGTAACAAGACCAGGAACCCAATTTAAAAATGGGCAAATGATTAAAACAGACACTTCACAAAAGAAAATATATGAATGGCCAACAAGCACATGACAACATATTCACTGTCACTTGTTATCAGGGATATACAAATTTATTCCCCTCTTTCCCTGCTGCATTGGTGTTAGAATAAACTAGATTAAAGTATAAATGAGATCCAGAGTCTCATAATATAATACCTGAAATATCCAGGTTTCCATGCCAAATCACTCATCATATCAAGAATCAAAATTTCAAACTGAACACGAAGAGATGCCACTTCATACCCACAAGAATGGTAAAAACTAAAAAGCTGTACAATATCCAGTGTTGTTAATCATGTGGGGCAAATAGATCTCAGACCTTGCATTGTGGAACTGCAAAATGGTATAATCACTTTGAAAAATCCTCTGGCAATTTATTATAAAGTTTAACATATACCAATTATACAGCCTAGCAATTCCATTACTAAATATTAGCCAAGAGAAATGAAAATTTATGTTCACAGAGAGACTTGTATAGAAATATTCATAGCAGCTTCATCTGTAATAGTAAAAATCCTAAAACAACCCAAATGCCTATCAATATGTGAATGGATGGGTAAACAAGTTGTAGTATCTTCACAACATGGAATATTGCACAACATGGGAAAGAAACAAACTACTGATGCATACAACAACATCAATGAAGTCAAAAAATTGTGATGAACAAAAGAAGCCAGGGACAAAGGAGTACATACTGTATTATTACATTCATATGAAATTCTATGAAAGGCAAGACTTACCTATAGTGACAAAAAGCAGATCAGTACTTGCGTAGGACAGGGGTAGGAGGAGTTTGACTGCAAAAGGGAAGAAGAAAGCTTTTTGAGGTAATGGAAAGGTTCTATATCAATAACATGTCTCAATCTCACAAACAATGAAAGGAAGTTATGCAGAAAAGAATATATACTGTATGATCTCACTTACATTAAGTTCGAAAATATAGGCAAAGCTATAGTGTGTTTAGGTATCCCTAGTTAAGTGGTAAAACTCTGAGGATAAGCAAGTGATTACTGGAAAGTCAGGCTAGTGGCTTCCCGGAGTGGGGAGCAGGTGTATAGTGATTAGGAAGGGACATGTGGGTGGTATCTGGGGTGCTAGCAACGTTATCTTTCTTGATCTGGATAATGGTTACACGAGCGTTTGCTTTATGCAGTTTGTTAATATGGCTACATACCTTTTTGTTTGTATGTTATATTTCACAACTAAAAACATTTTTTAAAAAAGCAAAAATGGCAACAGAGAGGCAAGCTGAGGTCAGGAAAGTTAAGATCCATGCAGACAAGCAGCAAGTCTTGGTGGACTGGAACTGTGACGTATTTACAGGGCAATCCTTTAAATTGGTGGGAGTGAGGGCATGCCAGGCTGGACAGTGCATCTTAACTGCTGCCCCAGTTCCCCAGTACTTCCATACCTAGCACAGGGATGGGCCTATGGTACACCCAACTTAGGCTTGTAGATATACCAGTGGTATTAGGGTATGCCATTAAGGCATGCCCAAATCAGAGCATATTCCCTAGTGGCTACCTACCAAAAAGCACTGGACTTGAAGACAGGAGACCAAAATTTAGGCAGTAGCAATATCACTTCAAGATACAAGACCTTGAACAGACCATGCTAACTTTCAGCATTAGTTTCCTTATTAGTGGCCCTGGCTATGAAGAGCAATGAGAGACAGAATGGAAATAGACAATTATAGATATACATATAGGTATACATATATAGATATATCTTTCTGTATCCAAGCCCAGCTTTTAAGTATACAAGCTAGCCCAGCTAGTACAGTAAAGTCTTGAAAGGGAAACACCAAAGGCCTCAAGTTAAGACAGTACCTTGGTCCCCTCTATATCTTGGCCATCCTTAGGTTTAATTGCCTCTGGGTGTGAATGGTGTGAATTAGCATGGTGGTGTGAGGGGCTGCATGCCCAGTATTCCAAGCTGAATATCCAAAAAGGTTACAATTATGAAGGGGGTAGCAGGAATGGGGAGGGGACAATATATGAAGGCCAAACACTTTGACTTTACTTCACACAGTCCCAAGGTGTATTTTCTCGTGCATCAGGCTTGGAGGCAGGGGTCAGGGTGCTCAAGGCTGACATTTGACAGGACAAGCAGAGCATCAGTACCAATGGTGGATGAGTGAGGTGGTGTCACCACTGCTGTCTCTACAAACTGCTCTGTCACATACCCTGCTACCTCTGGGACAAAGGGAACCTTGTCCAGTAGTGGGGACTGGGGAGCTCTGCCTACAGTGCCTTCAAAAGACCAATGAACATTCAAGCTTGGAATTTAGGACAAGCTTCCTTCTCCTATTTGGGGAAGATTGCCTATTTTCTTTTATTTATATGAGAAAAAGTTTGTGGATACACCCCTGGTCACTGATAGGCAAGAACCACTTGTAAATTAGAGATTTAAGATGAGGCCTGGCTGGCAATCTAGGAATGGCAATAATGGACCAGATGCTACAACCTTATCCATTTCAAAAGCTTCATGAATAGCCAGTTGTACCATGGAAGGATCCTGGCTTCTTATTTATTTATTTTCCATAAGTTATTTGGGTACAGGTGGTATTTCCTTACATGAGTAAGTTCTTTAGTGGTGATTTGTGAGATTTTGGTGTGGCCATCACCTGAGCAGTATACACTGCACCGTATTTGTAGTCTTAACCCTCGACCCCCTCCCACTCTTTCCCCCAAGTCCCCAAAGTCCATTGTATCATTCTTATGCCTTTGGATCCTCATAGCTTAGCTCCCACATATCAGTGAGAACATATGATGTTTGGTTTTGCATTCCTGAGTTACTTAGAATAGTCTCCAATATCATCCATGTCACTGCAAGTGCTGTTAATCCATTCCTTTTTATCTCACAGTTTCTTTATCCACTCGTTGATTGATGGGCATTTGGTTTGGTTCCATAATTTTACAATTGTGAATTGTGCTGTTACAAACATGCGTGTGGAAGTATGTGTTTCGAATAATGAGTTCTGTTCCTCTGGGTAGATACCAAGTAGTGGGATTGATGCATCAAATGGCAGTTCTACTTTTAGTTCTTTGAGGAATCTCCACACTGTTTTCCATAGTGGCTGTACTAGTTTACATTCCCACCAGCAGTGTAGAAGTGCTTCCTGATAACCACATCCATGGAATCTCCCTGGCATCCATGCCAACATCTACTGTTTTTTGATTTTTGTATTACGGCCACTCTTGTAGGAGTAAGGTGGTATTACATTGTGGTTTTGACTTGCATTTCCCTGATCATTAGTGATATTGAGCATTTTTTCATATGTTTTTTGGCCATTTGTATATCTTCTTTTGAGAATTGTCTATTCATGTCTTTAGCCCACTTTTTGATGGCATTTTTTTGTTTGTTTGTTTTTCTTACTGAATTGTTTGGGTTCGTTGTAGATTCTGGATATTAGTCCTTTGATGTATAGACTATGAAGTTTTTCTCCCATTCTGTGGCTTGTCTGTTTACTCCGCCAACTGTTCCTTTTGCCGTGCAAAAGCTCTTTAAGTAGGTACCAGCTATTTATCTTTGTTTTTATTGCATTTGCTTTTGGGTTCTTGGTCATGAAATTCTTGCCTAAGCCAATGTCTAGAAGGGTTTTTCCAATGTTGTCTTCAAGAATTTTTGTAGTTTCAGGTCTTAGGTTTAAGTGCTTAAACCATCTTGAGTTGATTTTGTATATGGTGAGAGATGAGGATCCAGTTTCGTTCTCCTACCTGTGGCTAGCCAGTTATCCCAGCACCATTTGTTGAAAAGGGTGTCCTTTCCCCACTTTATGTTTTTGTTTGCTTTGTCAAAGATCAGTTGGCTCTAAGCATTTGGGTTTATTTCTGGGTTCTCTTTTCTGTTTCATTGGTGTATGTGCCTATTTTTATACCAGTACCATGCTGTTTTGGTGACTATGGCTTTATAGTTTGAAATCAGATAGTGTGATGCCTCCAGATTTGTTTGTTTGTTTGTTTGTTTAGTCTTGCTTTGGCTATGCAGGCTCTTTTTTGGTTCCATATGAATTTTAGAATTGTTTTTTATAATTCTGTGAAGAATGATGGTGGTATTTTGATGGGAATTGCATTGAATTTGTTGATTCCTTTTGGCGGTATGGTCATTTTCACAATATTGATTCTACCCATCCATGAGCATGGGATGTGTTTCCATTTGTTTGTGTCATCTATGATTTCTTTCAGCAGTGTTTTGTAGTTTTCCTTGTAGAGGTCTTTTGACTCCTTGGTTAGGTATATTCCTAAGTATTTTATTTATTTATTTATTTATTTATTTATTTATTTATTTATTTATTTTTGCAGCTCTTGTAAAAGAGATTGAGTTCTTGATTTGATTCTCTGCTTGGTCACTGTTGGTGTATAGAAGAGCTACTGATTTGTGTACATTAATCTTGTATCCAGAAACTTTGCTGAATTCTTTTATCAGTTCTAGGAGCTTTCTGGAGGGGTCTTTAGGGTTTTCAAGGTAAACGATCATATCATCAGCAAACAGTGAATGTGTGACTTCCTTTTACTGACTCGAATGCCCTTTATTTCTTTCTCTTGTCTGATTGCTCTGGCTAAAACTTCCAGTACTATGTTGAAGAGGAGTGGTGAGAGTGGGCATCCTTGTCTTGTTCCAGTTCTCAGAAGAAATGCTTTCAACTTTTCCCCATTCAGTATTATGTTGGCTGCGGATTGTCATAGATTGCTTTTATTACATTCAGTTATGTCCCTTGTATGCCAATTTTGCTGAAAGTTTTAATCATAAAGCGATGCTGGATTTTGTCAACTGCTTTTTCTGCATCTATTGTGATAATCATGTGATTTTTGTTTTTAATTCTGTTTATGTGGTGTATATTTATTGACTTGCATATGTTAAACAATCCCTGCATCCCTGGTATGAAACCCACTTGATCATGGTGGGTTATCTTTTTGATATGTTGTTGGATTTGATTAGCTAGTATTTTGTTAAGGATTTTAGCATCTATGTTCACCAAGGATATTGGTCTGTAGTTTTCATTTTTGGTTATGTCCTTCCCTGGCTTTGGTATTAGGGTGATACTGGCTTCATAGAATGAATTAGGAAGGGTTCCTTCTTTCTCTTTCTTGTGGAATAGTGTCAAAAGGATTGGTACCAATTCTTTGAATGTCTCATAGAATTCTGCTGTGAATATGTCTGGTCCTGGACTTTTTTTTTTTTTTTGTCAGTACCATTTCAATCTCGCTGCTTGCTATTGGTCTGTTCAGGGTATCTAATTCTTCCTGATTTAAGCCAGGAGGGTTGTATTTTTCCAGGGATTTATCCATCTCTTCTAGGTCTTCTAGTTTATGTGTGTAAAGGTGTTCATAGTAGCCTGAATGATCTTTTGTATTTCAGTGCTGTCAGTTGTAATATCTCCTGTTTCATTTCTTAGTGAGATTATTTGGATTTTCTCTCTTCTTTTCTTGGTTAATCTTGCTAGTGGTCTATCAATTTTATCTTTTCAAAGCACCAGGTTTTTGTTTCATTTATCTTTTATATCTTTTTGTTTAAATTTCCTTTAGTTCTGCTCTGATCTTGGTTATTTCCCTTCTTATGCTGGGTTTAGGTTTGGTTTATTCTTGTTTCTCTAGTTCCTTGAGGTGTGACCTTAGGATGTCAGTTTGTGCTCTTTCAGTCTTTTTGATGTAGGTGTTTAGGGCTATGAACTTTTCTCTTAGTACTGTCTTTTCTGTATCTCAGTAGGTTGTGTCAGTATTGTCATTCAGTTTGAAGAATTTTTTAATTTCCATCTGGATTTTGTTTTTGACTGAATGGTCATTCAGGAGCAAGTTATTTAATTTCCATGTATTTGCACAGTTTTGAAGGTTACTTTTTGAGTTGATTTTCAGTTTTATTCCACTGTGGTCTGAGAGAGTGCCTGATATAATTTCAATTTTCTTAAATGTATTGAGGCTCATTTTATGGCCCATCACATGGTCTATCTTAGAGAAAGTTCCAGGCACTGTTGAATATAATGTGTATTCTGTGGTTGTTGGATTAAATGTTCTGTATATACCTGTTAAGTCCATTTGTTACAAGGTATAGTTTAATTCCATTGTTTCTTTGTTGACTTTCTATCTTGATAACCTGTCTAGTGCTGTCAGTGGAGTACTGAAGTCCCCCACTGTTATTGTATTGCTGTCTATCTCATTTCTTAGGTCTATTAGTAATTATTTTGTAAATTTTGGAGCTCCAGTGTTAGGTGCATATACTTTTAGGATTGTGATATTTTCCTCTTGGACAAGGCCTTCTACCATTATATAATGTCCCTCTTTGTGTTTTTTAACTGCTGTTGCTTTAAAGTTTGTTTTGTCTGATATAAGAATAGCTACCCCTGCTCACTTTTGGTGTCCATTTGCATGAAGTGCCTTTTTCTACCTCTGTACTTTAAGTTTATGTGAGTCCTTATGTGTTAGGTGAGTCTCCTGAAGGCAGCAGATAGTTGGTTGGTGAGTTCTTATCCATTCTGCAGTTCTGTATCTTTTAAGTGGAGCATCTAGGCTATTTAGGGTATTTACATTCAATGTTAGTATTGAAATGTGAGGTACCATTGCATTCATTGTGCTCTTTGTTGTCGGTGGATTTTTTTTTTTTTTTTTTGCTTTTTTAACTTGTATTTTTGTTTTATAGGTCTTGTGTGATTCATGCTTTAAAGAGGTTCCGTTTTGATGTGTTTCCAGGATTTGTTTCAAGATTTAGAGCTCCTTTTAGCAGTTCTTGTAGTGGTGGCTTGGTAACAGTGAGTCCTCTCATTTGTTTGTCTGAAAAAGACTGTATCTTTCCTTCATATATGATGCTTAGTTTCACTGGATACAAAATTCTTGGCTGATAACTGTTTTGCTTGAGGAGGCTGAAGATAGGGCCCCAATCCCTTCTAGCTTGCAGGGTTTCTGCTGAGAAATCTGCTACTAATCTGATAGGTTTTCCTCCATAGGTTACCTGGTGCTTCTGTCTGACAGCTCCTAAGATTCTTTCCTTTGTCTTAACTTTGGATAACCTGATGACAATGTGCCTAGGTGATGATCTTTTTGTGATGAATTTCACAGGTGTTCTTTGTGCTTCTTTTATTTGGATGTCTATGTCTCTAGCAAGGCTGGTGAAGCTCTCCTCAATTATTCCCCCAAATACGTTTTCCAAGCTTTTAGAATTGTCTTCTTCCTCAGGAATACTGATTATTCTCAGGTTTAGTCATTTAATATAATCCCAGACTTCTTGGAGGCTTTGTTCATATTTTCTTATTCTGTTTTCTTTGTCTTTGTTGGATTGGGTTAATTTGAAGACCTTGTCTTCAAGCTCTGAATTTCTTTCTTCTACTTGTTAAATTCTATTGCTGAGACTTTCCAGAGCATTTCACATTTCTAAAAGTGTGCCCAAAGTTTCCTGAATTTTTTATTGTTTTTTTCTTTAAGCTACCCATTTCCTTGAATATTTCTCCCTTCACTTCTTGTATCATTTTTTGGATTTCCTGCTTCGCCTTTCTCTGTTGCCTCCCTGATTACCTTAATAACTAACCTCCTGAATTCTTTTTCAGGTAAATCAGGGATTTCTTCTTGATTTGAATCCATTGCTGTTGAACTAGCATGATTTTTAGGGGGTGTTAAAGAGCCTTGTTTTGTCATATTACCAGGGTTGGTTTTCTGGTTCCTTCTCATTTGGGTAGGCTCTGTCAGAAGGGAAGGTCTAGGGCTGAAGGCTGTTGTTCAGATTCTTTTTGTCCCATGGGGTATTCCCTTGTTGTACTACTCTCCCCCCTTTCCTATGGGTGTGGCTTCCTGTGAGCCAAACTGCTGTGATTGTTGTCTCTCTTCTGGGTCTCGCTACCCAGTGAATCTACCCGACTCCAGGCTGGTACTGGGAGTCGTCTGCACAGAGTCCTGTGATGTGAACTGTCTATGGGTCTCTCAGCCATGGATACCAGCACCTGTTCCAGTGGAGGTGGTAGTGGTGGGGGGTGGAATGGGCTCCATGAAGGTTCTTAGCTTTGGTGGTTTAATGCTCTATTTTTGTGCTGGTTGGCCTCCTGCTGGGAGGTGGCACTTTCCAGAGAGCATCAGCTGTGGTAGTATGGAGAGGAAATGGTGCTGGGTGGGGCCCTAGAACTCCCAAGATTACATGCCCCTTTGTCTTCAGCTACCAGCGTGGGTAGGGAAGGACCATCGGGTGGGGGCAGGGCTAGGCGTATCTGAGCCCAGACTCTCCTTGGGTGGGTCTTGCTGTGGCTGCTGTGGGGGATGGGGGTGAGATTCCCAGGTCACTGGAGTTGTGTACCTAGGAGGATTATGGCTGCCTCTGCTGAGTCACGCAGGTTGTCAGGGAAGTGGAGGAAAGCCAGCAGTTACAGGCCTCACCAAGCTCCCACACAAACCAAAGGGCCAGTCTCACTTCTACCGTGCACCCCCCCAACAGCCCTGAGTCTGTTTCCAGGCGGTGAGTGAGATGGGCTTGAAAACATGCCCCAGGCTACCCACCTCCCAGCTGCAAAATAAAACGGATTGATTCTTCCCCTGCCTGTGGAGTCTGCACACTGGATTTGCACCCTCCCCTGAGTTCTGGCCAGGAGGCTTCTTGCCCAATTCAAATTGTTACGAAGTTCAGCTGGAGATTTCCTTCTGTCTGTGGAGTTTTACCCCATGCTCCTCTGGCCACCCTCCCAACGGATCCCTGTGTTGCCAGGTAGGAATGGGCTGTCTGGGGACCCAGCGAGCTCCCATGGCCTTTCTGCTGCTGCCTCTACCCCTGTATTTGGCTTGGCTCTCCAAACTGACTCAGCTCCAGGTAAGGTAGGAAACTTCTCCCACAAACAGACCTTCAGTTTCTCCAGTGGGGGTGTGTGTTCGGGAGAGGAGGGTCTCCCTTTCCCACTTTTGCAGTTGGGGCACTCACAGTATTTGGGGTGTTTCCCGGGTCCTGCAGGAGCAGTCTGCTTCCTTCAGAGGGTCTGTGGGTCCTCTTGAGATTGCTGGTTTGTTCTTGCAGTCAATCTGAATCTTAAATTTACAAGCTACTGCACGCTGCTCTGTCTGGAGCTGCAATCTAGTCCTGCCTCCCGTCCACCATGATAATCCCTCCCCAACTGGCTTCTTTTCAATAACATGTCATGGTGCTGATCATGCATCAAATGGAACCAGCACCTGTTTTCTTCCTGTCTGTGTTCCTCATATATACACTTTTATTATTAAGTAGATGTAAGAATCCATTTAAAATAGATTTAGCTTTGGGGAGAAATTCTGTGTTGATTCCGCCCACACAAAGGTGCATGTACCCACACAAACAATTCCTTCTAGAAATGCAAAAGCAATATAGCAATGATACTAATGATCAAGATATTTTATAAAGGTAATCACCCAAATCCCATCACCCTAACACAGCTTTTTTCATTTACGCATTCACTATGAGTTTTTGTAAGTTGCAAGATCACAGTGTAAATATAATGGAGCCTCTTCCTTTTCAAAACCTGTTCCATGTATTCCTCAGACTGCTGCAGGTTTCAGAATGAGCATATTAAATGTTCTCATAATATGCCATGGAATGGATATGCCATAATTTAATTAGCCACCCATTATTGTTGGGCAATTCATTTGTTCCCAGTGTTATATTACTACAGCCAATTTCATAACGAACATCTTCATGCATGTATCTTCTCAATTCTGTTGAACTGCTTCCTGAGGAATAAAATCTCAGGAAGAAGAATTATGGAGTTAAAGGTCAGGAATGGTCCTAGGGCTCTTGCTTCAGTTGACTGGGCTGCCTTCCACAGGTGTGGGTCCTTTTCTAAAATGTGCATACCCTCAGCACTAGCCAGCTTTCCCCTTTAGCCCCCAAACCTGTCCCACTCACTCTTGATGTCTTAGTTACTGCCTGTTGTGTGGGGATCAACTTCTATTTGCTCTCTGGGTGCTCTGCACCATGGTTTCAAAACAATGTAAACCTGTTTTGGGAAACACACTCAGCCGATGTGGAATAGCCTCTCAGCTCCAACAGCTGAGAGTCCACAGTAATTATCTTTGGAGGATGTCAGGCTTGGGAAGTAAGGAGCAGATGCGTTTGTTTCTCCAAGCCCACACTGCAGAGAACTTTCCCCTACACTCTTGACAAGTGAACCACAATGCTCTGACGCAGTCAGCCTTATGCTGACTACCAGCTCCCCTCTACACCCACTATGTGGCAGGCCCTACTACAAATCAGATATGGCTCTTGCCCTCAAAGAGCCCACAAACTCTGGTAAAGACAAACAGAACTAAGAGATGCAATGTGGTGTCATGAGCAAGTGCATTGCAACTAGTCTCACCTGGATTGGGACTTCAGCCTTGCCATCTTCTTGCTGTGTGGACTTCAGCAAGTTTATATATATATATTTGGTCTTGGTTTCATTGTCTACAAATTAGGAATAATGGAATAATATTAATACCAGCTTCCCTCCAGTTGTTATGATACAGTAAACAGAACCCTAGTATTCTTGCCTGGGGGATCAGGAAATGATTTTCTGTCCCCCACCCCCACCCCAGGGAGAATGTGCTGGAAAGCTCCAAATGGCATGAGGATTGGGTCTCTCTCACCAGTCCCAGGACAGGAAGGCCTGTTGGTGAACCGCAGTGAGCAGCCCTGAAGTGGCTGGAGAGTACAGCACCTCAGTGACTTGGGGCTGCCTGCAAAACCATTTGCAAAAGTTCCACTGTCTCTGCCTACATTATTTCTACCAGGAGGGGAAAGTAACGTGGCTCAGCTGACTATTCTTTCCCAAGTGCTAAACTGGCTTCCTTGATTAGAAAAACACAGCCTTAGGCTGATGGTCTTGCCAGCAATCAGTGCTAATGCAAGACCCAGCTGAGGAATACAGCAGACCAGGCTCCATGCCCAGTGCCACGAAGCTTCTGCCTTGTCCAGGACATGGTCCAGAGATAGAAAATGCTGATTTTCTAGCAGAGCTACTAAGAGTCAACATTTACAAGTGCCAGCGATGGCTTTCATTCAACGAAAGGCACGAGAGTGGGGCAGCTCTCTTCCTGTCACACCCCACAGTCCCTGGGTAAACTTTCCCAGAGGAACTGTCAAATGATAATGGCCATGAATGGACATGTCCAGCAGTACAGACAGCCACATGGGTCACAGAAGTACCCATCACTACTGTAGTTAGCACACTCTGCCCATCAAGATTTGTACTCATTTCTTTCTGGGAACAATCTGCTCTCTTACCATGGCTAGGAATCTACTGTCCACATCTAAAATAGGCACACTTTCCATTCAATTTATCCATTTCTTATTACACCCCCTGTTCAATAACCATTGTCTGAGTATCTACTGTGGTAGATGTAAACCTGAGTCAGACACCATCCTCTTGCCTCAAATAATAACTTAAGCAGAATCACCACTGATCACAGCAATGCAGTCCTGGGTAATGATCCACTCCAGCATTTCCCAAAGTATGTTCCACAAACATTGGTTCCTCAAGATTCTAATAGATGCTCAGCTCCAAAAGGATTCTGTGGTGACAAAAGTTTGAGGAAACTTGAGTGGAGGAAAGTTAGCAAGCCTTCTTGATTGCCAGGCTTGCCAGAGCCTGTGACATGTCAAGGTGCACTGTCACTCTCCAATAGGAGCTAGAGAATGCATTCTCCAAACACATTTTACTCCAGACCCATGTGGAAAAAGCATTTCATATGGCCAGCAGTCCAGACAACACATTTTGGGAAATACAGAACTCTTCCAATCCCCTTATTTTTTAGATAAGGGATTGAAGCCCAGAGAAGGAAAGGGATTTGCCTGAGCTCACCCAAGAGGTCTGAGGCAGGGTCACACTAATTCAGCTGTAGCACTTTGAGAAGGGATGTCTCTAATCTGTTTTTCACATTGGGAAGCCATTAGAGGGTTTTCAGCAGTGGGGATGATGCAATTGAATTAGCATTTTAGGTAAATCGCTTCAGCTGATGTGTAGAGGAGACTCTAGAGGGATGATAGTGAGGGGACAATGAAGAGTAATCCAGGTGAGAGATAATAAAGACCTAAATTTGTGCAGTAGCAGGAAGGTAGGTGAGGTAAAGATACATTCCAGAAATTAGGAGGCAAACTGGCAGAACCTGATGGCAGATTAGGTGGGGGAGTGGAAAGAGTTAAGGGTGATGCTGAGAAATCTGGCCTGGGTGACTGTTTAGATGCCAGTGCCATGCAGTGGAGAAGCTGTTTGGATGGAGTTAAGTAGGTTGAAGACTTCCATTTCAGTGGCTGTGGAATGATTAGTGTAGACATCCAAGTAGCATTTGGCTTTATGGGTGGAAGGTTTTGGTAAGAGACCAAGATCAGGGAGATAACTGCATATTGATGAAAGTTAAAGCACAAGAATAAGAGAAATAGTCCAGGGAGAACCTGTAGAGGAAGTAGAAGCAATAGACCAAGGCTCAGAAACTTGGAGAACTCAGTTCTGGCCTCCAAAGAGCTCACCATCTAAAACTTTATTCTTCCTCCAGAGTTCCCCTCAAAGCACCTCCTCCAGGAAAGGAATGCTGCCCCAAGAGATATATGAGGTGTTGGGTCAATTTGGAGGACAGAAAATTCTTATGTGATGGCATAATTAAATGTCTTCTGTTAGCACACCAGATTCTTTTTTTTTTCACTGCTTCAATGGTCGTTTTTTATTAAAAGAAAATTCAAAATACATGATAAGAAATTAGACTTTTATCAATACACAAATAATTTTACTTAAAATCAACCCAGTTACATATTTTTTAAAAATTGCAGAACCTCTGCACACCAATGTCCACAACCTAGAAGAGGTTCATGTGAAACCTGCAGTTCTATCCCGGAGCATCAATAAGTGATGGTCCAGGTACTCACTGACATGTTTCTCTTGAAACTGAGATGGTTGCAAACAAAACACCGTTCTTGCCTGGATGAAGCAAGAGTTACATAAAAGAGCTTTATAAAATGACTATCAAGGAGAATTGGTAATATCAGAAGAGCTCCAGCACTTCAATTGAATATAATCCTCTATTATTCTTTTCTTGATTTAATTTCTGTAGCTCCCAAAAACTTACTTCAATCTTGTTGAGCTCGGAATAAACAGATGTCTGAGATTTTACAAGCTTGTAAAGATTTATCAGTAGCCTCTTTGCTTCTGGCATCATTACTGCAACAGTAAAATTTGCATCCAGAAGTAGACATATCCAATCCATAATCTGGTTCAAGGTAGGTGAGTGTATTCCAGGAAGAGTCATAGTAGCATTTTCGCTACACTTCAGATAAAGGAAACACAAATACTTGAGAAATAGCATGATATGCTGTGCTGGGATGTTTTTCAAATGAGGCAGAAGAAATGTTTCGCTATATGCTGAATGAAGAATTGCATTAAGTAGAGCTGCTCTTTTTGGTATCACAGAGCATGAAATGGTCTCCTTTGTTTTGTCCTGGGGCTTTTTATTTAACTCTTGATCACAGTTATTGTATTTATCTTCTTCAGGATTGAAGCCATTTTTAAGAATTACAGTTTGCTCTTCCATTTTCTCATCATGTACAGAATTACTATAGTCAAAAACTGACTCTATACTGACATCGGTTTCTTGAAGACTGTCATCACCAATGCTCAAGAAAATTTTTAAGCAAGCACAGGTGACCGATTCAGGAATGTCAGGGAACTGCTGTAGACAGAGTTGTAACAACTGTACATCTTTCTTTTTTAAGGCAATCTCCATTAAGTCAGGGCACAAACTGTAAGAAAGCACATGCATTTGGATAAGCTGCATCAGACAGTTCCGGGGATAAAATGATGGTTCTGCTTTACACCTTTCCAGAAGTCCTGTTACTGTGTCCCCAGTGACAGTATGAAAGTCAGGGGTCTGCTTCAGAGCCAAAAATTTCCATACTTCTACTTCAGTGTGTTTCTCTGAATCTTTCATTATGGTTGACAAAAGTTGTTTGGATGGTGATACCTCTGGCTGTAAACTCATTTCAACTTTTCGTCTCCTTAAAATTCTTCTTGACTGCTCTGAGTTCTGGGACCCAAGTCCACATCCCTGAGGTGTTTCCCAGTTTACAAAATGGGGCACGACATGAGTTCCTGGATCTTGACTATGTTTGAGTTTTCCATGAGCACCTGCTAATGATGACACTTCACAGTTGTATGGAATCACAGTTAGAGATTTTCCACGTAGCATAAACAAATTTTCCCCATAATACCAGAGTTGACCACGGTCCCTTGTGGTAACTCTTCTGAAGTCTGTAGTGTTTGAAATTTTATGTTCCATACAGAGAGGCATTCCTTATGAAGCTGCTAGTGGACTTCCTAGGACTGTGACGTGATCCTGATCCAGGGCAGTGAGTGCAACTCCATTTCAAGCGTTACCAGACACAACAGCCTTGAGCAACAGTGATTTAACTAAGCTCTGATTTTTTTCTGGGTCAGTTGGATGTATTGGTATCAAGGTTTCATATATACAACCATCAGAGCTTAATGACATCAAAGAGATGAATTTCTGATCTACTGATTCAGTAAAACTCTCCATAAAAGAGTTTTTGTCTTGTCCAAGTAAGAGTGTATATTTGGTTAAGAAATGTGAGTTAAACATTTGCACATAAGCAAAGTGATTTCCATGTTTTTCAGTAATAAAAATTAAAACAGGATGTTTGAATACTATGAAAAACTTTGCCCATTTAATCACGTCATCAGAGATAACAGTTTCAATTTTCTGCTGGGGGTCTGCAAGCAAGGCCTCTAAACCACAAACACCTTCCTTGAAGAGCACCAAGGGTTCTGACCCTTGCACTGAAAGTATCCTATATACTTCAGCTGACAATGTAGCTTTAAATACTTTATCCAGGTTTACATCTTCATTATTACAGATTCTTAAAACCTTATTATGGTGTACAACAATATACTCTCCAGTTTGAAAGTTGCACACAGCTGGACATGTTACAATTTGACCCTGTTTCACTGACCAGCTCCCTAAGGGTTTCTGATCAGAAACCTTATAGAGGATCATGGTTCTGCCGCTGTCTGTCACTAGATACTGGTCTGTTTTGTCACTCTGCTTCATGCCTAGGAGTCCTTCAGGCCCCGCGCTCAGGACTACCGAAGACAACGTGAATTCTTCCTCTAGCACTGCCATTTTGAGCAAACCTAGCACACCGGATTCTGAAGAGGTGCTGAGAAAGCTTGTAGGAAGATGCAATTTTCCTTAGATGGATGTGTGTGTTTGTCCCTTTCACCTTGGAGTCTAGTTATGTGTACATGTCTTATCCCCTCAGTAGGCAGCGCACTTGCTCCTGAAGAGAAAGGAGTCCTAAATTCTCAGAAGTCCCCACGGAACCCGAAGAGTACCTGGCGTGTAGTACTCAATACAAATTTGCTGAACACATGAATGAGGGTGAAGGTGGGGAAGGGTCTCTGGCCAAAGAAATAGTATGAGCAATGTCCCACAAGTAGGGAACTACAGGAAATGTAGAATGATTGAGTGTGGCCCATGCATAGACTACATGAATGATGGAGAAAGAGGAAACACAGGAGACTGGCAAGATGGACAGGGACCAGGTGTTGTGGCCTTGAACACCAAACTGTAGGATCTGATTACCTTCAAGTGCTACAGAAAGCTGGACAGGTGCTGTAACTGTGGTGGGTCTGAGCAGAGGTGAGCTTCCCCTCAGAGGCTCTTTTTTGCTTCCCCTACCTCCTGTCAGGGAAGCAGTGATGAGGGCTCTGTCAGCTCCTCCCCGCTTTCTCTTGCTGGATGCTGCCTACAGTGCCAAAAAAGTCATCATAAGCAAAGTCACTGTCATTTGCCCATTCCATTTCATTGTTTCTGTATCCAAGAGGAAAAGAGGTAGGTCTAAAGCCTGAGGTACCATGGACTCTCAGGAAAGCTATGAGAAGGGAGTCCACAGCCCTGCCTCATTAGTTCATATACAAAGGTGTAAGTTTTTCACTTCACTTCCTCCTGTGGCTTCTGAATGCTGGGGCTCAAGTCAGATATTCTCAGCATTCATTGCTCTGGAGATGGTCTTTTTAATATCCCAGGCACCTGTGACCTTCCACTACTGCATGTCCAAATTCTCTCCAGTCTGAAAAATTTAGTGACAATGTTTCCTCTTGCAGGAAGCCTGTCTTGCAGAGCCCTTCAGCTCAAAGTGACTGTTTCCTCAGAATGTCTGTATTACTGCAGCTGCAGTCCTCAACCTTATTGCCTGGATACACATTTTATATCCTGCCCTTTTCCCACACAAAAATAGTTAAGGTCCATAGTAAGGGGTATGATTGAATTATCTGGAGACAGGATGTTAGAGTGGACAGACCATGCACACTACAATCAGGCAAACCTAGATATCAACACCAGCTCTACCACTTCCTGGCTTCGTTACCTTAGACAAGTTCCTTAACCCTCTCAGAGACTCAGTTTTCTCATCTGTAGATGGCAGAATATAATAGGATGCTGACACAGTTGTTGCAATTATTAGATGAGAAAAAAGCAAAGCATCAGTAATAATACCTGGCAGGTTTTTGGCACTCAAAAATAATTCCTTCCTCTCCTTTGCCTTCAATATTCTTCACAGGGCCTAGCATACAGTTTTCATTCATTGATCCAGCCAGTTATTAATTAAAACGTTACTGGGGAAAGATAGTATGTACATTGACATAAAAATTAAATACTTAGGAATAAATCTACCGAAGAGATCTATTCAAATGGAAAGATTTACAATGTTCACGAATAGAAGAGTCACTATTATAAAGATGTCAGTAGTTTCCACACTGATTTATTAATTCAATGCCATATCCTGAGAGTTGTGTGTGTATGTGTGCAACTTAACAAGCTGCTTCTAAAATATATATGTAAAAAGTCAAGTATAGCTAAAGTATTCTTGAAGGAAGAAAAAGGGGGGAAACTTGCTCTACTAGGTATCAAGATTTATTATAAAGCTATAGTAATTAAGACAGTGTGGTATTGTCTCAGGAACAGACAAATAGAACAAGGAAACAGAATGTAAGTCCAGAAATAGATGTATACATACATTGAGACTTGATGTATGACAAAGGAAATATTTAAGTATGGATTTTAGTTAATAACAATGTATTAATATATTAGTTTATTGATTGTGAGAAATATACCATACTTATGTAAGATGATAATAATAGGTAAAACTGGGTTCAGGGTTTATTATAACTCCTTGTACTATCTTTACAACTTTTCCATAAATCTAAACCTATTCCAAAATACTTTTTAAAAAATTATTTTAAAACAAGTAAAAAATCAATTCCAACAGGACTAAAGAAAACTAAATGTATAAGGCAAATTATAAGAAAGATTATATAAGAGAACATATGAATAATTTGGGGGTAGGAAACACTTCTCTGCATAAGATTTTAAGAAAAGAATCACAAATGAAAAATAGACTTGACCACATTTAAATTAAGAATTTTTATTAATAAAATAATATGATTAAGAAGGGGAAAAAAAACAAGCTACAGATTCTACTTCCAGCAATAGACAAGTAAGCTCCTATTGACCCTATCTTACTACAGATTAAAACTATGAACTCTGGAGAAAAACAAAACAAAATATAAATACACTACTTGAAGGCAGTGTGGAGAGATCAAAAGCAGGCAGATAGTGGAGGGGGGTCAACACTTGGAAGAAGAAAATGGCACTAGGTCAGTTTCCCATTACTTTTCTGGTGTTTAGCTTGAGGACAGGACCCAGACTGTACCATGCAGAGCAACTTCAACCGTGGTGGAAAAGCTGTAGTCTTTCTGTATTGAAGAACTAGAGTACAGAGTTCATAGCAAACACAACTACTGCGAAGTAAGGGGGAAATCCTCCAAAATGAGAAAGCCAGAAAGAAAGCATCAAATCCTATGTATAAACTACATCCAACTCTCTGCTGACCCCAAACTATGCATGTGTGTGACAGACTCTAAGGAGAACAGCTAAGACTAAAAAAACTGAATTGTTATTTGAGCTGTTACCCATTGTAGAGGAGAAGTAACTTGCAGTTTGAGTCCAGCCAGTCTAGTTGCCGGCTAACACAAACAAAACGAAACATAAGCAAAATCAATATAACAAAACAAAAATCAACACTCTTCAAAGGAAAAGAGCAAAACCAGGGTCCCCACACATGTGAAGAACCAGAAAAGCATGAGGAAACTCAAGAGAAAAGGCAATCAACTAAAAGTAGCCCTAAGATGATTCAAATGTTGGAATTAGCAGACAAGGATTTTAAAAGCAGCTATTATAGATATGCTGAAGGGCATAAAGGAAAATATGCTTATAATGAATGAAAAGTCAGAAAATATCAGAAAAGAAATGTAAAAATTATAATAAAGAACTAAGTGGAAATTCTAGAGCTGAAACATATAATATCTGAATTAAAAATTCACTGGATAGGCTTAACAAACTAGAAATGTCAGAAGAGTCAGAAAACATGAAGATCAATAGAAATTATCCATTCTGAAGAACAAAGAAGAAAAAATAACAGAGGCTCAGGAACCTATAGAATATTATAAAAATATCTAAAACATATGTAGTTAGTGTCACAGAAGGAAAAGAGAGAAAATAAACCAGAAAAATTGTATTTGAAAAAAATGACAGCAGTAAACTCCCCCAATTTGATGAAAGACATAAAATCACAGATTTAAAGACGTTCAGCGAGTCCCAAGTAAAATGAATACAAAGCAAATCACAGCTAGGCACATCACAGACAAACTACTAAAAAACAAAGATAATGTCTTAAAGAAGCTAGAGGAAAGTAAGATTCAGAGGAACCACAATTCAAATAACTGCTTATGACATATGACATAAAACGAGGGTCCAAAGACCACGGACCAACATCTTTAAAGTGCTGAAAGAAAACTGTCAAGAATTATATACCTAGCAAAAACCAAGAATAAAGGTTAAATGAAGGCATTTTACATAAAAGATAACCCACAGAATTAATATCCATCAGATATGCATTACAAGAAATTTTGAACGAAGTTCTTCAGGCTGAAGGGAAGTGATACCAGATGGAAGTTTGGATCTACAGGAAGAAATGAAGAGCATTGGAAATGGGTAGATATAAAACACTACTGTTCTTCTTAATCTATGTAAAATACATATTACTGTTCAAAGTGAAAATTGTAGCATCATATGGTGGAATGTAAAATGTCAGTAAGTTGTAATACATAAACAATATAGCATAAAATTGGGAGGAATATAGTTGCAAGGTTTCCACAATTGACATGAAGTGGTACAATATTATCTCTAAGTAAATTGTGGCAAGTTATTAATATACATTGTAATCCCTAGAACAACACTAAAAATGATGCAAAGAGGTACAGCTAAAATCAAATAAATATAATAAAAATCTACAATACATTCAAATAATCCAAGAGAAGGCAGAAAAAGAGGAATATGGGAAAAACAGAGGGGGAAAGCAGAAAACTAGTGAATAAAGATTTAAATCTGAAATAATAATTATGTTAAATGTTAATAAACATGGACTAAATTTGAATTAAAAGGCAGAATGTCAGAATGGAGAAAAAAAGCAAGACACTATCATGTGCTTTCTAGGAGATATGTATTTTAATATAAAAATAGAGATTGGCTAAAAACAAATGGATGGAGAAGGGCATATAGTATGTAAACAGTAAGTACAAGAAGGCTTCCGTGGCTATCTGATATTAAATCAGGTAAAGCAGACTTCAAGTAAGAGTGTTATTAAAGGTAAAGAGAAGCATTTCGTAATGAATAAAGAATTACTTCATCAGGAAGAGACAGTATTCATAAATGTGTATGTGGTATAATAACAGAACTTCAAAATAAAGTAAAATTGGGAGAATTAAGGAGAGAAAACATAGCTGGAGATTTTAACAACTTGTTCTCAGCTACAGATAAAGGAGCTAGACAAAAATTAGTAAAGACTTAGATGATCTAAATAACATTACTGACCAACTTGACTTAACCAATATTTATAGAACACTATATCCAACGAGAGAAGAATACACATTTTTTTTCCAAGTATACATAGTACCTTCACCAAGATAGGTTTATGCTAGGCCATAAACCATGTGTAAGTAAATTTGACAGAAATAAAATATAGAATATGTTCTCAGACCACAATGGAATTAACAAGAAGTCAATAACAAGATATCCAGAAAAATGGAAACTTTGAAAATTAAACAATATACTTTTAAATAACATATGGGCCAAAGAAGAAGGCATAAAGAGAATTAGAAAATATTTTGAACTAAATGACAATAAGAACACGACATACTAAAATTTGTGGGAAGCAAGTGATGCAGCACTTAGAGAAAAAAGTTGTAACTTTAAATGTTTATATTAGAAAAGAAGAATGGCCTAAAATTAATGACCTAGGATTCCACTCTAAGAAACTAGAAAATCATGGGAAAGTAAATCCAAAGTAAGTAGAAGTTAAGAAATAATAAAGAGAGCAAAGGTCAATGAAACAGAAAAAAACTGAGAAAATTAACAAAACCAGCAAAAATTGATGCTCCTCTACCTCGACTAATCAAGAAAAAAGAGAATGCAAATTAGCACTAACAGGAATAAAAGATGATTATCAAAAACAAGAAAAGCCTGAGATCATTAAAGATCCTACAACATTAAAAAGATAATAAAATATTATAAACAGCTTTATTCCAACAAATTTGACAACTTGGATAAAGTAAACACATTTCTTAACAATAACTTACTGAATTGGAGACAAGATGAAACAGAAAAATCTGCATTTCATATCTAATTAAATAAATTGAATGTATCATCAAAAACATTCCTTCCCAGGAAAAAAACTCCAGAGCTAAAGAATTCACTGGTGTTCGTCATCAGACATTTAAGGAAGAAATAACACCAATTTTACCCAAACAGTTTCAGAAAATAGACGAGGTGACTCCTCCAATTTCTTTGATGAGTCCAGCATAATCCTAATTCTTATGTTTTCTTCTAAAAGCTTCATGGTTTTAACTTTTATGTTTAGTTTTGTGAAACATCTTTAATTTTTGTTTTTGACATAGGTATAGGCTGAGAATATTTTCATGACGGGTAAGCAAAGCTTTCTTAGGAACGGAAAGGACACAATAACCATAAAAGAAAATAAAAACTTATAAATAAGACTTTGTCATGCTGGGTGTGGTAGCTCACGCTTATAATCCCAGCGCTTTGGGAAGCTGAGGTGGGAGAATTGCTTGAGGCCAGGAGTCTGAGACCAGTCTAGGCGACACAGTGAGATCCTGTCTCTACCAAAAATTAAAAAAATTAGCTGGGTGTGGTGGTGCATACCCATAGTCCTAGCTTCTTGGGAGGCTAAAATGGGAAGATCGCTTGAGCCCAGGAGTTCGAGGTTACAGTGAGCTATGATCCTGCCACTGCATTCCCGCCTGGAAGACAGAGTGAGACCCTGTCTCAAAAAAAAAAAAAAAAAAAAAAAATTCAGGGAGAGCATAATTTCCTAAAGCGTGGGCTGCTCACAGTAACTTCCTTTCTATGAGTAGAGTATGGAAGAGGGGAAAAAGAGTAAGATTATTGTGGGGAAACCTGACAAACTACTTCAGCCAGGTGACCAAGGTCAACATCAACAGTGATAAGTCATGTTGATACGATTTAATGAAGATGGCACTCTATTTCTGTGCTATTCCTTCCATAAACCCATAAATTCAGACTAATCACAAGAAAAACATCTGATAAATCCCAAGAGGGGCATCCTACAAAAGAGCCGACCAGTACTCCTTAAAACGATCAATGTCATCAAAAAAAAGAGAAAAGCCAGAGAAAATGTCACAGCAAAGAGAATCCTAAGGAGAAATGGCAACTAAATGATATTAATATAGTATCCTGAATGGGATCTTAAAATAGAAAAAAAGATACTGGGTAAAGACTAAGGAAATATGAATAAAGTATGGATTTTAGTTAATAATGTGTTGATCTGGGTTTATTAATTGTCACAAATGTACTGTACCAATGTAAGATATTAATTATAGGGGACACTGGGTGGGAGGTATATGGGAACTCTCTGTACTATCTTTTCATTTTTCTATAAATCTAAAACTGTTCTAAGCAATAAAGTCTATTTTTGAAAAGATATCATTAAGAAAATGTAGAGATGAGTCACTGACTGGGAGAAAGTATTTGCAAAATATATATCTGACAAAGGACTGGTATCTAAGATATTGTAAAAAAATTTCTAAAACTCAACAATAAAAACAACTCAATAAAAAGAGAAAATATTTAATGGACACTTTAGGAAATAAGATATACAAATGGCTAATAAGCATGTGAAAAGATGCTCACCACTATCACTAGTCATTGGAAAAATACAAATCAAAACCTGAAGTAACTCAGGAATGGAAAACCAAACACTCTATGTTCTCACTGATATGTGGGAGCTAAGCTATGAGGATGAAAAGCATAAGAATGATACAATGGACTTTGAGAACTTGTGGGGAAGAGTAGGAGGGGGGCGAGGGATAAAAGACAACAAATATGGTGCAGTGTATACTGCTCGGGTGATGGGTACACCAGGTTCTCACAAATCTCCACTAAAGAACTTACTCATGGCTGGGCGTGGTGGTTCACGCCTGTAATCCCAAAACTTTGGGAGGCTGAGGTGGGCAGATCACCTGAGGTCAGGAGTTCAAACCAGCCTGGCCAACATGGTGAAACCCCATCTCTACTAAAAATACAAAAAAAAAAAAAAATTAGCCGGGCATGGTGGTGGTCACCTGTAATCCCAGCTACTTGGGAAGCTGAAGCAGGAGAATCACTTGAACCCAGGAGGCAGAAGTTGCAGTGAGCTAAGATCGCGCCATTGCACTCCAGCCTGGGCAACAAAAGCGAAACTCCATCTCAAAAAAAAAAAATGTACAAATACCACCTGTACCTCCAATAACTTATGGAAAAATAATTTAAAAAAACACAATGAGCGATATCATTACACCCACCTGAATGGCTAAAATTTAAAAGAATAAATACACTAAATGTTGGCAAGGATATGAAGTAATTGGAACCTTACACATTACTGGTGGGTATGTTATATGGTGCAACCACTTCCAAAACTGGACTAGCTTGCATTTTCTTATAAACTTAAACATATACCTATTCTATGACCAGGCAATTCCATTTTTAGGTATCTTCCAAGCAGAAATGAAAACAAATGTCCACAAAAAGTTTTATGAAAGGATACTCATAGCATCTTTATTCACAAAAGCCAAAATCTGTTAACAGCCCAGGTGTCCATCCATAAGAGAACGGACAAACTGTGGTAAATTCATACAATGGATGACATCTCTGAAATAAAAAACAAACTACTGATATATGCAGCAACATGAGTGAATTTCAAAAACATTTTGAATGGAAAAAACACTTATAAAATAGCATATAATGTATGACTTCATTTATATAAAATTATAGAACAGGTCAGTCTAGTCTATAACAGAAAACAAATGGAACATTGGTTGTCTATGGAAGTGGGAGCCCAGATAGACTGGGAAGGAACATAAGAGGACTTTTCCAGGACGACGGTAAGATTCTAATTCTCAGTAAAGGCTTGGTTATACAAGAGTATGTATTTTTCCAAACTTGTCACATTGAATACTTATGATTTCTGCATTTCATTATATGCAAATTTCATCTCAGAACTAAAAAAGAACTGTAAACAAATATTAATGATATTCATACTGGTATTCATTAATGCTGTTCATCCTACAGTTTGGCAGAAGATTTTATAACACGTAAAAGAAACTAAGACACTAATATTCCAGGATATATAAAGGGTCTTACAGGTCAATACGAAAAAGGCAAACAACCCAATAGAAAAAGTAGCAAAATGGCTTAGCAAACACATTACAAAAGAGAATATTCAAATGACCAGTGAAAAGATGCTCTGGTGGATGCTGTGTACTGGGCAGACTTCTTCAAGAGTTATTCCTGCAGCTGCTTGGGTGCTGCTGGCAGACAATCTTGTTTTTAAGTTCACTATGAGATTCTCAGCACAATTTTTTTTAAACTTCAGAAATTATAATTATTTTGCCATTTATGTTTTAATATCAAATATAATTATTGTGTTTCTTTTTTCTTAATATACTTTAAGTTCCACTAGCAAGATTAATAAAGAATAAAAGAGAGAAGAATCACATAGACACGATAAAAAATGATAAAGGGGATATTACCACCGATCCCACAGAAATACAAACTACTATCAGAGAATACTATAAACACCTCTATGCAAATAAACTAGAAAATCTAGAAGAAATGGATAAATTCCTCAACACATACACACTCCCAAGACTAAACCAGGAAGAAGTTGAATCCCGGAATAGACCAATAACAGGCTCTGAAATTGAGGCAATAATTAATAGCCTACCAACCAAAAAAAAGTCCAGGACCAGACGGATTCACAGCCAAATTCTACCAGAGGTAAAAGGAGGAGCTGGTACCATTCCTTCTGAAACTATTCCAATCAATAGAAAAAGAGGGAATCCTCCCTAACTCATTTTATGAGGCCAGCATCATCCTAATACCAAAGCCTGGCAGAGACACAACAAAAGAAGAGAATTTTAGACCAATATCCCTGATGAATATTGATGCAAAAATCCTCAATAAAATACTGGCAAACCAAATCCAGTGGCACATCAAAAAGCTTCTTCACCATGATCAAGTGGGCTTCATCCATGGGATGCAAGGCTGGTTCAACATACGCAAATCAATAAATGTAATCCAGCATATAAACAGAACCAAAGACAAAAACCACATGATTATCTCAATAGATGCAGAAAAGGCCTTTCACAAAATTCAACAGCCCTTCATGCTAAAAACTCTCCATAAATTAGGTATTGATGGGACGTATCTAAAAATAATAAGAGCTATTTATGACAAACCCACAGCCAATATCATACTGAATGGGCAAAAACTGGAAGCATTCCCTTTGAAAACTGGCACAAGACAGGGATGCCCTCTCTCACCACTCCTGTTCAACATAGTGTTGGAAGTTCTGGCCAGGGCAATCAGGCAGGAGAAGGAAATAAAGGGTATTCAATTAGGAAAAGAGGAAGTCAAATTGTCCCTGTTTGCAGATGGCATGATTGTATATTTAGAAAACTCCATCATCTCAGCCTAAAATCTCCTTAAGCTGATAAGCAACTTCACCAAAGTCTCAGGATACAAAATCAATGTGCAAAAATCACAAGCATTCTTATACACCAATAACAGACAAACAGAGAGCCAAATCATAAGTGAACTCCCATTCACAATTGCTTCAAAGAGAATAAAATACCTAGGAATCCAACTTACAAGGGATGTGAAGGACCTCTTCAAGGAGAACTACAAACCACTGCTCAACGAAATAAAAGAGGACACAAACAAATGGAAGAACATTCCATGCTCATGGATAGGAAGAATCAGTATCGTGAAAATGGCCCAAGGTAATTTATAGATTCAATGTCATCCCCACCAAGCTACCAATGACTTTCTTCACAGAATTGGAAAAAACAACTTTAAAGTTCATATGGAACCAAAAAAGAGCCCACATTGCCAAGTCAATCCTAAGCCAAAAGAACAAAGCTGGAGGCATCATGCTACCTGACTTCAAACTATACTACAAGGCTACAGTAACCAAAACAGCATGGTACTGGTACCAAAACAGAGATATAGATTCTCAGCACAATTTAAATGCTGCTGAGGTCTCCACAGCAGTGATTCAAACACCACCCCCTGCCCTCACTACCAATCAGCTGCAGGGACCTTGGATAAGTCACTCAAATTCCCTGCAGCTCCTCTTCCCTCCTCATCTGGAAAACAATGAGGAATAGAATCATTTTTTGACCTGCCTGCCTCCCCAAACTGTCAAGAAGACCACCTTGAAGGCTCTTTCTGGCCTGGAGGGTGCTACCTACATGTAAGTCATGCTCAGTAACAAGAGCAGCAAATGATACACTGGGACTCAACCCCAGGACTCTGACACCCTCCTTAGCACCGTTGCCCTCAGAGCAGATGCTCAGATTTATCTCCCAATGGCTGCTTAGCTGAAATGTCACCTATGTAGAGAAGCCCTTGTAATGATCAAAGCTAAAGTCACTCACTCTGCTTTCTTAACAATGAAAATTATACTATCAACAAAAAATCGTTACCTGCTCCTTCTCCCTCCAGGTAATGATGCACTGTTGCATCCACAGAATGAAAAATTGTAGCTAGTGAACGATAAAAAAGCTGAAAGTCCTCAGATGGTACTATTGACGGGTGATCCTAGAATGGCTTAATGTACACATATACATGCGAATTTATACACACAAAGCTCATGACCATTTTAAGGAAGCTGTATCACCCCACCAGTTCAGGGATGAGCTCCCCAAATTGTGGAACTCTGTTCTCTGACCAGAGTTGATGGAGTACACTACAGGAAGAGCCCACTGTGTTTGTGACACTCGTTAACCTCTGATAGTAACAATGGATGGCACAGCTGTCTTGGTTCCATCTCTGAGTGTGGGACATATTGCCATAATTGGACTAATCCAGCAGTTCATGTCTGGCCTCGCTCAGAACTGTGCTGGGTTAAGTGCGTCTAATACATAGGAATCAATCCTCAAAAACAGCCCTGAGAGACAGGTCTCATTTTCCTCACTCATTAAATGAGGAAATGGAGGCTTGGGGAGGTGAAGGAAATTGCCCACGGTCACAGAGCTGGTCAGTATTGGGGCCAGGACTTGAAATTGCGTGCCCATCATGGTCTCTCTCCTGAGTGTGAACCAATGCCTCTTCTCCTACACTGTGCAGCCTATATGAATACATTCTGGGGAAGGCCAAACATGATTAACTTGGTCTCACAGTCTGTGACCCAAAGGGCCCAAATGTTACTCAGTGACCCCATCTTTCAGTAAACTCTGGAAGCACAGTTTTCTCCTGTCCTTTCTAGGGCCAGCAGAAAGATGCATGGAAAGGATGACTGTCTTGACTTCCTTCCCTATGGCCTAGCATGTCTAGCAGTTTGCTAATTATTTGTGGGGGACACTCTAGTTTGAGTGGAGAAAAGTTTCAAGTTACAAGCCCACGTTGCATTTGTTAACAGGATTTCAGCTCAGGAGTGCTTGCCTCAGGCTGACCAGTCAGTCAGTCCAATGAAAACTGTCCCGAAACGAGGAAGGCCACCTGCCTAGGACAATGTCCTGGGAGTTGGTGCCCAAATGTGCTGAGTGTGAGGCCAAGGAACCAACACAGCAGCATATTAGAAGGCTCTTTTCTTTCTTACAAACCTCATCCCCACTCCACACAAGCTGTAGCCACAAGAAGCCTCAAATTGAGAAGAGCTTTTGAGAATGGCTAATGTGGAGCACAGAAGAAAAGTCCAGTGGAGGACTCCCAGATACGTAAAGGCAAGAGAGTAAGGGTGCAAAACTTTAACCCCTTTACCTCCCTCCTCTACTTTCCTGATTGCTATCCCTGCCTGCTGCTCTCTCCGGCCAACGGAGCCTTCTGCTGAAGGACCAAGCAGCAATCAGAACTAGGGATTGGTTCAAGATTCAGACAAAGGCCAAGTCTAGGTTTGCCAGGTTTGGAGTAGCACCCTGACCACCTAGTACACCCATACCTCCCAAACATAGAGAGGCATACCTGACCCATAAATCTTCTGAACTCACAAACATTTACTCGTCAACATCTCCTATGAACCAGCCACTCTGCTGGTTGCTAAGGACAAAGTGATGGGCAAAGCCAACATAGCCCCTGCTCTCTGAGAAAAGGCATTCTAGTTGGGGAAGAGAGAAAGAAATCAACAAGTACATTATGACTTTACAATAAATGTTATAAATAATAATTTGATAATAAGTGTCATGAAGACAAAATATAGGGTAATGTGATAGTGACTGTGGGGGACAGGAGATTGGCAGTCCTAGTCAGGAGGTTCAGGGAAGGCGACACAGCATGAATACACTCACGCATCCTAAGCACACATGCAATGTACAAACACTCCAAAATAAATCAATCTTTTGCTCATACACACACACATATACAATCATGGGATGTCAGGGATGGAGAGGCCATTGGAGGTCACCCAGCCCAGTGGCTTTCATCGTCTAAAGATCAATCTGTTTCTTTAGTGAAGCCACATCCTTGGCCTTACCCTTGATCCCCCAAGGTACTACCCTAGAATGCCAGAAAAGAGTTTTACTGTCACTGCTCCAGTCTTAGTACCTTAATATACGCATACACATTTCAAGGCCCAGGATACAGAATGGCCCTGCCCAAGGTCAGGCCATGAGTTGGTGACAGTTGGGGACTGGGCCCCTAACCCCTCCCCACTATGCCTCGCATAGGCTTCTCCCAACTCTTATCTGTGGCTGCCTGACAAGTGATGTGTCTAGGCTTAGGATGGTTAATGATCTCCCTAAGGAATGAGGGGAGCCTGGTGAACCTCAGGTACCACTGAGGACAGAAAGGAAGAAGCCAGATGGGAATTGGCACACCTGTCTGAAACCAGCTACCTTTATCATGGGTAGAGCACTGCAACTAATGAGCATTTCACTGTCTACCAAGGAAAAAACGTAGGAAGCAAGGTGGTGTGTGTATGCATGTGTACATGTATGTGTGTACTCATGCATGCTCATGTGTACAAAGGGGAAATCCATGTTATCCAGAGGCCTGGAACCAGCTTTGAGGTGGGCATGGACCAAGGGCTTTCAGGAGCAAGGGCTGGCAAAGACAACCTTCTTTTGGCAAATTGCCCTCAGGACCCACACATACTTTTGAAAATTAATGATGCTGGAGAATCTTTCACTCAAATGAGATATATATAATTTTAGAACCAGCCAAGTCGTATGAGGAAAAATGTGTGTGGGCTTGGAAGCTGGTCCAGTCTGGGTGAAAATCTGAGTTCTGCTGTTAAGCTCCTCTGGAATCTTAGGCAACCACAAACCTTACTGGGCCTCTGTTGTCTGTGAAATGGAGATAATAATAGCCATCTTTCATGGAGTGTCTGCCTTGGCCAGGCTCTGGTCAGGAAAAGAAATCCTCTCATTCCAGTCCAATAACAGCCTTGCAAGGTGTGTCACTTCAGTGCCGCTTCTTACTCCAGCCTCTTGGCCTGAGAGTCTCCAGCAGAGATGGCATTCACATAGCTCCCTCCTCACTTTCTCTTCATGGTGTTTGTCTGTACCCACTCCTGATGGATGGGTGGGCCAGCTCTGTACTAAGATCAGAGATGTTTAGGGATGTGCTCCTGGGCACACAATGGAGATGACTATTAGAGCCCAAGGTACATGTGCAGTGTCTTGATGCTTGTTTTATATGCCAGTTGTTCCCACCTAGCTGGGAGCTTTCCATAGACAGAAGCAGGGTTGGCCTCCTTGCTGGAGCCATAGCACCCAGCCCAGTGCCTGGAAAACAGATGCCCTTGGTAAATGTCTGTTGAATTGTTAATGATGTAAACTTTTGCTCTGTCACAGATAAATTCCTTGGTAGACTCAAGTAAGTTAAGACTGTCCCAGGTCAGTGACTGAGGCCGAGACAAAGATCCTAGAATTGAAGATGTCACAACTAGAGAGAAGCCCTTGGAGATGGCCTAATTATAGGACCGATAAAGACCTGCAGCTCAATGAGAGGAAGGGACCACCTAAAGTAACCCAACACGCTAGGAGTAGGCACAGACCCAGACCTCACATCTCTTGATCTTGGGTGATCATGAATCCCTTCCAGTTTTCCGACCTTTCTCAATCCAGCAAAGGTAATCCAGGAACCCCAGAACTAACAAGGGCCCTAGCAAACAGAGTCAATGCCCTCCCCCAACAAGGCCCCTCATTCTGCCCTGGCTTCAGGCCCTCCTCCCTGACCTTGCAAGCATCTCAGGAAATCCCATTCTGGCCACTATCTGCTTCCTCCCAGCATCCGGGCCCCTCTGCTCCAACAGGCTTGCTGCCAGCCCATCCCCCAGCCACTCTACACTTGGGCCACAGCTGGTTCAGGCTCAGGGTCCCCAGTGTCCTGGCCAACAGCCACGGTTACTTCCCAGATTCCTTCCCAGGGTTCTGTGGAGATAACCGGAGGGTCACTGCTGCCCTGTTGTAGCCACTCCCTCATCTACAGGGCAGATACCTACAGTTTTCCAGCTTCTGAGGTAAGGACTGGGGCAAGCAAGAATTTACAGACTGGAGGTCCAGGCTGCAAGTGCCTACCACCTCTCTTACTGCCTGTGTGTGAGACTTAGGGCAGGCTGTCAAAGGTCTGCTTCCTGTGGGGCTGAGAGGGTTCGATGGGAAAATGCATCTGAAAGGCTCTCTGCAATGACTGGTGCCCAGAAGGAGTTCTGTAAATGTCAGCTTTCCTTCCCTGGGGAGGACTTCAGGGCACCAGGAACTCCCAGAGATTATCTACAGTAGGTACGTGTGCATGAGCATTTTATCCAGGAAGAGGATCTCATGGCTTTCACGGGAGTTGGGTAATGACAGACCGCATATACAACCACGGTCCCATAAGATTATAATATCGTATTTTTACTGTACCTTTTATATCTTCAGACACACAAATACTTATTGCTGTGTTACAGTTGCCTACGGTATTCGGGACAATAGCCTGCTCTATAGGTTTGTAGCCTAGGAGCAATGGACTCTACCACATAGCCTAGGTGAGTGGTAGGCTATATCATCTAGGATTGTGTAAATCACTATAGGATGTTCACACAAGGACAAAATTGCCCAATGACACATTTCTCAGAATGTATCCCTGTATTTAAGTGAAGCATGACTATATAACTATCTCTACAAATCAAATAAGAAAACAGGATTGGAGCAGTACAGTAACCTACTTGGGTCCATGGCTAATAAGCAGTGAGCAGAGCCAGGATTCCAACTTTGGCAGTTTGGCTTCAGAGTCTATGATTTTAACAATTGTAATAGACCACCTCTCAAAATGTTCTCTGTTACTCTGTCCTATGTCCTCTGTGCCTTTGTCTTACTGCCCTGACCTTATCAACTATGCCTTGACTATCTCCTGCCCTCACCGCACACCCTTCCCCCACCCCTGCTGTCCTTTTCCCTAGTCTCCATAGTCAGGGTAGCAATGAGTCATCCTGCACTGCAGTGTGGGCTTGTTCCAGATTAGTGTCTCTGGGACCCCGCTCAGGGGCCCCATAACTGTTGGGTCTTTAGGTCTCAGAGCCCCATGCCCTGGGCTGGCTCAGTGCAGGCCCCACAGGAGATAGGGGAGCTGCCACTCAATCAGGCTCCACCCACTTTCCACCTAGAGGAAATTCTCCAGATCAGAGGTTCTTAAACTTTAGTGGGTCATGGAACCTCTTCTAGACTCCCATGAAATCCATGAGTACCTGCCTATAGGGTGTGGCAAGGGTTAAGTGAGTTAATGTACATAAAGCCCTCAGAACATGGCCTGGAACTGGGCAAGCACTCTGCACATGCTTGCTGCTACTATTCTGGCTCAGGCCAGTGAGGCTAGAGGGCAGAGCATGTAGATGAGTGCAGTAAGAGGTGAAGCTGGACAAGCAAGATAGGGTCAGATGGGGGAGTGCTTGACTAGGCTAGGCTGAAGAGTCTGGGATTACATCTGCACATGCAGGGGCACCATCAACCATTTCTGAAGAGAGAACCAAGATACACTAACAGGTGCTGTGGAAAGATTATACAAATATGATGGTGGGGCTAGACACGGAAGAAGGTCACTCATTTATCTAGTCAGCCAGTCATTCATTTACTGAACTCGTTACCCACGCCAGGCTCATGATAGACCTGAATGAAGAGTTTCCAGGAATGAGTTGCTTCAAATTCCACATGAAGGGCTGAATCTGTGCCCCAAAGTGGTTTTCGCTTCACCACTTTCTCTGAAAAAAATGCAGTACCCCTCTGTCAGGGAAGCCAGGACCTAGGTGGGCACACGGGAGTGGAAGCCCCAGCTGAATGTATCAGTAGTCAGGTAAGTTTGTTTGGCTAATGGCCTTGCAGGCAGAAGGAATCTGAGGTAGGCAGAATAAATGTCCCTCCCAAAGATGTCCACGTCCTAATCCTTGGAACCTGTGAATATGTGACATTACAAGGAAAAAGGGACTTGGCAGATTTATATTTTGGATTTATATGTTGGAATGAAAAGATCATTCTGGATTATCCAGGTGGGTCCAATGTAACCCTGGATTCAGGGTTCTTGTAAGTAAAAGCGGGAGGCATAAGGGAGGGTCAAAGTGAGAGTAGGTGATGTCATGATGGAAGCAGAGTCAGAGAGAGTCAGCAAGCGTGGGGATAATTGAAATCTGAAGATGCTATGATACTTGCCTTGAAAATGGAGGAAGGGGCCACAAACCAAGGAATGGGAGCAGCCTCTAGAAGCCAGAAAAAGCAAAGAAATGAGCTCTCTCTTAGAGACTCCAGAAGGACTGCATTCCTGCCAACACTTTTTTTTTTAATTATACTTTAGGTTTTAGGGTACATGTGCACAATGTGCAGGTTTGTTACATACGTATCCATGTGCCGTGTTGGTTTGCTGCACCCATTAACTCGTCATTTAGCATTAGGTATATCTCCTAATGCTGTCCCTCCCACCTCCCCCCAACCCACCACAGTCCCCGGAGTGTGATGTTCCCCTTCCTGTGTCCATGAGTTCTCACTGTTCAATTCCCACCTATGAGTGAGAACATGCAGTGTTTGGTTTTTTGTCCTTGCGATAGTTTACTGAGAATGATGTTTTCCAGTTTCATCCATGTCCCTACAAAGGACATGAACTCATCATTTTTATGGCTGCATAGTATTCCATGGTGTATATGTGCCACATTTTCTTAATCCAGTCTATTGTTGTTGGACATTTGGGTTGGTTCCAAGTATTTGCTATAGTGAATAGTGCCGCAATAAACATACGTGTGCATGTGTCTTTATAGCAGCATGATTTATAGTCCTTTGGGTATATACCCAATAATGGGATGGCTGGGTCAAATGGTATTTCTAGTTCTAGATCCCTGAGGAATCGCCACACTGACTTCCACAATGGTTGAACTAGTTTACAGTCCCACCAACAGTGTAAAAGTGTTCCTATTTCTCCACATCCTCTCCAGCACCTGTTGTTTCCTGACTTTTTAATGATGGCCATTCTAACTGGTGTGAGATGGTATCTCATTGTGGTTTTGATTTGCATTCCTCTGATGGCCAGTGATGATGAGCATTTTTTCATGTGTTTATTGGCTGCATAAATGTCTTCTTTTGAGAAGTGTCTGTTCATGTCCTTTGCTCACTTTTTGATGGGGTTGTTTGTTTTTTTCTTGTAAATTTGTTTGAGTTCATTGTAGATTCTGGATATTAGCCCTTTGTCATATGAGTAGGTTGCAAAAATTTTCTCCCATTCTGTAGGTTGCCTGCTCACTCTGATGGTAGTTTCTTTTGCTGTGCAGAAGCTCTTTAGTTTAATTAGATCCCATTTGTCAATTTTGGCTTTTGTTGCCATTGCTTTTGGTGTTTTAGACATGAAGTCCTTGCCCACGCCTATGTCCTGAATGGTATTGCCTAGGTTTTCTTCTAGAGTTTTTATGGTTTTAGGTCTAAGATGTAAGTCTTTAATCCATCTTGAATTAATTTTTGTATAAGGTGTAAGGAAGGGATCCAGTTTCAGCTTTCTACATATGGCTAGCCAGTTTTCCCAGCACCATTTATTAAATAGGGAATCCTTTCCCCATTTCTTGTTTTTGTCAGGTTTGTCAAAGATCACATAGTTGTAGATATGTGGCATTATTTCTGAGGGCTCTGTTCCGTTCCATTGATCTATGTCTCTGTTGTGGTACCAGTACCATGCTGTTTTGGTTACTGTAGCCTTGTAGTATAGTTTGAAGTCAGGTAGCGTGATGCCTCCAGCTTTGTTCTTTTGGCTTAGGATTGACTTGGCGTTGCAGGCTCTTTTTTGGTTCCATATGAACTTTAGAGTAGTTTTTTCCAATTCTGTGAAGAAAGTCATTGGTAGTTTGATGGGGATGGCATTGAATCTGTAAATTACCTTGGGCAGTATGGCCATTTTCATGATATTGATTCTTCCAACCCATGAGCATGGAATGTTCTTCCATTTGTTTGTATCCTCTTTTATTTCATTGAGCAGTGGTTTGTAGTTCTGCTTGAAGAGGTCCTTCACATCCCTTGTAAGTTGGATTCCTAGGTATTTTGTTCTCTTTGAAGCAATTGTGAATGGGAGTTCACTCATGATTTGGCTCTCTGTTTGTCTGTGATTGGTGTACAAGAATGCTTGTGATTTTTCTACATTGATTTTGTATCCTGAGACTTTGTTGACGTTGCTAATCAGCTTAAGGAGATTTTGGGCTGAGACAATGGGGTTTTCTACATATACAATCATGTCATCTGCAAACAGGGACAATTTGACTTCCTCTTTTCCTAATTGAATACCCTTTATTTCCTTCTCCTACCTGATTTCCCTGGCCAGAACTTCCAGCACTATGTTGAATAGGAGTGGTGAGAGAGGGCATCCCTGTCTTGTGCCAGTTTTCAAAGGAAATGCTTCCAGTTTTTGCCCATTCAGTATGATATTGGCTGTGGCTTTGTTATAGATAGCTCTTATTATTTCGAGATACGTCCCATCAATAGCTAATTTTTTGAGAGTTTTTAGCATGAAGCATGGTTGAATTTTGTCAAGGGCCTTTTCTGCATCTATTGAGATAATCATGTGGTTTTTGTCTTTGGTTCTGTTTATATGCTGGATTACACTTATTGATTTGCGTATGTTGAACCAGCCTTGCATCCCAGGGATGAAGCCCACTTGATCATGGTGGGCTATCCACATCGTTCACCAACAGCCTTTTTGATGTGCTCCGGGATTCGGTTTGCCAGTATTTTATTGAGGATTTTTGCATCAATGTTCATCAAGGATATTGGTCTGAAATTCTCTTTTTTGGTTATGTCTCTGCCAGGCTTTGGTATCAGGACGATGCTGGCCTCATAAAATGTGTTAGGGAGGATTCCCTGTTTTTCTATCGATTGGAATAGTTTCAGAAGGAATGGTACCAGTTCCTCCTTGTACCTCTAGTAGAATTTGGCTGTGAATCCATCAGGTCCTGGACTCTTTTTGGTTGGTAAGCTATTGATTATTGCCACAATTTCAGAGCCTGTTATTGGTTTATTCAGAGATTCAACTTCTTCCTGGTTTAGTCTTGGGAGGGTGTATTTGTCGAGGAATTTATCCATTTCTTCTAGATTTTCTAGTTTATTTGCGTAGAGGTGTTTGTAGTATTCTCTGATGGTAGATTGTATTTCTGTGGGATCGGTGGTGATATCCCCTTTTTCATTTTTTATTGCATCTATTTGATTCTTCTCTCTTTTCTTCTTTATTAGTCTTGCTAGCGGTCTATCAATTTTGTTGATCTTTTCAAAAAACCAGCTCCTGGATTCATTAATTTTTTGAAGGGTTTTTTGTGTCTCTATTTCCTTCAGTTCTGCTCTGATTTTAGTTATTTCTAGCCTTCTGCTAGCTTTTGAATGTGTTTGCTCTTGCTTTTCTAGTTCTTTTAATTGTGATGTTAGGGTGTCAATTTTGGATCTTTCCTGCTTTCTCTTGTGGGCATTTAGTGCTATAAATTTCCCTCTACACACTGCTTTGAATGCATCCCAGAGATTCTGGTATGTTGTGCCTTTGTTCTCGTTGGTTTCAAAGAACATCTTTATTTCTGCCTTCATTTCCTTATGTACCCAGTAGTCATTCAGGAGCAGGTTGTTCAGTTTCCATGTAGTTGAGCGGTTTTGAGTGAGTTTCTTAATCCTGAGTTCTAGTTTGATTGCACTGTGGTCTGAGAGACAGTTTGTTATAATTTCTGTTCTTTTACATTTGCTGAGGAGAGCTTTACTTCCAACTATGTGGTCAATTTTGGAATAGGTGTGGTGTGGTGCTGAAAAAAATGTATATTCTGTTGATTTCGGGTGGAGGGTTCTGTAGATGTCTATTAGGTCCACTTTGTGCAGAGCTGAGTTCAATTCCTGGATATCCTTGTTAACTTTCTGTCTCATTGATCTGTCTAATGTTGACAGTGGGGTGTTAAAATCTCCCATCATTATTGTGTGGGAGTTTAAGTCCCTTTGTAGGTCACTTAGGACTTGCTTTATGAATCTGGGTGCTCCTGTGTAGGGTGCATATGTATTTAGGATAGTTAGCTCTTCTTGTTGAATTGATCCCTTTACCATTATGTAATGGCCTTCTTTGTCTCTTTTGATCTTTGTTGGTTTAAAGTCTATTTTATCAGAGACTAGGATTGCAACCCCTGCCTTTTTTTGTTTTCCATTTGCTTGATAGATCTTCCTCCATCCCTTTATTTTGAGTCTATGTGTGTCTCTGCACGTGAGATGGGTTTCCTGAATATAGCACACTGATGGGTCTTGACTCCTTATCCAATTTGCCAGTCTGTGTCTTTTAATTGGAGCATTTAGCCCATTTACATTTAACGTTAATATTGTTATGTGTGAATCTGATCCTGTCATTATGATGTTAGTTGGTTATTTTGCTCATTAGTTGATGCAGTTTCTTCCTAGCCTCAATGGTCTTTACAATTTGGCATGTGTTTTCAGTGGCTGGTACCGGTTATTCCTTTCCATGTTTAGTGCTCCCTTCAGGAGCTCTTTTAGGGCAGGCCTGGTGGTCACAAAATCACTCAGTATTTGCTTGTCTGTAAAGTATTTTATTTCTCCTTCACTTATGAAGCTTAGTTTGGCTGGATATGAAATTCTGGGTTGAAAATTCTTTTCTTTAAGAATGTTGAATATCGGCCCCCACTCTCTTCTGGCTTGTAGAGTTTCTGCCGAGAGATCAGCTGTTAGTCTGATGGGCTTCCCTTTGTGGGTAACCCGACCTTTCTCTCTGGTCACCCTTAAGATTTTTTCCTTCATTTCAACTTTGGTGAATCTGACAATTATGTGTCTTGGAGTTGCTCTTCTCGAGGAGTATCTTTGTGGCGTTCTCTGTATTTCCTGAATCTGAATGCTGGCCTGCCTTGCTAGATTGGGGAAGTTCTCCTGGATAATATCTTGCAGAGTGTTTTCCAACTTGGTTCCATTCTCCCCGTCATTTTCAGGTACAACAATCAGACGTAGGTTTGGTCTTTTCACATAGTCCCAAATTTCTTGGAGGCTTTGTTCATTTCTTTTTATTCTTTTTTCTCTAAACTTCCCTTCTCGCTTCATTTCATTCATTTTATCTTCCATCACTGATACCCTTTCTTCCAGTTGATCACATCGGCTCCCGAGGCTTCTGCAATCTTTGCGTAGTTCTCGAAACTTGGCTTTCAGCTCCATCAGCTCCTTTAAGCCCTTCTCTCCATTGGTTATTCTAGTTATCCATTCATCTAATTTTTTTTCAAAGTTTTTAACTTCTTTGCTATTGTTTTGAATTTCCTCCCATAGCTCGGAGTAGTTTGATCGTCTGAAGCCTTCTTCTCTCAACTCGTCAAAGTCATTCTCCATCCAGCTTTGTTCTGTTGCTGGTGAGGAACTGCGTTCCTTTGGAGGAGGAGAGGTGCTCTGCTTTTTAGAGTTTCCAGTTTTTCTGCTCTGTTTTTTCCCCATCTTTGTGGTTTTATCTACTTTTGGTCTTTGATGATGGTGATGTACAGATGGATTTTTGGTGTGGATGTCCTTTCTGTTTGTTAGTTTTCCTTCTACCAGACAGGATCCTCAGCTGCAGGTCTGTTGGAGTTTGCTAGAGGTCTACTCCAGACCCTGTTTGGCTGAGTGTCAGCAGTGGTGGCTGCAGAACAGTGGATTTTCGTGAGACCACAAATTCAGCTGTCTGATAGTTCCTCTGGAAGTTTTGTCTCAGAGGAGTACCTGGCCGAGTGAGGTGTCAGTCTGTCCCTACTGGGGGGTGCCTCCCAGTTAGGCTGCTCGGGGGTCAGGGACCCACTTGAGGAGGCAGTCTGTCCGTTCTCAGATCTCCAGCTGTGTGCTGGGAGAACCACTACTCTCTTCAAAGCTGTCAGACAGGGACATTTAAGTCTGCAGAGGTTCCTCCTGAATTTTTGTTTGTCTGTGCCCTGCCCCCAGAGGTGGAGCCTCCAGAGGCAGGCAGGCCTCCTTGAGCTGTGGTGGGCTCCACCCAGTTCCAGCTTCCTGGCTGCTTTGTTTACCTAAGCAAGCCTGGGCAATGGCAGGCGCCCCTCCCCCAGCCTGGCTGCCACCTTGCAGTTTGATTTCAGACTGCTGCGCTAGCAATCAGCGAGATTCCGTGGGCATAGGACCCTCCGAGCCAGGTGCGGGACACAATCTCCTGGTGTGCCGTTTTCCAAGCCCATTGGAAAAGCGCAGTATTAGGGTGAGACTGACCCGATTTTCCAGGTGCCGTCTGTTACCCCTTTCTTTGACTAGGAAAGGGAACTCCCTGACCCCTTGTGCTTCCCGAGTGAGGCAATGCCTCTCCCTGCTTCGGCTCGCGCACAGTGCGCTGCACCAACTGTCCTGCACCCACTGTTTGGCACTCCCTAGTGAGATGAACCCGGTACCTCAAACGGAAATGCAGAAATCACCCGTTTTCTGTGCCGCTCACGCTGGGAGCTGTAGACCGGAGCTGTTGCTATTCGGCCATCTTGGCTCCATCCCCGCCAACACTTTGACTTTAGCCTCGTGAGACCCATTTCAGACTTCTGACCTCCAGAATTGAAAGATGATAATGTGTGTTGCTTTAAGCCACTAAGTTTGTGGTACTTTGTTACAGCATCCACAAAAAAAAAAGGATACAGAATCTGGGGTTAAAAAGGAAAGGTAAAGCTACGTGTGAAATCTATTTTAGAAACAGAACCAAACCTGGTACAAGAAAACCACAGGGAAATGAAAGCTTATTTAGCAAGTACTCTGGGGGAGTATGGATATTAACCTGAAGGGAGATTCACTTAAATCTTTACCTCTCCCTGAACAATCTAATTTATTCCAGATGAGTTACAGAATGGGATATATGGGAAGAAACTGGTAAAAAACAGAGGGAGAACAGGATGGTGAAGGGTCTTGGAATCACGACATAAGATGAATGAATGATAAGCCCTGAGACAAGAAGATGAGGGGTCCATGGTAGCCGTATTTGGAAAGTGCATACAGAGGACAGATCCAGGACTATGTGGGTTAGACATTTTGGGGAGATAAATTTCAGCTCAGAAGAAGGAAAACTTTCCAAATGATTGGCACTGTCTGAAACTGGCACAGGTGCCTTAGGAAGAAGTGAGCAGCATGTTCCTAGAGGTATTTAAACACAAAATTCTTGAAAGGCGATTCCTGAACTGGACATAGGATTTTGGAACTGGTAGGCCCCCCCCAGATTTGAGGTTGTGCCAAATACCTTCTGCAGCTTTGTGAGGACAGGGCCAATCAGTGCTCTTCTCTGTTTGGACTTGAAATAAACAAAGAAATTAATATCAGTTCAGAGACCAATTCCTCTCAGCTCCCTGATACAAGAAATATCAGAGAGAACATAAAATCCATGAAGTCTGAAGTGCATCCAAGGATATCATCCCCAAACAATTCCTCAGTGCTCCTGGGAATTACAAGGAAAGGTTAACAGATTTGCCTAAATTGACTATGGTCCCATGACAAATGGAGTGGTCTCTGCATGCTGCATTCTGGGTATGCAGGCAATCACCAAGGGCAGAGGGGCCTTGATGTGGCAAGGAAAGAGGACAAGGAAACTTCAAGGTTGATGCCTTGGCCCAACCTCCCCTTCATTTCAACATGTTTGGGTTATCAACCAGTACCACCTCCTGCCTCCTGAGTTAACTTCATAGCTCAGCAGAGTTCCTCCTTGTTTTCTTCCACCTCTAGGGAGTTTCCAAAAAGAAGCTGATTTTAACAAACTTAACTTAGACTACGCTGAAGATGAGGAAACACAGGGAGGCTAGAGGACATACCAGCAGAGAGGCAATAGGGGCTGTCAGAGTCAGGAGGAGGATAGTGGGTACTGCACAGACTAATCTTCCCTGGCTTGCCAACTAGTCCACAAAATCATGACTTATCAGAGAGGAAGGGGCCTGGGAGTAGCCCTCCTGTCCCCTTTGCTTGTATAGGAGGAGGCTAAGTCTCTCTCACTGGACTGACAATGTGGCCTCCCTCCTGCTAGGCTTTCCTCCCCCAACTTTCAATCTGCCCTGATTTATCTCTTCAAAGGAACCGCACCTTAAATACCAGACAAATCCCAGCTTGGTTCTGGAAGGCACACTCATAACCTAACAATACTTGGAAGCCACAAAACCCCCATCCCCTCACCAAAGGCCTTCATGTCTCTCCTCTCTCTTCTCCAGACTCTGTTGAGATTTTCTGTGGCCTAGTAGATGCTTCCAAACCCCCTTCCCCAGGAAGGCCAGTGGGAGGGGAAGAACGTGGTAAGCCAGATACTTGGCTGGTTTCAGTCAATGTGACATTAAAGATTTGCTAAGTATAATTTCTCCCTTCTGCAAACAAATACAATTTATAGTCCCAGGCATGACATCTTGCTGACTGATGATCCACATAGTTCACCAACAGCCTGCAGAGTGTCCCTTCTTAGGAAAATCTTTCCTCAAGCCCTGGTAAGATTCAAGATCAGCTAAGTAGCAGGCTGGAGATGCAGCCTGTCTGCAGTTCTGCTCTTCTGAATGGCTTGGAAGAGGCAGGAACAAGGAAGGAAGTGTTGTGGGCCTGGTTTTTATGGCCATTGTTACTTTACTGGATCCTCCCAACAGCCCTAGGATGTGGCCATGTGACCCCTAGCAAGTCATCTCATTTTCCCGAGCCTCAGTTTCCTCAAGGGTTAGAGGAGGGCAATCATACTGCCTGCCACAGACAAAGTACTTCATAAGAAGCTGTCGCTATTCCCACCATGCTGAGCACCCCTGCCATTCACCACCACCTGTGCCACAAGATATACATACAGGGTGCCTCTCATGGGCCAGGGTCTGTGCCAGGTGTGCACAGAGATTAAATGCCTATATGGCAGGACACTATTTAGTCTCCAGCTTACAGAACGGGGACTGAGCTCAGAGACACTGAGTAACTTGCCCAAGATCTCTTGGATAGGAAATGTGGCAATGGAGACTGGGAGCCCTGCCACCTGGCTCCTGGGCCTTCCCTCTTAACTGTCTCTGCTGTACTGCTTCCTAACTACTGATTCTCCAGTGCCAGGCATGGTTGTTAAACTGCTTTACCAAAAACTGTGGGGACGCAGGAAGGCTGGACGTGAGTTTCAGGGCATAGCCCCCATTGACCCTGCCCTAGTGGGGTTTTCTGGACGGGGGCCTCTCCTCTGCTCACCCTACCTGACATAAACCCTTTCGTGACGTATTCGCCCCCCATGGTCACTGCCTTCTCCTGCCCCAAGGCCACACTGAAGGCTGTCCCACATCTAGCCTGCCACACCCAGGGTGGCATCGCCCCTGGGATCTGTTCCAGGTGCACTCAGCAGAACTGACCAAGCACATGTATCCACGAAGCTAGCTAGGTAGCCACATGGGGGGCTCATGTCATTTAATGAATTTGGCTCCTCCAATACAGTCAAAGGGTGCATTAACCACACAATGTGAGAGCAGAAAGGAAAGAAAAAAAGCTGGGACGTAACTTTATGGACTCATATGAAATTTGACATGTATTTCAAATGACATGTATTTCAAAATGTTATTTCAAAACATTGATAGTCTCACCGATATGTCCAGCAGCAAGAGAACAGGGGAAAAACATAATGACAACATTAGGTTACTGTCCTGCCTTTAATTCTTGGGGGTTAGCCATCACAGACGAATGAAAATGCATAAATTTGTAATTTCTTCTCTGTTAAAATCTGAAATTCTAATGTAATTCTAGTGTAATTTAGTATAAAAATGAGTCCATTCTAATTCACTCTTAATATGTAATTGAGCACAAAAGACTTCTTACTGTTACATATCTATTATCTTTTATTCATTCATTTATTCAATAAACATATGCTGACCTTTTACTCCATGCCAGTCCCTGGCTGGGCCCTGGAAGAAGGAGGGAAGAGGCACATCAGGCTTAGGCCCTGACCTTGAGCCTTGTGGTCTAGCACAGGAGACAAGACAGGAGCCTAAATAAGCAAGTGGAATATGGTCACAGTTTCCCAGGAACAGCAAAGCACTAGGCAGGAGGTTCCAAGGAAGGACAGAAGACTTGTAGCTGGAAAAAGAACTTAGTAGGCTTGCCCATCCTCTGGCTTCTCGTGATGACCAGGAAAGGGATGTAAGGCTGACTGGTAACATGGGTCGGAAAGAGTCCTGTGATCCAGTCCTAGGTTGGCAGTGAGCAAAGTGCACAGCCTGGGGGCAGGTCCCTGTATCCCTCAGGACCTGTTTTCTCAAGTGTGAACTAAGAGTTTTAGACCCCAAAAGTTCTATGGGCATTTCAAGGGTGAGGAGTCAGAGCCAAGTCCCAGATGTCTGGGCTTCAAATTCCCGGCCTTCTGGCCATCCTTTTGCCATCTCCAACCACACAGCAGCTAGCATTAGCTCAGCCTTTGAGTCAGAATCATAGCGCCTAGGAAAGAGGGCTAAAATTAGTAGAGGAGCAATGTACTTTCTGTTGCCCTGATGTCTTGAGAGCATCAATCAAAGACCCTTGTTCTAAATATGTCTCAAGGCAAGAGCAATGATAATGCCAACAATGTTAAAATGCTCAGCAAACAAACAAATATACTTCTCTCCCATCTTCAGTCTCTCCCCATCCCATTTTATCTTCATTTTATCAGGTACAAAACAAAATACATCAGAATGGATGAAATACAGCTCAAGTGAGCTGAGAGGTAAATTAATCGAAGTGCAGGAGCCCTCTTGAGGGCCATTATGACTGGCCACTCTTGGGGTTTCCTGGATACCGCTGGGAACCAAGGCCCCTCTTGAGCAACTCAGCACACAGATGTTTCTGCCACTTATGATGGCCTCCGAGCACTGAGCTGGAAGCCTCTGATTGAACAGGGCTGTGGGCCTGGAAGGAGCCAATTTTCCCGTCTATCCTTCTCTCTGCCACTTCCAAAGAGTTGGTTGCATTGATATTCACTCCCATACTGACCCTGACCCCTCAGTTGCTTCTGAGGAGCAATAGTACATCAAGACTCCTTATGGGGGTTCATTCTCTGCATGAGTTTTCCAGGGATGTCATACAAATTGTCACAAACAGGCTGGCTTATGACAGCAGAAATTTATTCTCTGAAGGCTCTGGAATAGAATCTGTTCCATGGCTTTCTCCTAGCTTCTGGTGACTGTCAGCAATCTTTGGTGTTCCTAGCCACAGTGCTTCAATTTCTACCTTCATTTTTACATGACCTTCTCCTCTGCGTGTCTTTTTCTCTTCTGTCTTCCATAAGGATACATGCCATTGGATTTAGGGTCCACCCTACATCCAGGACAATATCATCTGGAAATACTCAATTACATCTGCAAAGACCCCTTTTCCAAGTAAGGTCACATTCACAGTTTCTGGGTGAACATATCTTTTGGGGAGGGATCCCACTCAATGCAGTACATCTCCCTCAGAGCTGTTGTGTTTTCCAGATTCAACTGGCAGCACTCAGGCAGAGAGAGATTCAGGTCTGGGCAATCAGGGCTCTCATACATTTTATTGGACAAGAGCATCCTGGAACACTTGGCTCCTAAGACCCCTTCCAATAGAGCACAAAATGAACTCTGGAGCTAGGTTCCCTGAATTTGCATCCAGGCTCTGACACTTCTTAGCTGCTGTGTGACACTGGGAAAATCACTTCACGTTTCTGTGCTTCAGTCCCCTCATCTGCAAAATAGGGATGATAACAGTACTTACCCACAGGGGAAGAGTAAAACATTTTGTTGTTGTTGTTGTTTGCTATTCTGCCCACTACCTTGCTCAAATTGCTATTGAGCAAGCTCATATTATCACACTCCTTTTCCCAGAACTAGAATCATAACTGGAACTAAGCATGACTAGAACAGAACTAGAAGCAACCCTAGAGGCACTTACTAGGCATTTACATAGATGCTCATTTACAGGGGAACTGTCACAATACTGAGACTTTTTAAGCAAAAGAAACAAAATCTATAAGACAATGTGGCACATATACACCATGGAATACTATGCAGCCATAAAAAATGATGAGTTCATGTCCTTTGTAGGGACATGGATGAAGCTGGAAACCATCATTCTCAGCAAACTATTGCAAGGACAGAAAACCACACACCGCATGTTCTCACTCATAGGTGAGAACTGAACAATGAGAACACATGGACACAGGAAGGGGAACATCACACTCCGGGGACTGTTGTGGGGTGGGGGGAGGGGGGAGGGACAGCATTAGGAGATATACCTAATGTAAATGACGAGTTAATGGGTGCAGCACACCAACATGGCACATGTATACATATGTAACAAACCTGCACATTGTGCACATGTACCCTAGAACTTAAAGTATATAAAAAACATATATATATTTAAAAAAAGAAACAAAATCTATACCACCAAGGAAATATCTCCCTTGAAAGTAGTCCCCTTGAGAGGCTTTACACACTTTCCTAAAGCTGCTGTTGCTCAAACCCGATGGGGCTGTGGAAGTGGCCCTTAGAGACAATTTATGTATACCACCATCCATTGGAGCCAAATCCACACTTCCCTGGTTTAACCATCCACCGTCTCCACATTCTCTTAGAAAGCTTGTGGGCTATTGAGAATAAAAGCCACCCTCAAATGATAAAAAGCTGTTCCAGGAATGGCTGGCCAGCTCTGAAGGCACACTCTCAAACATTCACTTAAAACTCAGGTTGGAATATTTAACAACGGTGAGCCGGCCACCATTTCCCAGCAACGCCGTATCCCTTAACTTATTTCATTCTCAACAAACCTGTGGCTAGATGCTTTATTGCCCCTTTACTAATGGGGTAACTGGGGACCAGTGAGGGTAACCAGCTTCCTCAAGGTCACATACCTAGGCCAAAGCAAACGGGAGGGCTGAACTCAGACTTTTTTTGCTTCCTAATTTATCACTCTTTCCACCACTCCAGGATGAACACAGATGCGTCCCATTACTTTAGAGGCAAATCTTACATGTTCAACATAATTTTCTGATTGTCTACTTTGTCCTTATTTTCTAAGAAATATCCTTTGGAAAAGTTAGTATGAGCTTGGGGAAAATAAGGGGTCTTAGTCTGCTCTACACTGTAGGCCGAGGCCAGCATGTTGCTCTGCAATCAACAACCATGTGTGAAAATACTAAGAGATGCCAGTGCAGACTGGTCCCACTGGCCTTTAGGGGGTACCCTCATCTTCATGGTCCTGGGCTTCCTTATATTCATCTGTAAAACTTGCATAGTGATAACAGGAGAGACAGGGTTGGGCTCAGAGGGATTTTGTGAATCCCAATCTTTCCTGTGGTTAGCAATTGGAAGTGCTCTTCAGTGGGAGCACCTTTGAGCTGTCCTACAAACAACAGCACTGGCCTAGGAAGGGGTTAACACTCAGAGTCCTGCCAGCCAAATCAACTGGCAGAAGAGCCTAGAGAGCAGACAGCTGCAGAGGTGTGCACATGATTCCTAGGGCCGACCCAAGGTCGCAGCTCCTCACAATGGCTTTATGAAACTGGAACAAAGCGAAACAGGGAGGGAAGCAAAAGGGAGGGGGACAAGCACAGTTCCTTACTCTATGCAGAAAAATAGGACATTTTAGGATGGAAAGAGGCCAGAAAGCCACTGAGAGCTGCCTCCTCCTTTCTCAACCATGAATTCTGGTGCAGTATAATCTTCCTCCTAATGCTTGTGGAACCATTTTTAAAAGCAAAAACCACCATTCCCACTAGCGGTTTCCATTATTGCCATTGGTGATTTTTTTCCTGTGCTGTAACCGTCCTCTATGGCAGGAGATGGCAATGCCTTTCCTTTGGTGCTGAGCTTGCCTAGTGATGCTGTTTCTCCACAGGTTCTGAGCTCCAGGGCATTGCTGTCCTCTGGGCTGAATTTCCTGGGCCCTGTGGTCCTCACTCCTAAGCAAGCCATGCTTGCCATTCTCCATCCCACTATGGAATAAAATCCTCAATCCCTTGATGTTTAGAAAAGAAATCTTATCTCCCAGGAGGACTTAGGGCCTTGGCATATCCTTCACTGAAGGAAAATCCCCCTCACCTCAGAGAGAAAAGGTGCCTAGACCTCCCTGTGAGTTTAATTTTCCCAAGAGGCTTTGCTGCCAACTTGGAGAAAATTCCTAGGCCCCAAGTGAAGCTGGCTATTTCTGCTTTCCCCCCCAAGGCTCTTACCCAGCCTGCTAGTTTCTGGCCTGTGTCACAGCTAGTCCTTAATGACAGGCAGTTTTTAAATTATCAGTTACTTGTCTGAGTGTTTGGGCTTACTTCCTGGTCCCCTCTGTGGGAGTTAACTCAGACCAGCCCTGGTAAGGAGCCTAGAATTTCCTTCACTTTGCTCTGACAAGCAGTGCCACCTGCTACCCCCAACCAAATAAATTATGTATTTGAGAAGACAGTCCTTGTTGAAGGCGGCAGAGACAGATGTCACTACTGCATTGTGGCCAGAAGTGCGCCCAGTGGCGAGCTTTCTCTTGCCTCCAGGAAGATGCCTCTGTAGGTCGGGCATCCTCCACTGGGCTCCAGTGTTGCCCTGTGCATACTCTACCACTGCCCTTGCCACACTGCATTCTAATTATGTTTGCTTGTTGGCCAACCCCAGTAGGAGTGAGGCCTGTAAGGAGAGAACCATGGTATCAGTGTCACTAGTCTTCTCAGAATAGAGCAGAGGGCCTGACTGGAGCAGCAGGTGCCCAGTAAATAAATATTGGTTGAGTGAATGAGGAATAAAGTAGCCAAGTAACCTTCAATATGGTGTCCAAGTGAAAATAAACAAAGGACTAAGACAGGAATGGGTCAGCCAATCTGCCTCAGTCCCTGCCAGCACCCACCTCTCACTGCCAGGCTTAAGGCCTCTACCCACAGTCTGTCTTGGCCTTACCATATACCTGACAGGGCCCACCCAGTAGCCTCTATCTTGCTGCCCTAGAGCCAGCAGCTGGTGCAGCTGGGGGAGCCCTGTGACCCTGTGCCTACAGAGAAACAGTCTTTTACTGCTGCCACCATGTTGGCCAAGTCCATATAGATGGGCTGTGCCTTGGTTTCTGTGCTGAGCATTCCCGCTCCTTGCTGGACCTGGGTCCCTGCCCTAAGCCCCAATGTGTTTGGATCAGGTCTGTTTCCCTGCCATGCTTTAGTGTGGCCTCATCAGACAGACAAACCCCTCTCTCCCCAGCTGCTGACAGGCTTTTGATGTGAATGACTTGGCATCTGGCAATGTATCACCAAGCACCAGACTTCCAGTGTCCCGAGCACCTATTGCCATGCTGACCCACCAGATGAGCCCCTGAACAAGCCACACCCACATTGTCCTCACCACTTTTGGCAACGTCCAGGCCTTCTCAGCAGCTTTTGAAAGGACCTGTCTCTGTAGCCCCATAAAGGGGCCAAAGACGCAGTGCGGCCCACAATTGAGCTCACCCATGTTACTGCCAAGGGAGTGAAAACTGATCGCCCAAAGCTACAGAGAACAAAGCATTAAGTATTAAATGGAAGCTCTGTGGAGACTGTTCCTAAGTGAGATTTAATGGCGCACCTGTCACCAAATCCTCCTCAACACCTCCAATGGCTACTCAATCACACTGGTCAAAAGTAGCTCTTCCTGGAAGAAACACACTTTCCTTACACACTGATGAGATCCCAGTGCACAGCCTTCACCAGAGTACTAAATGGGATAGTTGCAAACTCACCTCATGTCAACACGTCCTCACTAATAGCCACCATTTCCAAGGGCATCTCTGAATTACTCTTCTCAGGGTTCACATTTCAGGATAGGCTCATGAGCAAGGTTGCATTGTGACGAAATGCTTTTGTATTTCAGAATATAAATTCCCCTAAATGGGGCCCAAGAAATGCCCATCTTCAGTGCAGTGCCCTCTATGGTGATAGGACAGATAGCACTAGCCCAATAATGAACCTTTATTGAGTGTTCCCAACGTAACCCACCCTGTGCCTGACCCTTCCCATTTACTCCTCAGAAACACTTGACAGAAGGGTGAAGTGACTCACCCAAGATCACACAGCTAGTAAGGAGGGGGAGACAGGATTCCTCCCAGGACTCCCTGACCCCAAAGTCCTGGATTGCCACATAGCTTATCTCCCTATTCTTGGGCTGTCTCAGTTTGAGTCTAAAGCTTCAAAGCAACACAGAAAGATGGAGCCCTTGCTGATTCAAGATGTTGAAATATCGGGAGAAGGCTCTCCTCATAGCTATTGGCTTCCCCAAATGGAACCACCTGTGGGTCTGTTTCTAGGTAGATGAACATGAGGTAGCTTCTTACGATCCAAACTTAGATACTCTGCTAGCAGGGGCCCAGGTCCCAACTGGCCTTTATGGGGCAGGTGTGCCCTGGCACTCAGAGAAGCAGGGCCTGTATGATCTAGTCAAATGCTGGAAAGCCTATCTTCTACAGTACTTCAAGTGTGACCTCGCACCCATGGATCCTACCATAGCCGCTGCTCTACATCAAGCCCTGTACTCTGAGGTGAAGCAGACCCTGAGCCTATCCTCGAGGAGCTCAGTCTCCTGAGCAACCAGAGTAGCTGTGGCCATGCTGAGACAAAGGAGAGGGTGATGGGCACCACAAGGGAGGGTAAAGTGATCACAGCAGGCTGGGGGCCAGAAGGGCTTCCTCTGAGCTGGGCCTTGAATTCTAGATCTGATTTTAGATAGGCAAACGTGATAAAGGAAAAGATGTCTCAGGTATAGGGACGAGCATAAACTAAGGCATGAAGTGAAAGCAAAGGCTCAGAGAGAGTCACGGTATAACAGCAAAGACCAAATCTGCCTGAGCACAGGGTGTGTGGGGAGTATGGGGCCAGACTGTGCATGATAGACTTGCACTGCAGTGCTCACAGCCACTGACCACTAGGCAGCCACGATGGTTAAGCACTGGGCCAGATGCTCTGCATTTATTGTTATCTCTTCAATCCTTGCAACAGCTCTGTGAGGCATTATTATCTTCCTTTGATGGATGAGTAAACAGAAGCTCAGAAAGAAAGGTGAAGTAATTGTCCAAGGTCATATATGAGATAGAGCTGGCATTCAAAACCAGATTTGCTTGGATCTACAGCCAACCATCTTTTCCACTGCTCTGCACTGAAGAGATGAGTTAGGAAAGGCCTTTAATGTCAAGCGTAGGAGGTCCAGCTCCCTAGGAAGTGATGGAAAACAGGGCAGTTGGGCGAGAGAATGAAGTTTGAGAATGCCACTGCCAGATTTTGGCAGTGGCAACTGTGCTACCTGCGCTACCAAAATGGTTTCAATTTGGGCAGCATCTTGGATGCCGGGTTTTATCAGGACCAGGGGGATGTGAGGGATAGATGCCTTCTAGGAAGCCAAATGCCAGAGAAAGAGTAAGGGGAGTCTCAAAGTGAAGTTTCTGTAGAGCTAATGGTTTCTACCATGGTCTGGTAGCAGGCTGCATTCCCAGCAGCCTAACAAAGGAAAAACATAAGCCCTTAAGATATGATTCATAGTTACCACTGGGGGAAAATGGGTAAAGTATACACTGGATCTCTTTGTATTGTTTCTTACAACTGCATATGAATCTACAATGATCTCAAAATTATTAAAAGTTCTATTAAAAACTAAAAATGAATTTCCTGTATATTTAAATCTTGCCCATTGAAAATATGCCAGTTTTCATATTAATACCTTGATCCTTTGGATTGGGTGACTCTTTTTTTGTTGGGAAACTAGCTGGGGTGGGGGCTGGAGGGGATAGAAGAAATACCTAATGTAGATGACAGGTTGATGGGTGCAGCAAACTACCATGGCACACGTATACCTATGTAACAAACCTGCACTTTCTGCACATGTATTCCAGAACTTAAAGTACAATAAAAAAGATTACCTCTCCCCCCACCAAAAAAAGAATGATTCTACATGCTCCAAATCACATCTATAAGATGGGTTGTTCTGAGTCCAAGCCACCTAAAAACAGAACTGTTGCCTGGTTTTGCTCTATAGGCATTCTCCAGCCTCCTCACTTAATAACAATAACAACAACAATAAAATATGTTCCTAAAACAGTTGACAAAAGCTTTCACGTTCATTTTCCCATGGGTACTTCATAACATCCCAGTGAGGTCAGTAGAGCAGGGCTTTTAACCCCATTTTACCAAGGAGGAAACTAAGGCTCCAAGAAGCTAAGAAATTCACCCAAGGTCAAGTGCTAGAACTCAGATTTGACTGGAGTAATTCTATTCCAAGCCTGGTGCTCTTTCCATTCTGTTAAAGGTACCAGCAAAATGATTTTCTGAAAAACTGAACTGTGGTATTTTCCAAGCTGCTCTTGGTCGAGATAAAGTATTTACATGTGGCCTTGTCCTAGAAACCACATCTCCAGCCACCTGGAACCCAGTACAACTGTTCTAAGTCCAGGCAAATGCCTCACTCTGCTCCAAGATCACTGCGGGACTCGAGGCGGCTCTCCCATCTCTCCCTCTGTGGAAGAAAAGACTTGCATGCAAATAAAGTGGGACATTTCTATTTGCATTTGGGGAGATGCAGCCAAATAAAATATGATGACCACATTAACTAAATATTGCAGGCATTTCCTTTCCAGTTTTCCTGCCTGTCACCCACTCAATCTGGTGTAGAATGGCCATGCAAGAATGTGATAAATATTTTTTCCTTTCTAAACTGGGATTTCACATGTATAGAGAAGGATTAGGTTGAGACAGTTAACTGTTGAGATTTTGGCTTTCCTTGGGCCAAATATCTGTGGACAGTTGAGGTTGTTCAGGATTGAGCTATAGTTGGGAGGGAATCTAGGTATGATGCAGTTTTTTAAGGCACGCTTAGCCCAAAATCCAGGGCTGGGACACATATCATCTTTGTTGTGCTTCAGGTTACTCAGAGGCAGATGGGCCAAGAGGTGGAAAATCTTTGTAAATAAATGGATTTGAGCCTAGTTGCTGCTTGGCTGCTTTAAAGCATGATATTTTTCCCACCTGGAATTTGTCTCAAAGGACAATGAATGGGTGTCTCTGATCTGGGGTTATGAAATGGTTAGAGCTCAGCAGCAGGCACCAGGGCCGACACGAAACTCTCAGTCAGGCTGGCAGGAGAACAATTCCTACCTTGACCAGAAAGCCTTTCCACTCCCTGATTATAGAGCTTGAAGTATAGGCCTGGATACAAGGAGGATTCAAGCAGGAAGGGAGGTCAGAGATGGGATAAGGCCAACTCCCTTAATCTGAAGCTAGAGGAACCAAGGCCCAGAGAGGGGCAGGGACTTATGGAAAACCAAGAGCAAGGCAGGGCAAAGCTGGGGCCAGGGCTCAGGCTGCCAGACTCTGCAGGCCATGTTACTTCTCCCTACTCCAGGCCATCTCCCACCACTTGGGCCACAGAGCTAGGGGTGGACGAGCTACTTTCCTTATCATTTGTAGCTTGACCTGAGGAAAGCCCCTTCCCATGACTTAGAGGAAGATACAGATGGCACTGAAGACAATGTCCCCAGCAAAGAGGAGCCATGAGCAGATCTTGGACCTATTTACAATAGAAACAAGAGAAGGGCCATCTATTGCCAAGCCCTTGTCCATTGGACTGGCCCTTCCTTCCCAGATGCTCTGTTCAACCTTCATCAACTCAGCACTTCACTCCGGGGCCTGGCTTAACCAGGTCTTTCTGTGGGTCTGATGGGCCCACATGTAACTCCAGGCAGCAATCTCTCAGAGAATGGGGGAAATGGATGGTGCTTGGAATGTGATTTTTGAGCAAGTGGCTGATTGACTGGGCCTATCATCTTGTTTTGTGTGTGTGTATGTCTGTCTGTGTGTGTGTGTGTGTGTGTGAGAGAGAGAGAGAGAGAAGAGAGAGAGAGAAGAGAGAGAGAGAGAGAAGAGAGAGAGAGAGAGAGACAGAGGGAGAGAGAGAGAGCAAGAGAGAGCATGGAGGGAGGAAGGGGAGAGAAGGAGCAGTAGCTGCTCATAACCCAAAAGGGAGTTTTGAAAGGAGAACCTAGCTGTGACTCTGAGAGGCCAGGGGTTCTCAGAATTTGCATTGTAGAGTGACTTCAAACTAGGGTGGGACTTTCACGAAGGAAGTGAAGTGGCACCTCAAGGTCAGCCTGTGTGTCACATAGGACACCAGGCCATAGGCTAACTTGGGGCATACTTTACAGAGCATTTCCCTCATGCTCCCTTGGTTAACTTTCCCAGTGACCTGTGTATGTACGTGTAGTGTGTGTGAGGGGGAGTATTATCCCCATTTAACTGATGATGAAGTGGAGGCTCAGAGCACATAAATAACTTCCTATGGTCACACAGCCAGCATATGACAGAGTTAGGCCTCAAACCCAGGTATTCTCCCTTCGTGTCCCATTCTTTCTTCATTATAGACAGTATACCCTAGTGGATAGGAGGCAGGCTCTAGGATCAGAGATACATGGGTTCAAATCCAAGCTCTACTGCTTCCTGGAGTACTTATTTATCAGATGTAGTGCTTGTGACCATGAAATGAGAGTACCTGATGACAGCGTAACACAGGCCTAAAAGACCCTTCTTGCCTTTCTGAAAGCAAGTCAGAGGGAAGTGTAGCTGTTGGCACAACCTTCAGCCTCTTAGCATCAGCCATCTAGCTACTCCATGCTAGGCTATAAGGTGGAGAGAGTGGGGGAAAACGGCCCTTTCTCCCCACAAACCCGTGCTTGCTGCTTGCCCTCACTTCCTTGCCCTCAGCAGTCTGAACTTAGGCTCCCAGTCTTATCCCTCTGCTCCCACATTCCCCAGCCCTGGCCTAACACTCAGCTCTGCAGCCTGACCCTGCTTGTGACATTCCACATGGGTACATGAGAAGCAGATCAATGATATTTCCTGGGCCTTTTGCCCATCTTTCCCAATCCCCTATTTTCTTCTCCCATCCCCTCCATAAAGGGAGGAAATCATTTTTCCCTTTAGCCGTGGTGTAAAAAGGACACACAGACCCTCAACCTGAATTCATGGGCACAACTGGCAGAAGGACTTGCAGCAGGAGAGCACTGCTCTCCCTCATCCATCTATTCAGTCACTCATGCTTCATGCAGTTGACCCTCATTGGCTTGGGTATGGTCTCATGTCAGACTCCATACCAGGCTATGCCAGGACAGAGATCAAGACACTCCAGGCTAGGCTGGACCCATTGCCTTTCACCAAATATCCTCATTTTATTTTCATAATCATGCCTGAAAATAACTATCATCCCATTTTATGGAAGAGGGAATTGAGGCTCATGCAGGGATATGATTTGTCTGTTCATAATATAAATAAAAATAGTAAGTAGGCTAACTAAAATTTGAATTCATATCTCTCTGTACCCTCAACTTATGTTCCTTCAATTTTCCAGGCTAGGCAAGGAAAGAGAGAAGTCAGAAGAGGCTCATGGAGATCTCTTCTCCTCCCAACAGGGACCTGGGCCAGATCAGAGAAAGCAAGGAGCATGGGCTTCTCAACTAGAACACTCCATGGCTGAACTGACAAATAATTACATGGAACCACATGGCTGTGGGCTTAAACCTATCTGTGCCTCTTACAAGTACTCTGCTCAATTAAAGGCAGGACTTGGTAGTCCTAACTGGCAATGTGTGGTGTGGTCGAGAGAGTCCAGGCCAGAATAGGGCAGCCTGTTCTGTGTCCCAACAATATTCTGTGCAGACCCTCCCCCATTATGGCCCTTATTATCTTAAACTTTCATTACCCATTGTTATGGGATGAATTGTGGTCCCCCTAATGTTTGTATGTTGAAGTCCTGTATTTGGACAGAGGGTCTGCAAAGAGGCAATTAAGTTAAAATAGGGCCACTAGGGTGGGCCTTAATCCAGTATGACTGGTTTTCTTATAAAAGGGTGAAATGAAGACACAGAGACACACACAGAGGGAAGATGATGTGAAGAGACACAGGGAGAAGACAACCATCAGAAGCCAAGGAGAGAGGACTGAAACACATCCTTCCCTCACAGCACTCTGAAGGAACCAACCTTGGTGAAACCTTGATCTCAGACTTCTAGCCTCTGGAACTGGGAGAAAATCCATTTCTGTTGTTCAGGCCGCCCAGACTGTGCTACTTTGTTATGGCAGCCTGAGCAAATGAATACACCAATATACAGAGATCTGTGTTCCCCATTGGGCCATAAATGTCTTGCGGAGTGTAGCCCAGCACCAGCTCAGTGGATGATCAGTCAAGAGTTGCTGTATGTGGCGGCCTTTCCCAGGGTGGATGTGGAGAGAATATTAGGCTGGGAGGCCATCTCTGCCCCATTCCTCTCTGGATAGGTCTGAGGAGGCCTGCTTGCTGGCCCCTCCCTCCCTGGGCTTTCTGCCAGTCAAAGAGGACATCCTTCCTTACAGGAGATGGCTGTGCTCCTGCCAGAGCATGTGAGCAGCTGCACCTGCCTGCAGGGATAGTTGTGAACAAGGAGCCAGCAGAGATCCTAGGTAGCACGTGTTCCTGGAGACTTTAGGTCACTCTGAGAAATGCTTAGTTCCAGTTCTCTTCACCAAACAGCATGGGGCAAAGGCCCTCAGAACCAGGGTATGGCATCGTTCTGCCATTACCTGAAAGGAGACTAACTCTCCAGGGATTAGAGAAGGCTTCACAAAGTGGTGACGTTGGAACTGCAGCTTGAAGAATGAAAAGGAAAAGACAGTAGGGGAAGGGAGGAGAACTCCAGGTATAAACAAAGTAAAGCAATATACAGGTAAATGAAATGTTCAGGGAACAGAAGGAGGTCTGGTATAGCTGAAGCATCAGGAGCTGTGGAAGGTGGTGGCCCAGTCATCTGGAGAGGTAACCAGGAGGTAGAATGCCAGAGTGTGAACACTAGGCCTAGGGGTTGGGATTTCATTCCAAAGTCAGTACAGATCCAGGCCTTGTGAGTAGGAGGCATGACTTTGCGGTGGGAAGAACAGCCTTTAAATCACGGGCAGTGGAGGAGACAGCCTAGAGCAAGGGAAACAAGGGTTGGAGCTTTTGCTGGCACCCATGTGAGATGAGTGGTCTGAACCTCGGAGGTCCAATGGTAAGTGACAGCTGAGGGAGAGTGGGAAGTTTTTAGCTGGGCAGCTGGGGATATGATGGGCCTCCCAGCCAAAATCCCAAACTGTCTGGCTCTGTCTGCTGTATACATTTGTCAGTCTCCTTCTCAGACTGTGTGTTCTCCAAAGTCAGAGGAACTTCTACTTCTCTCCACAAAGCCCACTGCCAAGCCTAGCCCAGAGTCAGGGCCCTGCATGTAGTGAAGAGTCTCTCAGGAAAAAATATATTAATTTGCAAAAGAAGGAACGAATGTCAAGCTTCTGTTTTAACACTGCAGAAAGACCCTCTGCCTCACAAAAGACAAAAGGGATGAAAGGTGGGGAGACTTCATTGTGAAAAGCAGTCAATATTTAAATCTAAAACTTTAGAAGCATTCGTGGAAGTTGGTTGCCGATAGCAAAGAGGAATTTAAACTTAGGAAGTGCAGTAGCTCATTGGGACTTACGTTGTCAAGAAGAAGGGGAGGAGAGTTCATCTAAAAAGAACAGCTCCATCTAGCAGCATTAATCCCCAATGGCTTTGGATCAATTTTGGCTTAATAATACTACAAGAGAAAAAGGGCCTTTTCAGCGTCAAGGAAAATCCTGCTTTCAGAGAGTCACTCTTTGCCTGTCTCCAACAGGTCTTAGGATGAGTGTGTATCACGAGCTCATCTCCGAAGAAGTTCTGCAAAGCCCTCAGGGACATGCAGCATGAGTCCCATCCCCTGGCAAGAAGCTAAGTCCCATGTCTATGAGTGCATGGTCCTGCCATCCTAGTATATATGCTCTGGCATGTAAATGGCATCCCAATGTTACAGATAGGAGAGCTGACCAGTAAGGGAGGACTTACAGTTCTTATGGAATTTGTGCTCAGCAGAGCAGGCAAAGCCTTCAAAGACCAGGGTCCACAGAGGAGGGTAGCTAGGACACATCAGTGGAAGAGCTGTGAGTATAATGTAGAGCTCTTGACTCCTGGGCCAGGGCCCTTTCCACTAGACCATGTTGTCTGTCTCTCAGACTAGGCCCATACATTCAACCAGTTTGACCATTTTGATGGAATTGGATGTTCGAATTAGTGACCATTAATTTGGCTAATTTCTTTTCTTACCCAAATGATCAATTGTTTACATTAGCCAGTAAATGAGTCTAAATGAAGTGGTTGTTCAAATAGTCACTTGACTATGGTTGAACATGAAGGGTTTTGTGATTTAGAATTGGGAGTTGTCTGTCATCACAGTTAAATGATCCATCAAAGTGCAACAGGTTAAGAACAGGCCTAAGTGGTACATCCATATAATAGAATACTATTTAATGATAAAAAATAAGTGAGCCATCAAGCCATGAGGAAACATGGAGGGACCTTAAATGCATATTACTAAGTGAAAGAAGACAGCCTAAAAAGACTACATATTGTATTGTTCCATTTATAAGACATTAGGGAAATGACAAATTATGGAGATGAAAAAATATCAGTGGTTCAATGAGATACCATCTCACGCCACTTAGAATGGTGATCATTATAAAGTCAGGAAACAACAGATGCTAGAGAGGCTGTGGAGAAATAGGAATGCTTTTACACTGTTGGTGGGAGTGTAAATTAGCTCAACCATCGTGGAAGACAGTGTGGTGATTCCTCAAGGACCTAGAACCAGAAATACCATTTGATCCAGCAATCCCATTACTGGGTATATTCCCAAAGGATTATAAATCATTCTGCTATAAAGATACATGCACATGTATATTTATTGCAGCACTATTTACAATAGCAAAGACTTGGAACCAACCCAAATGTCCATTAATGATAGCCTACCTAAAGAAAATGTGGCACATATACACCATGGAATACTATGCAGCCATAAAAAAGGATGAGTTCATGTCCTTTGCAGGGACATGGATGAAGCTGGAAACCGTCATCCTCAGCAAACTAACATAGGAACAGAAAACCAAACACTGCATGTTCTCATTTATAAGTGGGAGCTGAACAATGAGAACACATGGACACAGGAAGGGGAACATCACACACCAGGGCCTGTTGTAGGGGTGGGGTCCAAGGGGAGGGAGAGCATTAGGACAAATACCTAATGCATGCAGGGCTTAAAACCTAGATGATGGGTTGATGGGTGCAGCAAACCACCATGGCACATGTATACCTATGTAACAAACCTGCATGTTCTGCACATGTATCCAGAACTTAAAGTAAGATTCTTTAAAAAGGCATTCAAACAGAAAGAGAGGAAGTCAAACTATCTCTGTAAGAAAAAAAAATCAGTGGTTGGCAGGAGTTTGAGGGGAGGAGGAAGTTTTGGAGGAGTGCAGCAGAGGGGATACTTAGGGCAGTAAAGCAATTCTGTATGATTCTGTAATGGTGGATACATGACATTATGTATTTGTCAAAATTCAAAAGGTGAATCTCAAACTGTAGACTTGAGTTAGTGATAATGTACCAGTATTGGCTCACCAATTGTAATAAATATACTACACCAGTGCAAGATGTTAATAATAGGGGAAACAGAGGGAGTAGATGAGAGCCCTCTGTTCTTTCTGCTCTATTTTTCTGTAAACCTAAAACTACCCTAAGAAATAAAATTGATTAATTGTAAAGAACCATCCTAGGTGTCCAGGTATGGAGGGAAGCAGTACAGAGCTGAAAAGTTTCTGTTCCATCACAGAGACAAATGGAATAGTAGACTATGAAATCTTGGCTAAAGTCCGCACTGACACATCTAAATGAACACAGAACAATTTGGTCATGTATCTAAATACTTAGGAATATTCATATACAGGCATCATGTAGTCATGGTCTTCCATGATCTACTGTATGTATCTAAACAACAGCTCCAGAACAATATGAAAATGGAAAAAGCAAAATAAAAGAGAAACTTACAACATAGTTGTCATTCTATGGTTATCAAGACCCTTATAAATGTTCCCTTTCAATCTATACAAAGAAACGGAACTCTTTAGGCTCTTATTATTCTTCTGTAGCGTGGGTTTTTGTGACAAGTCCTGGCATGCCTAGGACCTGGAGCAAACAAGTTGATATGGCAATAAAAATACAAAAGAACACAGTAGACAAACACCACTGGGTCGATCTTACATGCACAATTGAAAATTATGGAACATAACAGTCTAAATTCTACACGTTGGCATGAAGTTCAAGGTACTTCATCATAAGTATTATTATATATGACCTTTGTTAAGTTAGATCCATGGAGATGAGACGACTTTCAGGAGGCTTAAGAGATCCCTCAAAAAACCATTCTTTTCATGAGAGAAAAGATGAAACAACTCCCTAGTAATCAGGGAAATAAAAACTAAAGAAGATATATTTCATACCCATCTATTTGGCAAAATATTAAAGTCTAACAGTATCAGGTGTGTTGCTCATAATGTGAACAAGCAGTGCTGCTGGAAGCATAAACTAGCATAACTGTTTTGGAGATCAATCTGACAATGCCTATTAGAGTTGCTTAAAGTGGAAGTTTAGATAGTTCCTTTCAGATGTTTCTTCTTTTCTAAATTAGCACTGAATTCAAAAGTTTTCTTTATAAGCCTTGTTTTAGCTGCACTCCACAAATTTTGTCATATTGTGTTTTTATTTTCATTTAGTTTAAAACATTTTCTAACTTCTCTTGAAATTTGTTTTTTGACCCATGGGTTTTTTAGGAATGTGTGGTCTGATATTTATATATTGACACCATCAAGAAAGTGGAAAGACAGCCCACATAATGGGACGAAATATTTGCAAATCATATATCTGATAAGGGACTTGTATCTAAAACATATAAAGAACTCTTACAACTCAAGAATAAAAATATAAATAACCCTATTATAAAGGGGCACAGGATCTAAACAAATATTTCTCCAGACAAGATATCCAAATGGCCAATAAGCATATGAAAAGATGTTCAACATCACTAGTCATCAGAGAAATAGAAGTCAAAACCACAATGAGATATCACTTCACATCCACTAAAATGGCTAGAATAAAAAAGATAACAGCATGTGTTGAGGAATATGCAGAGAAATCAGAACCCCTATACACTGTTAGTGGGAATGAAAGATGGTGCAACCACTTTGGAACACTTTCTGACAGTTCCTAAAAAAAAAAACACAGTTATAAAATGGTCCAGTTAATTCCCAAGAAAAATGAGAACATATGCCCACACAGAAACCTGTATACAAATTTTTATACCAGCATTATTTATCATAGTCAAAAGGTGGAAATAACCCAAATTACCATCAATAGATGAGTGGATAAGCAAAGTGTGGTGTATCTATATTATGGAATGTTATTCAGACACAAAAAATGAAGTATTGATATATGCTGCAACATGAAATAGCCTTGAAAACACTACACTAAGTAAAAGAATCCAGTCACAAAAGACTACATACCATATGGTTTCACTCTTATGGAAGTCCACAATAGGGAAATCTACAAACAGAAAATGAATTAGTGATTGCTCTGAGTGGGGTGGAGAGATGAAAGCGTGATAACTAAAGGATACAGGGGTGATGGTTGCACATATCTGTGAATACACTGTGCTAAAAACCATCAAATTGTACATTTTAAATGAGTGAATTGTATGGCATGTGAATTATATTTTTTAAAAGCTGTTAAAAACATGCATTGAGAATTTTTCAGGTATCTATTTGTTATTGATGGCTTGTTTGGTTGCTTGGTGATTAGAGAACATCCTTTGCATTATTTAAAAGTCTGTTAAGTTTATGGAGGCTTTTTTATAGTCCAGAATATGGTCTTTCTTAGAGAATGTTCTGTGTGCACCTGAAAATAATGTATATTCTGCTCTCATTGGGTATAATGTCCTATAAAAGTCAATTAGATCAATTTGGTTGATACTGTAATTTAATTCTTTTTTATCCTAACTGATTTACTTTCTATTTGTTCCATCAATAAATGAGAGAGGAATGTCGAAGTCCCTAACTATAATTATAGACTTGACTATTTTTCCTTACAGTTCTATCAGTTTTTGCTTTACATCTTTGAAGCTCTGCTATTAGGTCCAGACACACTTAGGGCTGTTATGTCCTTTTGATGAACTGATTGTTTTATCATTATGAACTATTTCTCTTTATCCCTAGTAATATTCATTGTACCAAAATCTACTTTGCCTAATATTAATATAGCCACTCTAGCTTTGTTTTCATTAGTATTTGCTTGCTATATCTTTTCCCATCCATTTTAAGCTATGTGTATATTTATATCTAAAATGGGTTTATTATAGACAACATATAGTTGGGTCTTGCCTTTTCACCAAAGTGACAATCTTTTTTTTTTTGAGACGGAGTCTTGCTCTGTTGCCCAGGCTGGAGTGCAGTGGCACAATCTCGGCTCACTGCAAGCTCCGCCTCCCGGGTTCACGCCATTCTCCTGCCTCAGCCTCTCCGAGTAGCTGGGACTACAGGCGCCCACCACCACGCCCGGCTAATTTTTTTTTGTATTTTTAGTAGAGACGGGGTTTCACCGTGGTCTCGATCTCCTGACCTCGTGATCCGCCCGCCTTGGCCTCCCAAAGTGCTGGGATTACAAGCATGAGCCACCGCGCCCGGCCAAAACTGACAATCTTTATCTTTTAATTGGATTCAGATCTTTAATTGAATTGTTCAGGTTTTTACATTTAATTAAATTATTCATTTTATTGGACCTAAGTCTACAACCTTGCTATCTAATTTCTATTTACCCAATCTGGGCTTGTTCCTTGCTCTCTCTTTCCAGGACTTCTGTTTTAATTGTTTTTATTATTCCCTTTTATATCCAGTATTGGCTTCATAGGCTCTCTGTTTTATTTTTATTTCTTGCTCCACAATTTACATTAAAATGTTTACCTTAGCACAATCTACCTTCAAGCAATATTATACCACTTCATGTATAAGAATTTACAACATTATACTTCCATTTCCCCTTCTGTCCTTTATGTTATTGTTGTCATACATTTTATTTCTACATTTATAAAATGTAGAAACATGTTACATCACAATACAGTGTTATTATTTTTCATTTAAACAATCAATTTTCATTTAATAAGAATATACACATAATTTTAAAATATCTTTAAATATACTCACATGTTTACCAGTCCCAGGACTCAAACTTTTGTTTGATCCAAATTTTCATTTATTATCCTTTTCATTTTGTCTGAAGAACTTCCTTTAGTATTGTAGTGCATTATCTGTTCATGATGATTCTCTCAGTTTTTGTCTGAAAAGTATTTATTTCCTCTTCATTTTTGAAAATGTTTTCATTGGGTTTAGATTTCTGATGACAGTTTTTCCCTTCAGTACATTTATGATGTCACTACATTGTCTTCTAGCCTGCATGGTTTCTGGCAAGAAGTCTGATGTAATTCTTATCTTTATTACTCATTGTACCATGTCTCTTTTCCTCTGGTTGCTTTTAATATTTTTCTTTATCAACAATTATTTTTCAATAATTTGATTATGATGTGTCATGATGTAGTTTTCTTTACATTTGTTTTGTTGGAGTTTGGTGAAATTATTGGATAAACGAATATTTAGTTTTCATAAAATTTAAACATTTCCCAGCCTTACTTTTCAAATATTTTTCTGCCCCCTCCCACTTCTGCTGCTCCAATTATGCATGCTAGATCCCTTTATGTTGCCCCATGTCACTCATGTTATGTTCTTTTCTTTTTCAGTCTTTTCTGTCTGTTCATCATTTTGAGTAATTTTTATTGCTATGACTTCAAGTTGACTAATCTGCTGCAGTTTCTACACCATTAATCTCATCCGGTACATTTTTCATTTCATATATTGTATCTGTCATCTCTACTAGTTTGATTTTGGCTTTTTTATATCTTCCATTTCTCTCTTAGTTATATCCATGTTTTCTCCACCTTCATAATCATATACAGCATATTTATAAAAGCTGTTTTAACTTTCTTGTCTGCTAATGCCATCATCTCTGTAATTTCAAAGTCTATTTTTATTGATTATCATCTATCCTGGTTAAGAATCATATTCCACAGTTTTTTTTTTTTTTGCATGGCCAATAATGTTTTATTGGGTGCTGTACAAAGTGGATTTTACACGGTTGGGTGGTGGATTTTGTTGCATTCCTTTAAATATTGGTGGGTTTCGTTCTGGGATGCAGTCAAGTTATATGGAATCTGATTCTTTCAAGGGTTACCTTTAAGCTTTGTTCAAGGCAGGTCCATAGCAGCCTTTAGTCTAGAAATAACTAAGCCCTACTACTAAGACAATATCCTTTGGAACATTGTAGTTCATACTCCAGATATTACAGGTCTATTCCCAGACCTGTGTGAGCTCTGTTAATTTTTCAGTCTATTGTTTTCTCATGGTCTTTCACTGTCCAAGGGTAGACTTTTTTTTTTTCTCATACATGTGCTGCAGGTCAGAATTCAGCCAAAGACTAGAGGGGACCCTCTGCACATCTCTGGAGCTTTGTCTATACAAATCTTGCTCCCTGCAATTTTCAGCCTTCGTGGTCTCCCTGGACTCTAATCTTTGTCTGCCTTACTGATCAAGACATCAAGACCTCTAGGATTGGTTTTGGTCCTCTCTTTCTCTGCTGCAGCCTAGAAAATTACTCCAGGCAATAAGCTACGAAAATCCTAGGGCTCACCTTACTTGTATTCTCTCTGTCAGGAATCACCATCTCGTACTTTTGTACTGCCTGTTGTCCAATGTCTAAAAGCCATTATTTCATATTTTCTCTCTGGTTTTCTAGTTGTTTAGGATGGAAGGTAATTAGTCCCTGATATTCTATCATGGATGGAAGAGAAAGTCTCCTATTATATTACTTTTTTAATATTCTTCCAAGCACAAAATGTTTAATACTTTAAAAATATACTTTTAAAACGCATTTTTTCTTCCTCACAATATTTGGTTTTAGTGCCATACATCTGAGCATCAAGAAAATACTGCTCTAGACCAGAGTTTCTCAACCTCAGCACTACTGACATGTTGGACAGGAAAATTCTTTGCTGTGGGAGGCTGTACTATGCACTGTAGGATGTTTGGCAGTTATGACAACCAAAAATATCTCCACTTATTGCTAAATTTACCCTGAGAGATCAGGCAAAATTGCCCTTGGCTGAAAACCAAACTTTCAATATCGTAGCAACCCAGAAACACACCCCCTTTTAAATAAAAGTTAGGCAGCCTTAAAAAAAAAATAACAGGGGCATATTGAAAGGACACAGGAGCCAACCTGGAAAAGTTCCCAATGGTCAAAATTGCAGCAATTTGAGCAATGAGCAATAAATATTGAGAGTATTAGAATATACCTTAAAGCATAAAATAAAATTTATGAATTCATTCTGATATAAATAAATAATTGAATGAATAAGTGAATGAGAGAGAAAAATTCCAATTAAATAGATGTAGGAGGGATGAAGGAAGCAGTATCACCATTAGAACACCACAGTGATAAATGCCACAGGAGGAATCTATCAATGGATGTGATAATGAGTGAGCAAAAGTTTAAGCAGAATAGGATGTTTGCGTATTCTCAAAGTATTTTTCCTAAAATATTTAGTAATTAACAAGGTGGGGAAGAGGGAATTATAACTCGGTGGTAGGGAATCCTGGTAGAAATCACTTTAGCCAGGTGATTAAGGTTAACATACCCAGTAATACATATGAATATCATGTATCCCCTGATACAACAGACTGAGAAAGGCACATCACCTCTGTGGTGGCCTTCCCAATAATGTATAACTTCAATCTAATCATGAGAAAAAAATCAGACCAAATCAAATTTGAGGCATATTCTACAAAATAACTGATTGGTGCTGTTTTGATCAAGTATCATAGATTGGAGGATACTTAAGGAGATATGATGACTAAATGCAAAGGGATATGCTGGATTGGATCTAAAATGGAAAAAAGACATCAGTGGAAAAACTGGTAAAATCCAAATAAAGTCTATAGTTTAGTTAATAGTATTGTACCAAGGTTAATTTCTTAATTTTGAGAATTGTACCATGGTTATGCAGATGTTGATATTGAGTAAGCTGGCTTATGGGTGTGCCACAGTTAGCTCTCTGTGGTGTTTTTGCAACTTTTTTGAAAACCTAAAATTATCTCAAAATAAAAAGGGTTTAAAAATTTGAGCATTGAGTAGTGGTTCTCCCAGCATGCAGCTTGAGATCTGAGAACGGACAGACTGCCTCCTCAAGTGAGTCCCTGACACCCGAGTAGCCTAACCGGGAGGCACCCCCCAGTAGGGGCAGACTGACACCTTACACGGTCGGGTACTCCTCTGAGACAAAACTTCCAGAGGAACGATCAGGCAGCAACATTTGCTGTTCGCCAATATCCGCTGTTCTGCAGCCTCTGCTGCTGATACCCAGGTAAACAGGGTCTGGAGTGGACCTCCAGCAAACTCCAACAGACCTGCAGCTGAGGGTCATGACTGTTAGAAGGAAAACTAACAAACAGAAAGGACATCCACACCAAAACCCCATCTGTACGTCACCATCATCAAAGACCACAGGTAGATAAAACAACAAAGATGGGGAAAAAACAGAGCAGAAAAACTGAAAATTCTAAAAATCAGAGCACCTCTCCTCCAAAGGAATGCAGCTCATCACCAGCAATGGAACAAAGCTGGACGGAGAATGACTTTGACGAGTTGAGAGAAGAAGGCTTCAGATGATCAAACTACTCCGAGCTAAAGAAGGAAGTTCGAACCCATGGCAAAGAAGTTAAAAACCTTGAAAAAAGATTAGATGAATGGTTAACTAGAATAACCAATGCAGAGAAGTCCTTAAAGGACCTGATGAGCTGAAAACCACGGCACGAGAACTACGTCACTAATGCACAAGCCACAGTAGCTGATTCAGTCAACTGGAAGAAAGGGTATCAGTGATGGAAGATCAAATGAATGAAATGAAGTGAGAAGTTTAGAGAAAAAAGAATAAAAAGAAATGAACAAAGCCTCCAAGAAATATGGGACTGTGAAAAGACCAAATCTACATCTGATTGGTGTATCTGAAAGTGACGGGGAGAATGGAACCAAGTTGGAAAACACTCTACAGGATATTATCCAGGAGAACTTCCCCAATCTAGCAAGGCAGGCCAACATTCAGATTCAGGAAATACAGAGAATGCCACAAAGATACTCCTCGAGAAGAGCAACTCCAAGACACATAATTGTCAGATTCACCAAAGTTGAAATGAAGGAAAAAATGTTAAAGGCAGCCCGAGAGAAAGGTCTGCTTACCCACAAAGGGAAGCCTATCAGACTAACAGCTGATCTCTTGGCAGAAACTCTACAAGCCAGAAGAGAGTGGGGGCCAATTTTCAACATTCTTAAAGAAAAGAATTTTCAACGCAGAATTTCATATCCAGCCAAACTAAGCTTCATAAGTGAAGGAGAAATAAAATACTTTACAGATAAGCAAATGCTGAGAGATTTTGTCACCACCAGGCCTGCCCTAAAAGAGCTCCTGAAGGAAGCACTAAACATGGAAAGGAACAACCGGTACCAGCCACTGAAAACACATGCCAAATTGTAAAGACCATTGAGGCTAGGAAGAAACCGCATCAACTAACGAGCAAAATAACCAGCTAACATCATAACGACAGGATGAAATTCACACATAACAATATTAACGTTAAATGTAAATGGGCTAAATGCTCCAATTAAAAGACACAGACTGGCAAATTGGATAAAGAGTCAAGACCCATCAGTGTGCTGTATTCAGGAAACCCATCTCACGTGCAGAGACACACATAGGCTCAAAATAAAGGGATGGAGGAAGATCTACCAAGCAAATGGAAAACAAAAAAAGGGAGGGGTTGCAATCCTAGTCTCAGATAAAACAGACTTTAAACCAACAAAGATCTAAAGAGACAGAGAAGGCCATTACATAATGGTAAAGGGATCAATTCAACAAGAAGAGCTAACTATCCTAAATATATATGCACCCAATACAGGAACACCCAGATTCATAAAGCAAGTCCTTAGAGACCTACAACGAGACTTAGACTCCCACACAATAATAATGGAAGACTTTAACACCCCACTGTCAACATCAGACAGATCAAGGAGACAGAAAGTTAACAAGGATATCCAGGAATTGAACTCAGCTCTGCACCAAGCAGACCTAACAGACATCTACAGAACTCTCCACCCGAAATCAACAGAATATACATTCTTTTCAGCACCACACCACACCTATTCCAAAATTGACCACATAGTTGGAAGTAAACCACTCCTCAGCAAATGGGAAAGAACAGAAATTATAACAAACTGTCTCTCAGACCACAGTGCAATCAAACTAGAACTCAGGATTAAGAAACTCACTCAAAACTGCTCAACTACATGGAAACTGAACAACCTGCTCCTGAATGACTATTGGGTACATAAGGAAATGAAGGCAGAAATAAAGATGTTCTTTGAAACCAACGAGAACAAAGGCGCAACATACCAGAATCTCTGGGACGCATTCAAAGCAGTGTGTAGAGGGAAATTTATAGCACTAAATGCCCACAAGAGAAAGCAGGAAAGATCTAAAATTGACACCCTAACATCACAATTAAAAGAACTAGAGAAGCAAGAGCAAATATATTCAAAAGCTAGCACAAGGCAAGAAACAACTAAGATCAGAGCAGAACTGAAGGAAATAGAGACACAAAAAACCCTTCAAAAAATCAATGAATCCAGGAGCTGGTTTTTTGAAATGATCAACAAAATTGATAGACTGCTAGCGAGACTAATAAAGAAGAAAAGAGAGAAGAATCAAATAGATGCAATAAAAAATGAAAAAGGGGATATCACCACCGATCCCACAGAAATACAAACTACCATCAGAGAATACTATAAACACCTCTATGCAAATAAACTAGAAAATCTAGAAGAAATGGATAAATTCCTCGACACATACACCCTCCCAAGACTAAACCAGGAAGAAGTTGAATCTCTGAATAGACCAATAACGGGCTCTGAAATTGAGGCAATAATTAATAGCTTACCAACCCAAAAAAGTCCAGAACCAGATAGATTCACAGCCGAATTCTACCAGAGGTAAAAGGAGGAGCTGGTACCATTCCTTCTGAAACTATTCCAATCAATAGAAAAAGAGGGAATCCTCCTTAACTCATTTTATGAGGCCAGCATCATCTTGATACCAAAGCCTGTCAGAGACACAACCAAAAAAGAGAATTTTAGACCAATATCCCTGATAAACATCAATGCAAAAATCCTCAATAAAATACTAGCAAACTGAACCCAGCAGCACATCAAAAAGCTTATCCACCATGATCAAGTAGGCTTCATCCCTGGGATACAAGACTGGTTCAACATATGCAAATCAATAAACATAACCCAGCATATAAACAGAACCAAAGACAAAAACCATATGATTATCTCAATAGATGCAGAAAAGGACTTTGATAAAATTCAACAATCCTTCATGCTAAAAACTCTCAATAAATTAGGTATTGATGGGACATATCTCAAAATAATAAGAGCTATCTATGACAAACCCACAGCCAATATCATACTGAATGGGCAAAAACTGGAAGCATTCCCTTTGAAAACTGGCACAAGACAGGGATGCCCTCTCTCACCACTCCTATTCAACATAGTGTTGGAAGTTCTGGCCAGGGCAATCAGGCAGGAGAAGGAAATAAACGGTATTCAATTAGGAAATGAGGAAGTCAAATTGTCCCTGTTTGCAGATGGCATGATTGTATATTTAGAAAACTCCATCATCTCAGCCTAAAATCTCCTTAAGCTGATAAGCAACTTCACCAAAGTCTCAGGATACAAAATCAATGTGCAAAAATCACAAGCATTCTTATACACCAGTAACAGACAGAGAGCCAAATCATGAGTGAACTCCCATTCACAATTGCTTCAAAGAGAATAAAATACCTAGGAATCCAACTTACAAGGGATGTGAGGGACCTCTTCAACGAGAACTACAAACCACTGCTCAATGAAATAAAAGAGGATACAAACAAAAGGAAGAACATTCCACGCTCATGGGTAGGAAGAATCAATATCGTGAAAATGGCCATAATGCCCAAGGTAATTTACAGATTCAATGCCATCCCCATCAAGCTACCAATGACTTTCTTCACAGAATTGGAAAAAACTACTTTAAAGTTCATATGGAACCAAAAAAGAGCACACATTGCCAAGTCAATCCTAAGCCAAAAGAACAAAGCTGGAGGCATCACGCTACCTGACTTCAAACTATACTACAAGGCTACAGTAACCAAAACAGCATGGTACTGGTACCAAAACAGAGATACAGACCAATGGAACAGAACAGAGCCCTCAGAAATAATGCCGCATATCTACAACTATCTGATCTTTGACAAACCTGACAAAAACAAGAAATGGGGAAAGGATTCCCTATTGAATAAATGGTGCTGGGAAAACTGGCTAGCCATATGTAGAAAGCTGAAACTGGATCCCTGCCTTACACCTTATACAAAAATTAATTCAAGATGGATTAAAGACTTAAATGTTAGACCTAAAGTCATAAAAACTCTAGAAGAAAACCTAGGCAATACCATTCAGGACATAGGCATGGGCAAGGACTTCATGTCTAAAACACCAAAAGCAATGGCAACAAAGCCAAAATTGACAAATGGGATCTAATTAAACTAAAGAGTTTCTGCACAGCAAAAGTGAACAGGCAACCTACAGAATGGGAGAAAATTTTTGCAATCTACTCATCTGACAAAGGGCTAATATCCAGAATCTACAATGAACTCAAACAAATTTACAGGAAAAAAACAAACAACCCCATCAAAAAGTGGGCAAAGGATATGAACAGACACTTCTCAAAAGAAGACATTTATGCAGCCAAAAGACACATGAAAAAATGCTCATCATCACTGGCCATCAGAGAAATGCAAATCAAAACCGCAATGAGATACCATCTCACACCAGTTAGAACGGCCATCATTAAAAAGTCAGGAAACAACAGGTGCTGGAGAGGATGTGGAGAAATAGGAACACTTTTACACTGTTGATGGGACTGTCAACTAGTTCAACCATTATGGAAATCAGTGTGGTGATTCCTCAGGGATCTAGAACTAGAAATACCATTTGACCCAGCCATCCCATTACTGGGTATATACCCAAAGGATTATAAATCATGCTGCTATAAAAGACACATGCACACGTATGTTTATTGCGGCATTATTCACAATAGCAAAGACTTGGAACCAACCCAAATGTCCAACAATGATAGACTGGATTAAGAAAATGTGGCACATATACACCATGGAATACTACGCAACCACAAAAAAGGATGAGTTCATGTCCTTTGTAGGGACATAGATCAAGCTGGAAACCATCATTCTCAGCAAACTCTGGCAAGGACAAAAAACCAAACACCGCATGTTCTCACTCATAGGTGGGAATTGAACAATGAGAACACATGGACACAGGAAGGGGAACATCACACACCAGGGTCTGTTGTGGGGTGGGAGGACAGGGGAGGGACAGCATTAGGAGATATACCTAATGTTAAATGATGAGTTAATGGGTGCAGCACACCAACATGGCACATGTATACATATGTAACCTGCACGTTGTGTACATGTACGCTAAAACAAAGTATAACAAAAAAAATTGAGCATCTTATAGTTTCAAACTGTAGGTATACATCTGTGATTGTAACAAATCTCATTAGACTAAACATTGGAATCACAGAATCTCCAAGTTGGAAGCGCCCCTGTAGATTATCTCATTCAATTCTTTCAGTTGACCTTTTGAGCAAACTTGGGCTAGGGAGGAAACAGGATCTGCCCAAGTCAATGCAAATTGTGGTAGAGAAGGGACTGGAATCCCTTTTCTGCTTCCCAGGTGGAAGCTCTTGCTATATCTTCCTGATGGTCTTTCACCTTCACCTCTAAAACACCTGCAAACACATTCTGAGATGTTTTGGGTACATTATGCTGGACATCTGTTCTCTACAGCAGGGGTGGGCAAATATTTTCTGTAAAGAGCCAGATAGTGAATATTTCAGTGTTTGCGAGACATACATTCTCTCTATCCAATGTAGTGACTACTCAACTCTGCTGTCGTAGCATGAAAGCGAGCACAGAAGCCAAGTAGTGACATCTATTCAATTCTGCTGTCATAGCACAAAAACATTCATAGAAATATGTAAACAAATGGATGTTTATTGTGTGCCAATAAAACCCTACAAAAACAGGCAGTGGATTTGACCTGTGGGTCAAAGTTTGCTGATCCCCGCTCTAGATCTTTACTAGTGAAAAAAAGAGATCTGAGCTGGACTCGGTGGTACCTGCCTATAATCCCAGCTACTCAGAAGGCTGAGGCGGGAGGACCACTTCAGCCCAGGAGTTTGAGACCAGCCTGAGTAATACAGTGAGACACCATATCAAAAAAGAGAAAACGGGGCAATCTTTGATAGCTCAGGGACAGTCACCTAAAATGTATCTCATGTAGTACAGTTAATAGAAGATATGTGCATGTTCCCAGCTGGACAATAGTAATGGAGAGGAGGTTATAATGGTGAGATCTTCTAAAATAAAGAAACAGTAGCGATAGCAATATGGTCTCTTTGTCCTTTGTGTTAGGTTGGGCTAAGCAGAGGTTGATGAAGTAGTATAAAGAATGTCAAAGACAATAAACCCATAAATGGGAAGATGAATTGTCATCTCTCTGACATTTCATTTTGCCCTTCTCGTAAGGAGGGGAGGAGGTTTTCTACAGAAACTTCCAGGGCTGCAGAGCTTTCAGGTTTCAAAGACAATGAATTAAATCTAATTTCAAAATAGTTGATCATTATGCTAATGCACATGCACGCACACACACAGGAGCAAAGTGTTGTGATCTAAAATACTTAGAAAAAATGACAGAATAATAATAATTCTGTTAGGGGAGTATGATTTATTATAACTGTTTAGTATCGACAGAAAGCAGGCATGAACAAGCAGTGTGAAAGGAGGAGAATGAATATTTTAAAAATACAATGTTTAATGATATTTCCAAAGAAAATGTTTTTGAATTGGACTCTTTTCTTCTTTCAAAAAATTTGTTCTATTTAATAATGGTTATTACCCATTTTTAAGGTGCCCTGTGATGAAAACAATCTTTTGAGACAAAGTAAAACTTCAGTAGGAAATGAAAACTTCCTCTCATTTTTCTCATATATCTGCAATGCTTACCCACAAAGTAAAACAAACAATACAAATGCTAAATATAATGAGCATGTGCTTAAATAATATCTACTCCTGACAGTTTCTTGATGTTGACATAATGTTTCCATGGGTCTGATTAGCTTGTTGCTTCTCAGGTTAAATAGTTCATACACAAGTTTTCTTTCCTTCTCCATTTGACCACAACCTTACAGGGAGACATATCGTTTGGAGACATATTTTTTGTTCCATCATGAATCCTGAGGTGTGTGGCTAAGCTAGTAAGAGCAATGCAGGTGCAGCCTGTCCAGGGTTCAGCTAGCAGCCCCAACCACACTATACCCATGAGTCCCAGGGGTCACTTCACTGTTCCTTGGAGGGCCACCAGAGTAAATGACAAGATGGCAGGAAAGGAGTTAGCAAGGAATCAAAGTTATATTAACCAGGAATAACAGGTTTCCTGGGATAGGTCTGCTTCTAATAGTTGACCCAATTGACCAGGCCTTAAATACATTTGTTCTTGGCAGAACACAGATCTAGAATTTTAACTTCAGAGCTAGGAGACTTTCAGATCCAGCCATAAGAAGAGAATGAACAGGGAGCAAATGGGAAGAAAATGGTGCAAGGCCTCCACAATCTTGGTCACCTTCCCCTATTTGGTATGTGTGCCCTTCCCTCCCTTCCCATTAGGCGCTGATTGGCAATGAAGTCCCGAAAATGAAAGTATGGACAATCAGGAAGTGCAACCTAGGAGGAGAGTAGCCAGAGCAAAGGAGGGAGACACATGCCTGTGAGACCTGTGAGGAGAGAGGTCTCACAGGTAAGCTGAAGGAAGCTGAAGGAAGGCAGCACAGCATCCTTGAGAGAACACCCATTTTGGGGTCAGATACTCAAGTTGAAATTGTAATTCTCCTATCTGCTGGCTGTGTGATCCTGTCTGGGGTGGGCAGGGGGACATGTCATTGAGTTTCTCTGAACCTTCAATTTCTTGTCTAACAATTGGATATCTAAGACATACCTTGCCATTCTGGATATGAGGATTCAATGAGAGAATGCATGGAAAGAGGCCCTCAAAGTTCTGGCACAGAGTAAGCCCTTGTGTTTGTTAGGAATCTACTCTTGGAGCTTATGGGAAAAGGGATCCTGGGTAGCCAGCCCAAGAGAGGAAATAGCCCCAAAATTTAGCTTTCAGGAAACTCAGTGGCTTTCTAGTCACCTCAGCCAGCTGCCTCCATTCCACCACAAAACCAACAGCTTCAAAAACAGGCCCTGTAGGAGGTGGTCAAACAGCTTTCCCTAGTCAGTGCCTTCTGAGTGAATACTGTCACGTGGTTCACTGGATACTTTGAGGAAAGTAGCCACAAGGCAAAAGAATTCTCCAGTGAGCTCCCCCAAAATCTATGGCATCAGCTTAGCATCACAGCATACTGCTTAATTAAGGTGACTCTTTTTCTCATCACTCTTTCCACCTTAACTTAGTATCTTTCAGTTAGCTGTCAAAAGGCTGTGCTCTTTGCAACAGCTGCTGCTCCCCTGGCTGCCAGGGCTGGAACGTTGAAGTCGCCTGGCAATTTCGTAATTCTGATCCTAAGTTGAGGACAGCATCATAGCAACATTTGAGTGTCAGGGCAGAATATCCCGTGTAAACACTTCATCCTGAGTTGGCTTCTGTGGCTTGTTCAGCACATTTTGGATTTATTACCCTCTCTAGCTTCTGTGACCTCGAGGAATGAGAAGCCATTTTAATAGTAGTGTAAGTAAAGCTAATTTAAGAAGGGAAATCTGCTATATATATCAAATAATGTCTTTCAAACTGAAACGAGTGACTTTGGGGTGACTCATTGCCTTGGATTATCCTTTTGAATTATTCATGCTTCTTTTATTTCCTCCTTTTAACACAACTGAAAGCTGGCATCATCATCCCACTTCAATTCTGGGGAGGGGGTAGAGATGATAAGGATTCTATTTACTAATATTTGTAATGGGTACTTTGAAAATAAAGGAGAAATTTTAAAAAAAAACAGCTGCATTGAGACAGTGCCTACTTTCACAGAGCTCAACACGTGTTGGCATCATCTATTTGATGGCATCTATCCTCAAGGTCAATTTGTAAGTATGAATTGAGTGTCTACCATATGTGAAAGAGAACATTCCATGCTGTAAACACAGAAGCCTAAGTAATAATAGATGTGATGTTGTCATCTGAGTAAGGAGATCAGGAAATGGAGAGGGAACCTGAATTTCTGAGTACCTCCGTATAAAAATGAAGAAACTTAAAGTGGGTAGATATTAAGTAGTTTTTCCATGGCCATACAGGCAGCATGAGGTAGGGCCAGGATTCAATCCCAGTTTCTCTGACTCCAAAGACTGTGATCTTTTCACTATACCATGTTGGTATCTAAAAATATAGGTCTTCAGATCTGGGGCAGGAAATTTACATAATGATCCCAGAATATCTTATCATGCCTAGCAAGCAAGCTTTCAAAAACCACAAGATTCATGTAAAAAGGACTCAGGGGCCAATTTAAAGAGGTTCCCTATGGCCAAAGAGGGGCCAATGTGAGCCTCAATATAAGAACAATGAATCAAAACACATAAAATATGTTTAAATCCATGAATTCATTATTACATTTTGAAAATAATCACTCATTGATTACATTAGTGGATGCCAGTGAGCTAGCTCATTATTTGGAATTAGGCATTTATCCTGCCTTCTTATATAAACTGTACCACTGGATAACCAAGTAGGAGACGTACAGAAATATTCCAGCTAACAAATAAAGAAGGAATAACAAAATAAGAACGTCACCATTTTTGCAACCCTTAATGAATGAATGAATCTAGGTTTAATTGTCAGTGGCTGCTAGCATCACAAAAACAGAGACAACCAGATAGTACGTGCCTCTAAATGTAGAGCACAAACTATATATGAAATAGTCGACCAAAAACAAAACAAAGAGCAAAGAAACTTAAGCCTCTGAAACCAACTATTAATTCAGAAAAAACACAGAGGACTGCAGAGAATGTTAAACTTGATAACGAAAATGTAATCAGTAAAATGCAGTATAGGAAATGCTACATGTAAAAGTACCCATTTTCTTCAAAAAATAAATGGCAAAAAGAAAAAAGGAGGGGAACCTGTAGATTAAAAGAAACTTAAAGGCCATATCAATCAATTATAGTATCTAGCCCATATTTGGAGTTTTATTCAAACAAATGAATATCCATTTATGACAACTGTAAGATAGTTGGAAACTTTTACATTGACTGGATATTTGTACATTTTAACACAGTTTTGTTCATTTTTAGATGTACTTTTTGTATTGTGGATATGTTTTTAAAAGAATCTTAATCCTTTAGAAATACATACTGAATTATTTACAGATTAAGTGTTATGATGTCTGTGAACGGCTTCATGAGATTACAAAAAGAGGTAAAACAGATGTGGGTATAGATGAAACAAGAGTGGCTGGGTGTTGATAATTGTTGAGGCTGGGTGATGGGTATAGGGGACTCATTATATAGTTCTATCTGCTTTTATATATATTTGAAATTTTTCATAATTAAAAAGATGTATCTATACAACACACACGTACATGATTTGACGATACATGCATGCATATGTATGCCAAAATTCCTCTTCTTGGAATTGATCCTGTGGATACATAGTGGGACCATACCATATGCATATGTGAGTTATGTAAATTCAAATATATACACTCGGTATACAGAGAAAAGAGAAAGAGGAGAGAAGGGGGGGAAACAGAGACAGAAAGTTAGAGAGGAGAGACTTGAGGGAGAGACGAGACAACAATTGAAATGGTGTAGCAGGTTGTGCCCACTATTCCGCTCAATGATCCTGCTGTGCTCTAGAGAGAACATAAGGTAAAAGCTGTGGCTCTTCTACTCCATCGATAAGTTTCAGTCCCTGTGTGTCTCTCATACAGTGAGCATCTCACAGTGATTGTGGTGTTTAAAGACACACATATTTCATTCAACATAGCTCATAAACACAAGCTAACCTCTTCATCTGGTGCTGAGCCAATGACTCAGTGATCTACTCCAATATTGGGGGCAAATAGGCTCTGCTGGAATAATGAAGATATGGCATGTCAGCCTTCCTGAGGAAGTTTTTTTGTTTGTTTTTGTTTGTTTGTTTGTTTGTTTTGAGATGGAGTCTTGCTCTGTCGCCCAGGCTAGAGTGCAGTGGCGTGATCTCGGCTCACTGCAAGCTCTGCCTCCTGGGTTCATGCCATTCTCCTGCCTCAGCCTCCTGAGTAGCTGGGACTACAGGCACCCACCACCACGCCCGGCTAGTTTTTTGTTTATTTTTTTTGTATTTTTAGTAGAGACAGGGTTTCACCATGTTGGCCAGGATGGTCTCGATCTCCTGACCTCGTGATCCGCCCACCTCGGCCTCCCAAAGTGCTGGGATTACAGGCGTGAGCCACCGTGCCTTGGCCTCCTGAGGAAGTTTTAAGGGTGGTTTTGACTCTATGGGATATTCACGTTATGTGCTAAAGAATCTAGCAAAAAGGTGTTAAAGTCCACCGTACCTATACATGTGTGCAAGGACATGTGTCAAAAGATATGTTTAATGTTTAATATGTCACTGTAATATTTAAAAACTGGAAAAATCCTAAATGTTCACTAACAGAGAACTGGTTAAACATGGTGTATTTTCACAGTAGAATAATTTATGGAGTTATTACCAAGAATAAGGTTGATAGCTTCCATGCAATAATAGGAAAAGATGTCTAAGACTTACTGTTACATGAAAAAAAGCATGTGGTAGAATAACATATGTAGTGAGTTTATATTTTTGTAAATTACAAAAAGAATATAGATATACCTGTAGAGACATATACATCATTGTTCTTTTACAGCACATTTCTAAAAGAATATACTAGAAACTAGTAGTAATGATAGACTCTGAAGAGAGGAAATAGGACTTTAGAGTGAAAGGGTAACTTCCTTTTAATTGCACACTCTTTAATATAGTTTGAAATTTTAACATGTGCATGCATCACTATTGAAACTTTTGTTGAAGCATTACACACATATAGAAAGGTGCACAGTCCATATCTGTACGGTTCAATGAGTTAGCATAAAGCAAATACACACAAGGAACCACTACCCAGACCCAAAACAGAACATTGCCAGTCTCCAAAAGCCCCATCATGCACCTATAATCTTCCTTTCTTTCCCCTTGGAAATTAACTACTATCCTGATTTCTAATACCACAGTTTAGTTTAATCTGTTTTTTTAATCTTTATAGAAATTGAATCAGACAGTATGTATTATTTAGGGTCTGACTTATTTCAATCAGTATGTTTGCAGAGCCTTTCACGTTCTTGCATGCAGCTATACTTTGTTTATTTTCATTACTGTAGCGTAGTCTATTGTATAAATGTATTGCAATTTATTTATATATTTACTGTTGATGAACATTTTGGTTATTTTCATTACTTGACCAGTACTAAATTAATGCTCTAAGGGACATTCTTGCATATGTCTTTTGCTGAACACAAGCAGTGGAATTTCTGGGTCATAGGGTAGGTATTTGCTTAGCTTTAGTAGATACTGCTAAACAGCTTTCCAAAGTGGTTGTGTCAGCTTACCCTTCAATTAGCTGTGGATACACACAATAACAAGAATGAAAACAAAATCCTACTTCAGTTCACATAAGCAGTGTTGATTTGACTGGTGTTTCTGTGTTGTTTGTAAAAATTAAAGACATGAATCACTATGTTACCTAATGTGTTTATTCAATATTCCTATGACAAATCCCTATTTGAGTTTTGTGTCAGGGAGAAGTTGGCATTTAAAGAGGAATATATCCCTCTTCTGGTTCTCAAGTTATTTATGCCACTGTAACCCTCACCTTTAACTGCAAAAAATTCAGTCAAAGTCAGTGCTCAACATGCATAGTGTTCTGATCATGAGGCATCTGGTAATATCTACTCCTTCTTGAAACATGCAATTCTTCTCCATGTCTTACTTTACATGATACTTAAACTGGTAAGTTTCTGCAAATCCTTTTGGAAATAAAGGGAGGGGGAGGTTAAATTGTAAATAAATAAATCAAAAATAGTTCTAGCCCCAGATGGTGAAATTTAAAAAGGAACTGTAAGAAACTAAGGCTAATACAGTCCAAACAACAAAAGTGCACAAAGAAAGTAGTATAAAATGCAGTGTTCAGTAATGTGTGATTTGCCAACCACCATGCACATGGCTGGTGGCCAGGACAATGTCAGGTTTGCATGAGTTTCAAGCCCTCACAGAACATACTGCCACATCTTGTCTTGATGGGCGAAAGGTGGAAACTCCCAGGATTTGGGACCTTGTGACTCCTGCTCAGTGGATGAGCCCCTTTCCCCAGACAAGGGTCCAATTTATTCTTCTTGAACTGGAAAGAAATTATCCTTTGTAAGAGACACACAGTCTACTACTATGTCTCTCAGTCAAGTATTGCCACCCTGGAATATCTTCCTATCTGTGCGTCCAGGCAGACAGACGCCCACATCCTTCTTGCTCACTACCAGAAGGAGCCCTAAGCAATCAAAGGGCCCACTTGCCTCACCTTTGGATGTTGTTGTGGTGTTCATCTAATACTTGATGAATGTATCAATAGATTTCTTAGATCTCACAGTAGTGATCAGATAGATTCAATAAGATTTTCCATTTGCCTAGCGGCTAAGTCTTTGCTGAGTTTGAAACTGATATCACACAGAGTAAGAGTTCAGGGGAGAACGCCTGGGATTCTGGAAGGGTATATGAGGCTCTAGAATTTAATTGGAGGTTTAAAGAACAGATAAGGTATAAAGGCAATAATTAAAATGAATTTTGGGAAATCACATATGCTGAGTAATGTATCTACAGACCAAAGCAGAGAGAATAAGCATTGGGAAAGGAGATTTGGATTAGTTCATGGAGGCCCTTCTATTCCAAATTAAGGAATTTGGACTGTATGCTATTATTGAAGATTTTTGAGTAGGGTGAGACAAGATCATAGTGAAAATAATATTTCAGGAGATGAATCTGGCCATGGTATTCAGCACATACTGGGATTGGGGAGAAAGATAAGCAGGGATTTCACTGCTACCGCTATGATTCAGGCAAAGACAACACATATGAAATTGGTTGAGAGCAGCATGGATGGAAAAGCAGAAACAGAGAAGAGGACAAAGGAAGAACTGCTGGGTTCTGAAGTAATTAGGTGTGCAAAAGGAGGCAGAAGGCAAAGCAGGCTTGGAGCCAGGAGAACCAGGAGACAGGCAACTCCATTACTGATGGTAGCATTATTTGTAATAGCAAAAGATTAGAACCAACCCAAATATTTGTCAACAAGGACTCCCTGGTTGAACAAGCTATGATTTCTCTTCAGTCTGGCATAGGATGCAGTTATAAAAAAGGAACGAGGAAGAGCTCCATACAATGACATATGATAATCTGTACAAAATGTTGTTAAGTGGAAAAAACAAAGAAGCAGGGCAGTGTTTATAGCACATGATACATTTCGTGTAAGAAATATGGGTGGAACACAACTACTAACTCTTATTTGTTTAATATTCAAACACATAATAGATCTATAAAACAAATCCTAATAAAAATGATTACTAAAGAGGGAAAAAGGAAAAAGAATGGTGAGCAGAATGGAAACAAGACTTCAAGAATATCTTCTCTTACATGATTCCAACTTTGGAACATATAATCAATGTAAAGCTAAATCCAAAAGAGACAGGAAAACAATCCCTAAAACTGAGGGAAAAAATGAAGCAAAGGAATTAAACTGCGTATCAAGTTGGAAACATAACTCCACAGGGAAAGAAATTAGTTCAAGCAACGTTAAAATATAATACTTTGACTACCTCCCTAACAGGACTTTACTTTAAGAACAATAAAATAGCAAAGCAATCTTAAACTGCATTCCATAGTCTTAGTAGTAACACTTGAATTATTATTTTAAAATTGTTACAAATATCATGTAGGGTAAAGCAAGTAATTATGTTGATGTCATTAGGAACCAAGACTTTTAGAGTAAGAGAGAAGAGATACAGTTACAAACATAAAAGATAAGTAAAAACCCTATCCTCTTAAATTTGACTTTGAAATATCAGTATAAACTCATCACTTCTATTGTTTAAAAAATACGTATCTCCCAGCTCTTTCACTAAAAAGAAAATACATGACAATCTAGTAGTTATGAGGAAACTCAGCCCTCAGACTGTGCTCTCTAAATATCATTTCCCATTAAGGGGAGTTAGAGCTCTTTGGATAAATGGTTGACCCCCAATTTGGGTTTGGAATTTCATAAGATGAACCTGAAACATCCTATATAACCAAAAATCAAGGAAGCTATCATGACAAAAGGAAACAGAAGCCAACTTAAAAGATTTAACTTAAGTTATTATATATATTATAACTATAGTTATAATATGTAACTATATATTATATATTATATACAATAACTAGTTATATATATTATATATATAACTAGTTATAATATATTATATAACTATATATTATATAGTTATATTATATAACTATGTATTATAATATATAACTATATATAATATATATAACTACTCTGCCATTATCACATCAATAATATATATCATAACTAGTACTACTAGTTATGATATATATAAAGACTGCCATTATCACAATTAATAATTCATTATATATAATAATTCATATATATATTCCTTGTGAATTTTATAAGGAAAATATATATAGGCATTACTGCTATATAAGAAGATAGAAGAACTGAAAAATTGAAAGGTATTACTGCTAATAAAAAGAGAGAAGATGGGAAGAGAAGTCAGTTTGGGGAAAAAAAGATGAGGATTTTGAGACATGAAGTTTGGGAAGTCAGCCAAAGAACCAGGTTTAGATATGCAGCAGGAGGCTGAAGACTCAGACTTGGAGCTCAGAAGAAATGTCAGAACTGGAGAGAGATTTGGGAGTCATCTATACAGATGCCTCTAAAGAGCAAAGCCTTGGGATTAGATTAATTTTCACCAGAAAAGGAGAGGGCAGGGCCAGGTCCAAGCCCTAGAGAATATTTATATCACACTGGGGTGCTAGCGGTGGTAGGGGGAAATGGAAGAGGTAATGGTGAGGAAGCAGGAGGAAAAAAAAGACTTGGCTGGGTGCAGTGGTTCATGCCTGTATTCCTAGCACTTTCAGAGGCTGAGGTGGGTGGATTACTTAAGCCCAGGAGTTCGAGATCAGCCTGGGTACCGTGGCTGAAACCTCGTCTCTATAAAAAATACAAAAATTAGCCAGGCATGGTGGCACATGCTTGTAGTCCCAGCTAATCAGGAGGCTGAGGTGGGAGAATCACCTGAGCCCAGGAAATTAAGGCTATAGTGAGCTGTGATCGTGCCACTGCACTACAACCTGGATGACAGGAGTGAGACCCCGTCTTTAAAAAAAAAAAAAAAAAAAAAAGAGAAAAACACAAGGAAACTCAAAATAGTTTTGTCTTACAGAGGCCAAAGAGGGAAATAATGCCAAGGAAAGAGTGGTCAACAATGTTAAATTCTACAAGGTTAAGGAGGATAAGGCCTCAGAAAATGCAACTATCTCTTACCCCAAATTCCTACCATATATCCAAATTAATTTGAAGCTGATGGTGACCTCACTAATAGTGAGCCTGTAAGACACTGTCTTAATCATCAGCTTCCATCTGTTCCTTCATTCATTCCTTCCCTCAATCCCCCGCTCCCCAGTCATTCATTTAACCAACATTCACTGAGTGTCTACTCCAAGCCAAACCCCTGCTATGTTCTGCAGATACTGAGACAAATGAAATAAGCTCACAGCTTAATGAGGAAGACAGGCCTGGAAAAATAATTACAGCATAATGTTAACACTTCAGCAACGACTTACTGAATGTATATTCTGGGGCAGACACTATGGGAGGCACTAGAGATACAAACATAAACAAATAGTTGTGCCTGCTGGGAGCTCAGACTATAGCTTGGAAGGCAGATAGAATTATAACATGTTATGATATGAAGTAGAAATAAAAGGAACATACAAATTATATGAGAGCACAGAGTAGGAAATGAGGCTTATGAGTAAGTCCTGTGAGGTAAGGGATATTCATATGCCCATTTTACATATGAGGAGATTGAGGCATGGGGAGATGAGGTGATTTGCTCAAGGCCATATAGCTGTGAGTGGTAGAGCCAGGGTTCAAGTGTGGGTTTGTGAGACTCAGGAGTTCAGGCTTTACCCACTCTGCCATACTGTCTGAAGGCCTCTTCCAAGACTTCCCATGCTCTTTCCACTGTGCCACCCTGGTTGCACCTCCAAGGGCACACAGCAAGTGTTCAATGGTGTTTGTTGAATGAATAAATGGATAAATGAATGAACTATGCAACTACATAGGGTTGCTGGGAAGGTTCTGAGATAAATACTTGGTTAATTAGAGGTCACTGTATAGAGTCACTGTGTAGGATGGCAGGTGAGGACAAAAAGACTCCACACCCAAGTGGGAATCTCTGTTGTGTGGGCCACTATTACCAAAGGAGAAGTCACATCCAACAAGTGTGTTGGGATAGCTAGAGACTGGCATCAGGGAGCTCTGAGAGTAGAGGGAAGGGCATAAGTCACAGGGGCTGGAAGGGGAAGTGTCAAAGGCCAGGCAATTTCTCAACCCTAGAGTGCTCATGCTGGGAATGCAAGGGTCCAGGGCCCAAAATCTAGTTACCCAAACTGGGACTAGGTCGGAGCCAGGTCAGCTTGGTCCTGAGTCCATCAAGCCATTAGCCTGAGGTTCGAGAAAGCCCTCTGAAAATTCAGGATGGTGGGGTGAGGTGGGAAAGGAGAATGAGAAGGATGATGGAGAGGAGGAGGGGAAAAGGAGAATAGCGAAGGCCAACATTTACCAAATGCTGATGTGGGCCAGGTGCTGCACTAAGTGCTTTCCAGGCTGTCAGGTTACCCTCACAACATCCTATGACAGATACTTAACTTCCCAATTTTCTTGGCTAAGCTTGCCAGCCAAGGGCAAGGAGCTCTGCTTTCTTCTTCATGCACCTATGCAAGCCCTGCCTGCAGATAGCAGTGGCCCCTGCTGATGGCTCTAGAGGAGACAAGTGAGCACAGCAAAGAAGTGTGAATCAGCTCCAAATGACACTTTCCCATTACAGAGAAAAGGGGCTTGGGTGGGAAGAAGCAAAGTTCCAGTCTCCTCCTGTGAACTCCTGAGGTTGCCAATCTCCAATCCATAACAATGAAGATGCTAACAAGGTCATGCGCAGGGCTTCTGCCATACAGGTTAGAAAGCCTTTTACATGCACGACTTGATTATTATGCCCCCTTAGTGAAAACAATTAAAAGACAAAAACAATAAGATGGTTTCGGTCATGGAGATTTTCCCCAAAAGATTATTTTTCTCCACTTCAATCCATGTATATTTCCTGGATGTCCTCTGGTCTTCTGCAATTTCTACTAAGAATTTCAGCTATCCCAACGAGGATGTTCAAACATCATAGTTTCTACTAACATATGGAGCCCATATCTCTTGGCTCCAAATTCATTTCCCTTTCCACCACATCTGGCGCCTATGCTGCCAAAGGGATAGGAGAAGGAAAATCAGGTTCCACAGGAGCTGGGGTGTTATTCCTAGATTTTGTCCCATCAGCCCCCAATTCAATTCCCTTTTCCTACTCAGATCCCTACAGTTGGAGCTTCCACCTAGAGGATAAGGCCCACTCCAGTTCCCTGACCAGCCCATTCACAGGCACGAAGTCAATGCCTGGCCTCAGCCCTGGGCTGCAGCATTAGAATTAGGGTGCTCTCCCATCTGGGACCCCCTAGAACAGCTGCCCGAAAGATCTGTAATGCTCCCAGATTAGAATTCTTCCTAAGCCTACCTCTTACACTGACCCATGCTTAACAGCTGGTCTTCTGCCTTAACTCGCACTCGTAAGTCCTAGAGTTGTCCTGCCTACCTTCCTACCCTCCTTGAAAACTAAACGCTAGCCTAAATGAGATAGCATCTTATTTAAATCGTCCTTCAACACCTGGCACAGAGGATGGTCCTCAATACTAGACTAATGCTGGATAGATGAGTCACTCTCCCTGCCTTGTTTTTGCCCATCTTTCTCTCTGGAACTGGCACCTTGACTCAGTGGCTAGGATGTGGCCACTGGTTAGAGGTCTTGCAGATGATGATTGCCCAACTGGCAGAAGAGCCAAGTAATACCCACATACTCCCTAAGCTGTGTGATTTTGAATAGGTTATTTAACTCCTCTGTGCCTTAGTTACCTCCTATGTAAAGTGAGGAGATAATATTGCTGCCTCACAGGATTGTTGTGAGGATCAAAAGAATTAGTATATGCTAAATACTTACCAGTGTCCATACAAGTGTCTTCTTGTGCTATTGTTACTATTGTTATTATGTTGGCTATGCTGTATTCCTCAGTACTGACCATTTTCTAGAATATCACTGAGGCACCTAGGTCTGTGTGGAGAGTATTCTTCTCACCTTCTTGTCTGCCTCTGCCTGTAACAACGCCACTTTCCCAAGCCTGTGTCCTGCTCAGTGGCCATATCCAATACCAGGGGTCAGCTCTCTCTCCTCCCTGACTGGCCTGCTTCTGCCATTGAGGCCATGATTTCAGGTGCACAAGTACAATGTTAGGACAAACAGCCACTTCTAAACCAAAGACTGAGTAAGCAAACCATTCTCTTTTAGGCTAGGAAGTAGGAGAAAGCATCAGTATGGTCTGAGAAGCAGCAGTCTTGGAGGAGTGAAGCAGAGATACAAAAAGCTGGGCTGTGTCTATGGCAACTAGGTGCAGTTGTACAACCTCCCAAAGGCTAGAAAGCCCACTTCCCTTGATGGGAGAGCTGCCCTGGGAAGTGTTGGCCAACAGAACAGGGGTTGCTTTGTAGGGGATGGGGACCTGCCAGAGCAGCTCCTGACACACCAAAAGCGAATCCCAGCATCTCAGAAACTCAGCGTCACGTTCCAAAGAGAGAAAAAAATGGCCAAGAGCACTTGTTTGTTGCTCAGAACCCTGGTGTAGCCCAGCTCTGCATATCTGCTGGCTCAGAGAATGTTTGACTAAGGGATGCACTCAGAGCTCATTTAGCCAATGAGCCTTTCTTCTACTGGTGAGAAAACTGAGGGCTTTTTCTGCCCTCTGCATGGCTTTTTAGAGGGGTTGCTCTATCCACATACCATACCATGAGCTTCACTTCAAAACTCGTCTCAAACAATGCCAAGCCTTGGAAACTGTACCAAAGCACTCTCACCTTCCTGTGACTCAGAGGGCTTGCTTTGTTCCGCACTCCCCCGACCAGTCATCTCAGTGACTGCTGATTTTGGTTCCTCAGTTTGGGCAATCCACTTGGACTTCCTCTGGCTTGTAGACTTATTTTCAAGTCTAAAAGCCAGAGAAAGGCTTGAAAAATACCCGAGGGCTGTCCCTCGGGTATTTTCACTACCCTGGATGTGCTGCCTCAGGCAGTGTCTGTAAAGAGAATCTCTCCTTCAGCCCAAGCCAGATCAGTCCCCTCATCTGCCGGCACCCCCAACAGATTTTAGGTCATGGGATTCAGACACTATGGCCCAGAAAAATAATGATAGTAACACAAGCTCCTTGTCAGAGGTGAGATATTTTTTAACCGTTAAAATAAAGAACAGAATGCTGGTTCAAATCTCAGTTCCAGCTCTGCAGAGCTACATGATTCTGAACAAATTATTAAACTTCTCTGAACCTCGAACTTCCTCCTCCATAAAATGAAGACTAAATGTAATATTGTATGTACATTCCTGGAAATAGAAAGCGATCACTAAACTGTAGTTAATATTAGTAGTAGTAACAGATAATCTAACAAGATGTGCTTCTTCACTATCTATCAAGCTGGTGCCACAGAGCAATTGTTCAGTATGTGTTGAGTGAAAAAGATGTTTCCCTATTCAACAGGCACAACCACCAGGTGGGGCAGGTAGAGAAGACTTTGGTCTCCCCAGCGATGGAGACCTGAGTCTGAATGGTTAAATGACTTGTCTTAAGTCACAATTACTGAGCAGCAGAGCTTGGATTGGGAACTTCTGTTTCTTGACTCACTGTTTGTTGCTTACTGTTTTAATTTGCCTGATCAAATTTAGGCCAGAGAGGAATTTAGAGATTATCTAGTATAATCTCATCATTTCAAGGTTAGAAAAAAAGCCAGAGAAATCAAGGATGTTTCTCCTAGAGCTAAAGAGCTAGTCAGCTGGGGAGTACAGCATAGATCTCCTGACACCAGCTTAGTGCTCTGTCAATAATGTAACAGCTTACTTTGCAAAAATCACCTCTTTGTTTGTAATTCGGCAAACACAGTCATTCTAGGTGCAGAGCTGCTATAGCTTTCTAGGAAAACACCCAAATGGTAACTGCAAAGGCCTTCTGCAATAACAGGCCCACCCTCAGTGTACCAGATTCACTCTTCATGGAAAGTGCACCTTTGGTGTGACTTGAAGGAATGTGTCTACATGAAGCCCGGTGACAACCAAGTGTGCCAACAGCCACAAGCTTCGTAGTGTGGAGTGCCATCTTTGAAGCAGACCCTACAATACTGCTGGTTATGTAAAGCATGAGCTATGAGAAACAGCACCACTTGGCAGTTCCTTCTAAAGTAATAAAGACAGTTAAATGAGGCCTAAACAGCACAGGATATTACTGTTTACATGCAACCCTTATCCCACGGCTGTAGGAAATGGAGCCAAATTCCACAAGCCCTTTCGTTATAAGAGTGCTCTGCAAGACAGAGGAGGCCAGCATTGCTGCTTGGTCTGCTGTTCTTTCTTGAAGTCAGCTTCATTTGAGAATGAAAAACGTTGTCCTTAGAATTCAAACTCCACAAAGGCACAATGCAGTACAGAACGATAATATTTTAGGATAGATTAATAATATTTATGAGATCTTTTAAATAAATTCCACTTAATTGACATGCACCAGCTCCTCCTTTCCTTTACAACAAAAATTACTTCTGAAAGAATTAATCTATTAAGTTTTTACTCTGAAATAGCTCTTAAAAACTCTTTCTTTTCATTGATTTGTCTGTTTTCCTTTTTTTTAAATAAAATGCACATTTGTATTGCAGAGCTTTTAAGATTTCATTTTCTTGTAGAAATGATTTCTGAAACAGATATTAGAATTTGCATAAAAAAGCATTTAAGTTGTCAAATATGTTATTTATGTTTTCCTTATATACACTTTAAATTGCCTTGGAAAGAAATTTTTAAAATATATTTAAAGTGCACCTATTAACATATTAAATTGGAACTTATTTTTATTTGATAATACTGACGTCCACAAAGGCACAATGCAATAGAGAAAGATCATATTTTAGGATAGATTAATTATATGTATAAGATCTTTTAAATAAACTTCACTTAATTGACATGCACCAGCTTCTCCTCTCCTTTACAACAAAGATTAATGAGTTTATTTTCCACCATGGTCTGAGTAAGATAAAAGAGATAAAACAGTGACTTTCCTTGAGTTTAATGTTGAGAAAATATAAAATCATATATATTCAAAAAAAAAAAAAAGAATACAAACTCCAATGTTGGGGAAATGTATTAGGTTGTTCCACTTGCAGTTAATCTGAGGATGCAAAAGTTAAATAAGCATTGTGTTTACCTCAAATGAAATACATAATAAGGAGAGGGCAGAGGTAAATAACTCATTTGTCAATGTAACTAGAAAGGGATCTCCAATAACTTCTAACTTAAAAGGTTTCAAATTTTGAAGAGTTTCTGATGGAACAGGAGGGGAAGTTTCCTATAGAAGAAGATCAACACCTTAGATTCTAATACCACTCTTTATTCCACCTTCAAAAAATCATCAAAACATGGTGATTATCCACTCCTATGCTATTGCACAATGGTGGCTACAGAAGGATATGATTGATGGAAAAGGCCTGACTCTATGTCCGTGGCATGCCCTAGTCAAGCACACAAATCAGGAGTACCTTGCCCTACTCCCCCAAGCACAAGCAAGTTAATAGCAGTGTTTGTGGGCTCAGTAAATGCCATACCTCTTGGTTTTCTCTGCTCCTATTAGAAACAGCCATAGCAAGTCTTGGGTAAGTAGTCCGTCTTAACATGCTTGCTTGGGTCTTGGCAGTAGAGGAGAAAGGACTTTCTGAAAGCACCATCTTCATGGCCAGTCTCCCAAAATGGTACCATTTCACAGTTGGTTTTACTCTTACTGCATTCACTCAACATATTTACTACAGGCCACGTTCTGCACTTGGCATTAGAGACAGGGAGAAGAATAAGAAAGGAAGCAGTCAATTTTGTCTTGTGGAGGAATGATTGGGCTTGATACTATTTGAGCTGCTCCTGGAGGACATGAATAGTGCTTCAACAGGCATGGGGGTGGGGATGGAGTACTAATGAGAGAGAAGATGTAAGAAGGAAAGAAGCTGGCTAATGGCTCATACACTTATTTGCTTAAACAGTTCGACTCACTGGATTGTAAGTGGTTGAAGCTGTTTTGTTGATGTGAATGAGTATATTCATGGAAAACGTGCTTGTTATTAAAATGACGCAATGCCTTTTTGCAAAAGACGGCATGTAGTTAAAAGTGCTCCCATAACTATGCCGGCTTCTAATAAACAGGAATTTGGTGTGTATCTAATTGGGTTTTAATGGCTCTGGCAAAATTAAGAACTAGAGTAATTTGATATGGCTTTTTTCATTCAAACTTTCTATCATCCTAATCTCCTTAGAAACTATAAATTATAACTTACTTTCATGAGACTATAAGCAAAGCCCATAAGCAAAGGAAAAAATAATTAATCAGATATTTTTAGTTTTATTAGATAACGAATATTACAACCCTGGCCCAATGTCTGGTCAGTAATGCCACAGAAAAAAATCATTCATTATTTTGCAGCCTATTGATGAGACATTTTACAAAAATGAAAATTATCTCCTATGCCATTAGATCTTATGTCTGTAAAGATGTATTTTACATCTGTACCCCTGGTGGTAATATGTTTATGTCATTAACTGGGTAAGAATCCAAAGCTGATGATCAATTAATTATTCTTCATTGTTACCATTGTTTGAAATTCTCAAGGGTCTTCTAGGGTTCAGGAATCTCTCCTTTTTAAGTTCCAATGTCCTAAAATGTCCTGAAATACATACCTACAGAATTTTAGGTATTTTCATTTTTTTATAGATAGAAGCAGTTATGCCAGTTCTTATCAAAATTGCAAAATTACAACTAGTTCTCTCTCCAGAACCAAACCCTGGCCATGTTACATAATCCAGAGATGGATATTTCTACCAAATAGCTAAAAAACGATGAGGAAACCACTGGAAAAACAGAAGAGCCTGTGGATAGGTCAGGAATCTGAGTAGGGTAAATTAGGGAAAAGGCAGCCTAGAAAAGAAGAGGGCCAACAACAATGGACAGGAGTTAAGGTAGGAAAAAAAATTTTTAATGTGCCCATTTTCTCTACTTACTACCCTGAGAACACCATTCTTTTCCCTGCTTTGCCACTGGGAGACATTTAAACAGTAGACTAGTACCTACTAGGTGTGAACTCAGGGCTGGCTGAGATGATGGGTACTAGATATCAACTTCATGTGGATTGGCCAGCCTTTAAGAGTTTTTTTTCCCCACTTCCACCTGTATCTCGACACCCTGAAAACTAGAGAACTACAACTACAGAGGATTCTTTTGAAAGAAAGCAATGCCAAGGCTGAGTTACCATTTGTTACGCTAGAGGCTCTCTCACCAGCAACATAGCTCCCCACTGTCAAACTTATTGGGTTGGGAGGGGCACTAGGCAAGGCTTAAGTTTTAGTTGCTCCCCATAGTTACACATTACAATCCAAGACAGCCAAAACCCTAGTGGAATAGGAGTTCACAAGGAAAAACGGCTAATGAGTATTCACTGAAAAGCATAGTGGAACAATTGAGAAGAGCAGCTGAAACTGGTGGAGGTTGTCCACTCTCCAGTACTAAGTGAGTACAAAAGGCCTATGGCAAGAAGGACTAAAGAGGCTGTAGGAATCTAGCCACTATGAGCTCTCAAAAATGACTTGTCAAGATTCCTTTCTAGGACAGAATACCACATTAAAGATAAACTGCTAGGAGTGAAATCAAAATTGAGCAGGATCATTGCCTCTGCTTCTGATATGACTGAATAAACTCCTACTGATTGCAATCCTCCTGAAAACAGCAATTTTAAACACTGAACAAAATATAAAGAAACAATGATATGAAGAGACTGGAAAGTGAACAGAAACAGACATATTCTTAAAAGGAGTTGACATTTGAATAAAGGTATGGCATAACGTGAGCAACCTATTTTTACAGCTTTTAGACTGAGGGCAAGCCAAAGCTGCCAAGTGGCTAGCACACTAAGAGAAAACTGACAATCATTCTGATATGAAGAACTAAAGAACAGAGCTTGGGACAAACTGAGCCACTGGACAGTTGTGGGGAGAATCCTGTAAAGGAGAGAGAGGGCAAGATAGAAGGAGCACTAATTCCGGTATATACAAATTATCCAAGTCTTAGTTGACCCCTGAACCACACATACATGGGACAGACTTTAGCTAACGATAAAAGCACTGAACTAACATTTTAGCTACCAACCAAGAGACAGAATTTAGTTTCAGTCTAACCAAGTTAACTATCTGCTAAAACAATAAAATCAGTATTTTTCAGACACAGAACCCAGAGTCTCCATAATGTAATATTCAAAAGACTCAGAATACAATCCAAGGTTACTCAATATATGAAGAACTAGGAAATTGTGATCCATTCCAAGAGATAATACAATCAACAAAGAGAAAACCTAAGATGATTCATATGTTAGAATTAGCAGACAATAAATTTAAGGCAACTAGTACAATTACGCTCAAAGGAGTAAAAGAAAGTATTTTCACAATAAATGAAAAGATAGAAAATCACAGCAGAGAAATATAAACCACAAAAAATGAAAATTACACAATTGGAAAATACAATATCTAACTTTAAAAAATCACTGAATAGGCTTAACAGCAGAATGGAAACAAAAGAGGGAAGTTTCAGTAAACTTAAGATGAAACTTTAGAAATCATGCGTTCCTATAGATATATAGAACAAAGAGAAAAACATACAAGAAAAAAATGAACAAAGCCTCAGGAATGTGTGGGACAATATCCAAAGGTGTAACGTACATGAAGTTAGAGTTCTAAAAGGAGAGGAGGAGGAGAATGGGATAGAAAAAAATTGCATGTGTAATGGTTTAAATTTCCCTAAATTTAAAAATTCCAGAGGCTCAGCAAATCCCAAGAGGACAGAAAACAAAGTCTTGGAATATCATAGTCAAACTGCTGAAAACCAAATATAATGAGAAAATCAAAAAAAAACAGCCAGGAAATAACAACATTTTACACACCGAGGAGGAAAAATCACTCAATTACTGACATCAGAAATGATGGGGGCCAAAAGAGAGAAGACCAACATCTTCAAAGTGATAAGAAAAAGAAGCCAACCTGGACTTGGGAAAGAACGAGGTGGTGGAACATAAGTCTCTCCTGATTGTTCCTCTGCGAGGACACGAATTTAACAACTATCTACACAGCAAAAAGTCACCTTCACAAGAACCAAAATCAGGTGAGCACACACAGCACCTGGTTTTAACTTCATATTCCTGAAGGAGGCACTGAAGAGGTAGGAAAAAGTCTTAAATCACCAATGCCACTCCTCCCTCATCTCCCAGCAGTGGCAGTGTGGTTTGGAGAGTGTTCATGTGTATCATGGAGAGGAAGATTGCAGCAATTGTTAGGCATTGAACTCAGTGCTGCCCTATAACAGAAAACAAAACCAGACCAAACTCAGCTAAATGGAGGGAATATTTAAGCCAGCCCTAGCCAGAGGGGAATCAGCAGTCCCAGTGGTCAGAACTTGAGTTCCTGCTAGTCTCGCAACCACAGGTTAAAGTGCTCTGTGTCTCTAAATAAACTTGAAAGGCAGTCTAAGCCAAAAGAGCAGCAACTCCTAGGAGAATCCTAGTGCTGAACTGGGCCCAGAGATACTGGACTTTGAAAGGACTTGGGTGTTGTGATCTAAGCTGTATCTAAGTCCCTTTAAAGCAGATTCAGCTTACATAAACCAGAAAACTATTAGAACTGTTAAACAAATTCAGTAAAGTTGCAGGACACTAAATCAAAAGCAACATACAAAAATCAATAGCATTTCTATATGCCAACAGTGAACAATTTGAAAAAGAAATCAAGAGAGTAATCCCATTTTTAATAGCCACAAATAAAATTAAATACCTAGAAATTAACTTAACCAAAGAAGTGAAAGATCTCTATAATGAAAGGTATAAAACACTGATGAAAGAAATTGAGGATACCAAAAAAATGTAAAGGTATTTCATGTTCATTGATTTAAAGAATCAATATTGTTAAAATGTCTATATTGGCCGGGTGCAGTGGCTCATGCCTGTAATCCCAGCACTTTGGGAGGCCGAGGCGAGCCGATTATGAGGTCAGGAAATCGAGACCATCCTGGCTAACATGGTGAAACCCTGTCTCTACTAAAAATACAAAAAATTAGCCGGGCGTGGTGGCGGGCACCTGTAGTCCTAGCTACTTGGGAGGCTGAGGCAGGAGAATGGCGTGAACCCAGAAGGCGGAGCTTGCAGTGAGCCGAGATCGCACCACTGCAATCCAGCCTGGGCGACAGAGCAAGACTCCGTCTAAAAAAATAAATAAATAAAATAAAATAAAATGTCTATACTACTCAAAGCAACCTACAAATTCAATGCAATTCCTATAAAAACACCAACAATGAGTAGAAAAAAATCTTAAAATTTATATGGAACAACACAAGACCCAGAATAGCCAAAGCTATCCTAAGCAAAAAGAACAAAACTGAAGAAATTACATTACCTGACTTCAATTATACCACAGAGCAATAGTAACCAAAACAGCACGGTACTGTTATAAAAGCAGACACATAGACCAATGGAACAGAATAGAGAAACCAGAAACAAGTCCACACATCTACAGTAAACTCATTTTTTATGAAGGTGCCAAGAACATATATTGGTGAAAACATAGTCTTTTCAATAAATGGTGCTGGGAAAACTGGTTTTACATACAGGAGAATGACACTAGACCCCTACAAAAATAAAAATCAAATCACCATATGTAAAAATCAAATAAAAATGGATTACAGACTTAAATCTAAGATATCAAGCTATAAAATACTATAAGAAAACATCCAGGAAACTCTCTAGGACATTTGTCTGGGCAAAAATTTCTTGAGTAATACTCCACAAGCACAGTCAACCAAAGAAAAAACGGACGAATGGGATTACATCAAGCTTTAAAAGCTTCTGCACAGCAAAGAAAACAATCAACAAAGTGAAGAGACAACCCCCAGAATGGGAGAAAATATCTGCAAAGTACCTGTTTGACAAGGGATTAATAACCAGAATATATAAGAAGCCCAAATAACTCTATAGGAAAATATCTATTAACCTGATTAATAAATGGGCAAAAGACCTGAATAGGCATTTTTCAAATAAAGACATACAAATGGCAAACAGGCATATGAAAAGATGCTCAACACCACTGGTCAGCAGAGAAATGCAAATAAAAACTTCAGTAAGGTATCATCTCACCCCAGTTAAAATGGCTTATATCCAGAACACAGGCAATAGCAAATACTGGTGAGGGTGTAGAGAAAACGGAACCCTCGTACACTGTTGATGGGAATATAAATTAGCACAACCACTATGGCAAACAGTTTGGAGGTTTTCAAAAAACTAAAAATACAGCTACCATATTTTCCAGCAATCCTACTGCTGGGTATATAACTAAAAGAAAGAAAATCAGTAGATCAAAGAGAAATGTGCACTCCCATGTTTGTTGTAGCACTGTTCACAATAGCGAAAATTTGGAAGCAACCTAAGTGTTCATCAGCAGATGAATGGATAAAGAAAATGTGGCACCTTAACACACAATGGAGTACTACGCAGCCATAAGAAAGAACAAGATCTTGTCATTCGCAACAACATGGATGAAACTTGAGATCATTATGCTACATGAAATAAGCCAGGCACAGAAAGACAAACATTACATGTTCTCGCTTACTAGTGTGATCTAAAAATCAAAACAATGGAACTCATAGAGACAGAGAGAAAAAGGATGGTTAGCAGAGGCTGGGAAGGGTAGTAAAAGGGTGGGTGGGAAGTGGGCATGGTTAGTGGGAACAAGAAAATGGTTTGAAAGAATGAGTGAGACCTAGTCTTTGTAGCACAGGAGGGTGACTATAATCAATAATAAATTAACTCTACATTTAAAAATAACTAAGAGTATAGCTGGATTGTTTGTAATACAAATGATAAATGCTTGAGGGGATGGATATCCCATTCTACATGATGTGATTATTACATATTGCATGCTCATCTCAAAACATCTTATGTACCCCGTAAATATATACACCTACTCTGTACCTACAAAAATTAAAATTTTTTTTAAAGTCAACCCAGAATTCTATACTCAGCAAAAATATTTTTTAAGAATGAAGGCAAAACAAAGATGCTTTGAGATACAACAAAATTCTAAAAAATATTGTTATTAATCCCTTGTCAGATGGATAGTTTGCAAATATTTTCTCCCATTGTATGGGCTGTCTCTTCACTTTGTTGACTGTTTGTTTCCTTTGCCCTGGTGTGGTTATTATGCATTGTATGCCTGTATCAAACTAGCCTATGCACCCCATAAATATATACAACTACTATATACCCATAAAAATTTAAAATTAAAAAGATAAAATCGTGAAACTGTTAAAGAATAAGGAAAGAAAAAATTCTTTGCCAGCAAACCTGAACCACAAGAAATGCTAAAGTTGTAGGAGAACAGCTCTACCGCATGGTGCCCCAATGATCATTTTAGTCTCCATATGGACCACTTAGGGAAGGTTTTGCCATAATCTGACCTGGGTCTTTGGAGAACACCATGCAGTTCCTCTTGGAGCAAGGGAATATAAACAGCCTGGTGAGGAACCATCCCAAGGCTGTTTTTCATCCATCTCCCTAATGTCGGTGAGCACAGAACTTTCCACCTTGTCTCACTCCCTTATGACACAGCTGTATAAACATGTTTGGCTATAGTTTAGAGCTGGTTTCTCAGTGTCAGAGCAACCTGTTATTCATGTCATCTGGTTCCTCTGGTTCAGTGTAATCCTGTTGGACTATGGATACGGGCAGCTAATGCCATGTTGATCTTGCTGTTACTCTCTAAGTAATAAACTGAATCTATCTGGGCTTGTTTTTCCTTACTGGCTGAATCTATGAAACTGTGACAAGCTGACCTAGCAGCTAGACAAGTGATCCTATTAGCTTCACTAAGCAATTAGCTTCATCTAAGCCAATGCTGCCTGGATACTGCTTGACTTCTTGACAAAAGGAAGTTCTTCACCGGGCTGAAGGAAGATGAATCCAGATGGAAATGCATATATTAATTTAAAAAATAAAGCAGAAATTAGAAATATCTGGGTAAATATTTAAAAAGCCATTTCATTCCTCTTAATTTCTTCAAATACATAGGATTCCTTAGGCCAAAAATTATGGCATTTACTTGTAGGCTTCATATGTAGATGGAGTACATTTGACAACCATAGAGAAAAGGATAGGGAGTGGTTACATTGACTTCTAATGTTGTAAGTTTTCCACATTTTATATAAAATCTTATTTTTTTTACTTAGACTGAAAAGTTAGAGATATGCATACTACTAATTCAGAGAGCGCACACTAAAAACCACTGTAAAAATGAATATCTAAAAAGCTAAGAACTTTTATGTCATGCAAAGAATTTGGAGTAAAATGCTTTCAAATAATTATTTGCTTTAAACTTGAAATAGGTTAACATTAAATTATTTTACCTTATCTTGGTTGATGAAACTGTTATTTGGATAAATGAAAAACATTTTTAAAGGCAACAAATACAATGAACCTGGGAAGACTTAACATTGTAAAGGTGTCAATGACCCCCAAATTAATGGGTAATTCAATGCTATTCCAATTAAAATTCTAGCATTGCTTTTGAAGCTTTTTCTTTTGAAATAATTATAGACTTACGGGAGGTTGCAAAAATAGTTTACAGAATCCACTGAATGCTTCCCCTGGCTTTCCCTAATGGTGCATCGCAGGTGATTATAGGAAAATACAATTAACTAAATTACAGAGCTTTTCAGTTTTCACCAGTATTTAAATGCACTCGTGTGTGAGTGAGGTATAGTCCTGTGCAATATTATCACGTGTAGATTCACACAATAAACATCACAATCAAAACACTGCTTGCACTACCACAAAGGCATTCCCTCATGCTACAACTTTATCTCCTTTATAATCACACCCACTCCTCATCCTTGTTCCTGTCCCCTGGCAACAACTATTGTCCATCACTGTGTTTTATCATTTCAAGAGAGTTATATAATTGGAATCATACGGTACTGACCTTTTGAAATTGGCTTTTTTCACTAAACATCAAATCCTTAATATCCATACAAGATTTGTCAAGTAGTAGTCCATGGTATGGATGTACTAGAGTTTGTTTATCCATTCCCCCATTTGAGGACATTTGGGTTGTTTCCAGTTTAGGGTTACTATGAATAAAACTGCTATGAACGGGCTGGGCATGGTGGCTCATGCCTGTAATCCCAGCACTTTGGGAGGCCAAGGTGGGCAGATCACCTGAGGTCAGGAGTTCAAGACCAGCCTGGCCAATATGGCGAAACCCCGTCTATACTAAAAATACAAAAACTTAGTCAGGCATGATGGCAGGTGCCTGTAATCCCAGCTACTCAGGAGGCTGAGGCAGGAGAATCACTTGAACCCAGGAGGTGGAGGTTGCAGTGAGCCAAGATCATGCCATTGCACTCCAGCCTGGGCAACAAGAGTGAAACTCTGCCTCAAAAAGAAAACAAAACAAAAAACATGCTATGAACATTTGTGTACATATTTTTATGTGCACATGAGTTTTCACTTATCTAGAATGAATGTCCAGGAGTAAAACTCCTAGGTTTTATGGTAATTGCATGCTCAGTTTTTTAAAAATTTCCATACTTTCTTTCAGAGTGGTTGTACCATATTAAATTCCTACAAACAATACATGAGATTGAGTTTCTCCACATCTTCACCAGCATTTGGTGTTATCACTATTTTTCATTTTAGATATTCTAATAGGCATGTAGCGACATCTCATTATGGTAATTTGCATTCTCTGATGCCTAATGATATCGAACATCTTTTCATGTAATTATTTGCCATCTGTGAATCCTATTTGGTGAAATGTCTCTTCATGTCTTTTGCTCATCTCTTAATTGGATTTTTTTCCTGTTGAATTGTGAGATTCTTTGTATATCCCAGATATGAGTCATTTGTTGGATATGTGGTTCGCAAATACTTTCTCCCTGTCTGTAACTTGTCATTTATTCCCTTAACGGGGTCTTTCATAGAGCAAAATTTTTTAACTTTTAATTTTGTAAAACTTTTTTTTAAGAGCTCTAATTTACAAACATTTCCTTTTATAGATCATGCTTTGGGTATCAAGTCTAAGAATTCTTCACCAAACCCTAGATCTGAATTTTTTTCCTATGTTTTCCTCTAAAAAGTTGTATAGTTTCTATTTTACATTTAAGCCCATGAAGCATTTTGATTCAGTTTGCTTTAAAATACATTCTGAGTAAATGGATAATGGGCAGGAATACTCAATTCACTTCCTCACAAGAAGAAATATAACTGCTAAACAAATATACAAATTTCAGACTCACTATTAATCAAAGAAAGCAAATTTGCAATAACAGTAAAAGTTATATTTTAAGCAGTTAAGTTAGTAAAAAATCAGGCCATTTTTCCTGCAGAATTCCCCACCCTGTAGATTTGGTTGATTGCACTGACAGAGTTTTTGGTCTTTTAAAACAGGGGTTCCCAACCCCCAGGCCATGGACCAATACCAGTCTGTGGCCTGTTAGGAACTGGCCACACAGCAGGAGGCGAGCAGCAGTCAAGCCAGCATTACCACCTGAGCTCTGCCTCCTGTTAGATCAGTGGCAGCATTAGATTCTCATAGGAGTGCAAACCCTAGTGTGAACTGCACATACAAGAGATCTAGGTTGTGGGCTCCTTATGAGAATCCAATGCCTGATGATCTGAGGTGGAACAGTTTCATCCTGAAACTACCTCCCCAGTCCCTGCTTTTGGTCCATGGAAAAATTGTTTTCCACAAAACTGGTCCCTGGTGCCAAAAAGGTTAGGGACTGCTGTTTTAAAACGTAGGTTTATTATTCAGGTGGTGTGAGGCCAAAGATCAGGAGACATCTGTCATTGAAAAGATAGTTTGTGGCCAGGCGTGGTGGCTCACGCCTGTAATCCCAACACTTTGGGAGGTCGAGGCAGGCAGATCACTTGAGGTCAGTAGTTCAAGACCAGTCTGGCCAACGTGGTGAAACCCCATCTCTACTAAAAATACAAAACTAGCCAGGTGTGGTGGCACATGCCTGTAATCCCAGCTACTCGGGAGGCTGAGGCAGGAGAATCACTTGAACCCAGGAGGCGGAGGTTGCAGTGAGCCGAGATTGCTCGAGTGAGACTCTGTCTCAAAAAAAAAAAAAAAAAAAGAGATAGAGAGAGAGAGAGAAAAGATAGTTTGTTACCGACAATTCCAAAGGGAGGGGGAACACCATGCCACAACATGCAGGGCCACATGGGGAAGCATCAGGGTCAGTCAGAAGGCAAGACTCCAAGAACTTGCTCCTTCAGGATCCCACATCAAGGTTGGTAAAAGAGGTGCTAACTACAAGTGAGGGCAACAGGGCCTTCCAGTTTCTAGACAAGATTGAAGAGAATGATTATATCCATGGACAATTAATGAATTATCTTTTTGTGACTGAGAAGAAGCCACATAAAATACCAAAACTAATCAAAAAAAGGTAACAGGGGCTTTAGTTACCCAATATAATGCAATAGGAACTGAAATTTAAGCAATCCGATTTTCTAGTTGTCCACTGAAGTTCAGATTCTGACCTTCCCTCCTCAGAGGTAAGACCATGCACAATAGCGAGGAATTGAACAAAACAAAAAGGACCCCCAAGAAGTGGAAATTCTATACAAAAGCTCTAAGAGGAAGAGGGAGGTTTCTTTCCTACTCAACCCATTCTCCTCCCAGGAAGGTACAAAACAAATGAAGAAAAAAGAGAAGTTTTGGACCTGGTCATTGGTCTCTAACCTGTTGACCTATTATTGACTGTTCATTTCCTGTTACAGGAAAACTCCTTTCCCTTTCATTTCACAATCTGGCACTTTTAAGTTCAGGATCCTTCGCTTAGCATCTAAAGCCTAAAGCTCTTCACAGCGTGGTCCTACCCTTTCTTCCCAGTCACGTTTATTTCTGAGTCATAAAGCTTAGTGGCTAAAAAGCTAGGCTTTGGAGTCTGACAAACTTGGTTTGAATTCCTGTTCTGCCATCTCTTAGCAGGTGACCAAGTTACATAATTGTTCTGAGCTTTATTCTCCTAATTTGTAAGGTGGGAATGATACTACCTATAACAAATGAGACTGCTGTGGCAATTAAATAAGAGAATGCATGTAAAACACTTAATATGATGCATGGCACAGAGTGATGACTCAATATATAGGGACTATTACTAGCCCTAAATGGATCCTATGATCTCCCACCTTGTTACTTTTGCTCAAGTTGTTCCTGCCTCCTAACAGGCCTCTGCTTGTAGAAATTATATCTGTTGTTTATGTCTAGTCCCCAAGGCTACCTTTTCAAGAAGTCTTTCCTTTTGTTCCACCAGGATATCCTATCCCTGCTTTGAATCTCCAGTTCATTTGTACTCTTCCCTTGGCACTTCCTTCACACTGATAAGTGTACCTAGGCACTGCCCAGGGCTGACCTTGCACTAAGCAGATGCTTCATGACTATATACTGAATTAAATCCATGTGGTGCCTAAATGTTACATGATTTTCTGGAATTTTAAGTAAGAATTCCAAATACCTGAGAAATAATTCAATTAATTCCATATGCCAAAATTGCTGCTAACACCCTCAACTCAATGTTATTATAAAAACACATGACCAAAAACTGAATTGGTGGTGAGAAAACATGGAGGAGATAATGGTGAGGAAGAAGTCTCTGCTGGCATTTGCTGATGTGATAATGTTGGCCTCCAGGATATGCATGTGTCATATATTTGTTTTGGCGACTTGCCACTGCCATTTTCTGCTCTGCCCAGCCCGTTTTCTTTGGGATTAGCAACAAAATAACTAGGAAAAGTCTGAAAATAGTTCACAGGCAAGCATCTTAAACATCTACAAATGCTTTTTAGATGGATGGAAAAGATGGCATTTGTTTACAGAAGGGAAAAGACCTAATTCTGATGCACCTATCAACCTTGATGTCTCTTGTTCTGCCTGCCTCCAAATATCAACAACTAATGTCAAGGTAAAGTAAGTGTGGAACACCAACTACCTACCCACCTCTTCCCTGGAAAGCAAAGGGGTCCGGTACAAGACAGGTCTTAGAGTTTGGATGCTGAAAGGTGTGCATCACCCATACAGCCTCAGTGGGCACTTGTTATAGAACCACAGATAAGCAAAAAGTACTGCCTCACTGAAGAGGGAAGAAGGGAGATTTTTCACCAACTCTGTGGAGATGCACTGAAAAATTTCCCCCCCAAAAAACAACCCTAGAACCCCTTGTGGCTTACTTTCCCTTCTTTTTCCTGGCCTGGGAATGTTTACTGGCATGTGAGCATATAATTTTCCAACATGAAAGACTCAGAGGGAGCTTAAGTGTCATGGAAAACCAAGTAAATGATTAATTCAAGTGGATTCAAACTAAGCTGCTTTTAATATTTTGATAGTGAAATGAATAATGCTCAATTATCTTCAAGTCACTCATAGTCAGACTTAACACAAGAGATGGTCTGCTGAAGTGCACAATATTGACACACACTGGGATGTCACTTAATCCTCTGTGCACAAAAACCAGAGAGAACCACCATTCTCTTGAATGGAAGCAACCCTAGCTTCATCTTCTGGCCTATAACTTCCTCCCTTCCTCTTTTCCTCTCTTCCTTTCTGGCACAGACATTTAATAAATACCTCCCATGTGCAGAACCCTGAGAAAGGTACTAGTGGGAATACAGAAATGAATACTATTGTGTCCTCAGGTAGTTTATAAGCTTAGCAGCAAAGATAAGATTGTAATAAAAGCAAAGATTAGCCACTTGAGATTCTTACAGAATAGCCTAAAAACTCCAGACTGGCTCCCTCAAAAGAACTCTATCCTGGAGATGTCGCCACAGTAACAGGAAGGTTGACAGATCTAAGAAATTAAAGGAACATTTGCAAGAGGATTCTGGGGAAGTCAACTCACTCATATTTATTATAAATTCTCTTTCATTGAACTTATTTCAAAGACAGTCTTTGTGGCAAACTTTTTGAGGCCTTGGATGCCTTAGAATATTTCATTCTTGCATTTAAATGATACTTAGCTGGGTATAAAATTCTAGATTCTAAGTTTTTTCCCTCAATACTGAAAATTAACGTCCCACTGTTTTCTTCTATCTGGGTTGTTTTCGAGTACTGAGGTGCCAATATGATTTTGTTCCTTTGTAGGTAACCTGCTTTTTCTTCCTGGGAAGGCTTCTTTTTAAAAATTTTACTACTATGTGTCTAGATATACGCTTTGTCTCATAAATCCTGGTTGGCAAACTCTGAATCTTTTTAAACTGAGATCATCCATACTCCCCTAAGATTGGAGAATTCTCGGTCTTTGTTTCTTCAAATACTTACATCCCCTCCACATACTCTTCTCCCTCTTTCTGGTACTCTTATTAAACTGATTTGACATTTCTCCTTCTAAAGTATTTTTCCTCTACAGTATTTTTCCTATATTTCCCAACTATTTATCCCTTTCTGATGACTTCTGGGAAAGTTGTCAATCTAGTAGTCCATGTCATTAATTAATTCTTCATCTGTATCTGTTGTTTTTACCCCCCCATCATTTCAACTTATATTTTTCATAGCTGCTATTTCTGAATGATGTTCTTTGTTTGTAACTGCCTATTCCTGCTTCAAGTTACCAACATTGTCTCTTAACTTTTCAATGATATTCTAGTTTGTTTTCAATCATTGTTTTGATTAGTTCATTCATTCTGCTTTGTCTAGTATATTAAGATTGTTGTCTTTCTTTTGGGGTAGCTGCTCTCCTAAAAAGATATGTTATTTAAGAAGACCGATACTCAGTAACTTCTAAGGTTATTTATTAATACTTACTGCAGTTTTTTTTAGAGCAGCATTATTTATTGAAATGTTAATTAGTGTTTGTTTTCCTTTTTTTAACTTTCTTTTATTATACTTTAAGTTCTAGGGTACATGTGCACAACGTGCAGGTTTGTTACATATGTATTGTTGGTGTGCTGCATCCATTAACTCGTCATTTACATTAGGTGTATCTCCTAATGCTATCCCTCCCCCGAACAATGAGAACACTTGGACACAGGAAGAGGAATACTTACTGCAGTTTTTTGACTGAGGAGATCACTTTGGTTATAACTTCAAAACAGATTTCTCAGACTAATGTCAGTGATCCTACTCTCTTCTATTAGGTTTAGGTCATACATTCATCCTTCCAAAGTTCATTCACCCATCAAAGAGACAATCTTGCAAATAAGATAAGGCATCACTGTGGTTGTTACTGCTGTGGTTGCATAGCTTGAAGTATCAGTTCTGTGTGTAGTTTCTTGAATTAGACAACAGCACTAAATATTGTGAGATATTGCTATTTAAACTTAAAAATACAATGTTTAGTGTCAAAGTATGTCAGCTCTAACATTCCTTCACACTCTATAAGTTTATCATTTAGTTTCATAAGGATATACTACTCCAAATAAACATCAATATTTTATGTATAGAAATCTATTTCTTTAGAATAAACAAACCAAAAAATAAATAAATTTACTTTTACATGTAAACTATGCAATCCCACACAGAACAACAGGGAAAAGATGAAAGTCTGTATGCAAAGGGTCCAATTTGTAACTTACTGTGCAGTAAAGCTCAGTCTTTAATCATTTTCTTGTTAATCTTATTCTTAACTATAAGCTACCTCAGGGCATTCTCACAGCTTTCACCAGTCTGTCCCAGTTTAGTTTTAGCTGTTAAGTCTATAGACTCCAGGTGCTAAACACTAGATTAATAAGTCCTAACTAAGAGTTCCAGTATCTCAGTAAGCACTTTTGCCGAGCCTAATCTTATCCAGTCATCAGCCTTTGCACAGTTCCCATGTCTCAGCCCGTTTCTCCAACTCTCATTATTTTTCTCTCCCTCTTGGAGTATCTGAGCTGCCCTTTTTGCTAGAGGCATATGAAGGCATTTTGCCTACCCCTAGCTGTTCTTAATTTTCTCTCAGATCAGCTCTCTTGAAGGACTCTCAGCAGGCCCAAAGACACGGCCCTTGCTTCTAGGATGCAGGTGAAAAGCTGAAGTGGAGGGAGAAAAAGGGCAGTTCACGAACCCATAATGACTAATCCTAGTAAAATAAAGGGCAGGGCCCTTTTAATAAACAGTGCACTCCAGGAAGAGGGTGGAGCCAACTGAAAAAGCCCCAGGCTCTGATGAGACAAGCGTGCTCTTGGAAGCTGTCACAGCAACAGGAGTTTGCTATTCAAGATGTGGACTATCTCTTAAGGCAGTTCTCTATGACCAGGACATCACTCTCTAAGGCCATCCTTTCTTCTCGCTGTCTTTAAGTACCTGGCTCTAACTACCTGCAAAACCAGCCTCCTACTTCAAAGCAAGGGCTTTCCTTTCCTGTCTAGAGAGTTAAAATGGATTGTAGGAGACGCTAGACAAATTTAGCTCTCTCCTCCATAGAAGCCCAGTGTTTTGTGGTGTTACAGAAAAAGCCCTGATACACCAGTTCGCATGACCCATAATTCTTACTGAATTCATGTGCCGACATCCAGAAGTGCTGCTTGAAAAATGATGATGTAATGATGCTTTATGAAAAGGAATGAATCTCTGAGGTGGAAATTCTTACCGCACAATGACACCTGGCTAGAGTAGATAGGATAGTGCCCATATGCTATTAGCTTTGGAATTAGTTTCCCACTAGGATAGTGGTAGAAACATTTTAATTTTTGTCTCATCCTATTTAGGCCAGCAGCCAGTTGAAAACATCCCTTCAGAGCACAGCAATTTTGATGGAGGAAGGGCAGACTAGGGAGTAGGAAAGTATAGTGGAAACCCATGAGGCAGGACCAAATGGATGAGGTAGCAGTGGTTCTCAGCTCTGGCTACACATTAGAATCTCCCAGGAGGCTTTCTTTAAGTTTATTTTGAAATAATTTTAAAATTACAGAAAAGTTGCAAAAACAGCAAACAGTTGCTGCACACACTTCATCCAGCATTCTTCATGTCAACATCTTATATAACTATTATAGAGTTATCAAAACTAAGAAATGAACTTTGGTACAATATGATTAACTAAACTAGATTTTATTTGCATTTTACCAGTTTCTCCACTACATTGCATTTTCTGTTCAGGGCCAAATTCAGGATTTCACATTGCATTGTCTCCTCCAATCTATGGCAGTTCACCCATTCTTTTATGTCTTTCATAATCTTGACACCTTGAAGAGCACTGATCAGTTATTTTGTATAATGTAGCTCACCAGTTTTCCCATTAATGTCCTTTTCATGTTCCAGGATGCAATCCAGAATATTATGTCACATTTAGTCATCATATCTTCTTATTTGCTTCCAATCTATGGAAATTTATTAATGTTTCCTTGTTTTTCATGATCTCAATAATTTTAAAGATAAATGGTCAAGTACTTTGTAGAATATCCCCGAATTTGGGTTTGTGTAATGTTTTCTCATAATTAGACTGGGATTATATATTTTGGGGAAGGATAGCACAGAGGTGAAGTGCATTTCTTATCACACAGTATAAGGGGTTCAAGATATGAACATAAACTTACCAGTGATGTTAGTCTTGATTCCTTGGTTAAGGAGATTTCTGCCAGGTTTCTCCACTGTAAGCTACTTTAAGAAGTATTTTATCAATATAATTGTAGAATCAGATGAAGTTGTGAATGTAATATAGAGAGGTCCTGTGAAATCCTCACTCAATTTTTTCCAATGGATACATCTTATGTAACTATAGTACTATACCAACATCAGGAAATTGGCATTGGTGCAAAGCATATGTGTAATTCTATGCCATTTAATCATGTCTGTATTCTTGTAACCACCACTGCAATCCAGAAATGGAACTATTCCATCACCACAAATATCTTCCTTATGCTACCTCTTTACAGTCACAACTCCCCTCACCAACACTGCTAACCTTTGTACAATGGAGAACCAATCAGTTCTCCATCTTTTTAATTTTATCATTTTTGAGAATATTATATAAGTGGAATCACATACTGTCCTTACAGTATGTGACTGTAAGGACAATGGCTGTGCTGCAGTCAAGTATAGGCTGAGGTACACATCCTGCACAGTATCACACAGTGGGATTGGAGCACAGGTGCACAATCCCATGCATTATATAATCACAGCTATGTAGCCATAATGTGGGAGGGCTCATCACCTGGCTCTGAGCCATTATTGTCTGTGAGGTGCATAAATGCAGCACCGACAGTGTGAAGAAACTGCTGAATAAAGCCATGTCCCACCTACCTGGAACCTAAAAGTGACCTTTTGAGATTGCCTTTTTTCATTCAGCATAATGCCAATGAGATCCATCCAAGTTGTATATATCAGTAGTTCATTCTTTTTTTTTTCTTTTTATCACTGAGTAGTATTCCATGGTATGGATGTACCATAATTTTTTTAACCATTCAACTATTCACCAAACACCTGGGTTGTTTCTGTTTTTTGATCATTGAAAACAGCTCTGCTATGAACATTCATGTACAGGTTTTTGTATGGATGTATGTTTACATTTCTCTGAGATACACACCCAGTAATAGTATAGTAGGTGTATTATTAGTTTTGTAAGAAACCAAGCCATTTTCCAGAGTGGTCATACTATTACCCATAAGCAATGTGGAAAGATCCATGCATGGAGGTATAGTCATATCACATTATGGTATTAACTTATATTTCTTTAATGGTTAGTGATGTTGACTGAACAACTTTTAACGTGCCTATTTGTCATCTGTATATCTTCTTCAGTGAAATGTCTGTTGCTGTTTGTTGCTTATTTTCTAATAGGTTTTTTTTATTCTATTGAGTTTTGAGAGTTATTTTTATATTCTTTGTTGGATATGGTTTACAAATACTTTCTTCCAGTTTATAGCTTGTATTTTCATATTTAAAAGGATCTTCCATAAAAACTTCCACAGAAAGTTTTTAACTTTGATGAGTTCCAATTTATCAATTACTTTTTCCTTTTATGGATCATGCTTTTGGTGTCAAGTCTAAGAATCTGTCACCTAGCCTTAGATCTGGAAGATTTTCTCCAGTTTTCTAAAATATGTTTAGTTTTATGTTTTACAAACTTACATGATCCATTTTGAGTAAATGTCTACATAAGGTGTAAGGCTTAAGTTGAACTTTGTTTTGCCTGTGAATATCCAGTTGTTCCAACACAGCACCATTTGTTGAAAAGTCTATCCTTCCTTCATTGAATCACCTTTGCATCTTTGTTAAAATTCAGTTGGGAATATTTATGTGGGTCTATTTCTGGGTTCTCTATTCTGTTCCATTGACCTATATATCTAACCCATCTGGCAATACTGCATGGTCTTGGTTACCATAGCTGTATAGTTAGCCTGAATGTTAGGTAGACCAATTCCTCCAACTTTATTACTCTTTTTCAAAATTGTTCTAGTTATTCTAGGACCTGTGTCTTTTCATATAAATTTTGGAATATTATTCTGATTTAAGTTCTGACAAGATCGTGGAAATCATCACTCCCATCCTTACAAGAAGAAGCTGAACAAACTTAAAAGCAATGACTTTTCATGAATCCTTCAGACAAATGAGGTTGTAGGGCAAACCACCACCCTGAAATCTGGAGAGTCAGGAACATCCAGAGAGACATAGCTGCAATTTGCCTGCTTGGACCAGTCACTGGAGTCACAAACTAAGAGTACCAAAACTGGTAATTTTAATAAATTGCTGGAGGCTCGGTGTAGACTACTATGAGAATGACAAATTGAGGACTGCAGGCATAGGGAACACCCCAACATTTTGTTGTCTTTACCTTCAAAAAAATCCAACAAGTTCTTACAAGTAAAGTTCTGAGTAAAATTATCTTGTGGGTCTGTCGGCGAGAGTAAAAAATAATTGTGAAATACGCCTTCCCCTTAACATAGGACAACTTTACAGGGGAAAAGATTTTTCTAGGGCCTTATCTGAGCTGGGGAAGGGCAATGCTCCTACCTACTCCAGTCCCCTGTAGCAAAACTGCAGAAAACCAAAGGAAAAAAACTTTGAAAGACAAGAGAGGGAGAGAAAACAACTTATAAAGGAATAAGGATAAGAATTACATCAGGCTTCTCAAGGAAACATGCAAAAAAAGAAGAGAGTGAAATATTTAGTCTTGAAAGAAAAAAAAAACCACCAACCCACAATTCTATATCCAGTGAAAGTATCTTTCAGAAGTGAAAGTATCTTTCAGAAGTGAAAGTGAAAGTTTTCTCAGAAAAACAAAACAAAAACTGACAGAAATGAAAACCAACTGGCCCTGCAATAAATGTTAAAAGGAGTTCTTTAGGGGGAGAAGGTTATAGTGATCAGAAACTCAGTTCTACAGAAAGAAAGGATGAGTGTAGACTGTTGGAGAAGGAATATATGAAGGTAAAATAAAATCTTTTATTTATTTTTCTAATTCTTAGCTGATCTAAAAGAACACATTTTTTTTTTTTTTTTTTTGAGACGGAGTTTTGCTCATTTCCCAGCCTGGAATGCGATAGCACAATCTCTGCTCACTGCAACTTCCATCTACCAGGTTCAAGCGATTCACCTGCCTCAGCCTCCCAAGTAGCTGAGATTACAGGTTGCCGCCACCATGCCCAGCTAATTTTCTATTTTTAGTAGAGATGGGGTTTCTCCATGTTGGTCAAGCTGGTCTCAAACTCCTGACCTCAGGTGGTCCGCCCACCTCGGCATCCCAAAGTGCTGGGATTACAGGCATGAGCCACTATGCTCAGCCCAAAGATAACTGTTTAAAGTAACAATAGCAACAATGTATTGGTTGATTATAGCATATGGATAAGTGAAATAAATAGCAATGTCACAGAGGACTGGAGGGAAGATTTGATAATACTCTGTTATGGGGTACCTACACTATATGTAAAGTGTTACAGTGTTATTTGAAGGTAGACTCATAGCTAGCAATGTATATTTTAAACTGTAGGGCAACCACTAAAAAATTTAAAAGAAGTATAATTGATATTGTAAGAAAAGAGATAAAATAGAATTATATAAAATATCAATTAAAAACAAAGAAGGCAGACAAAAGAATTGGGATATGAAAATGAAAAATACAATAAGTAGAAAATAGTTACAAATGTAATCCATATTAATATATCAATAATACTTTAAATTTGAGTGACCTAAAGGCATCAATTAAAACAGAGGGGATAAAAAAATCAAACAAGACACACCTATATCTTTTCTCCAAGAAATCTACTTTCAATATAAAGAGTTATATAAAAGTACAGAGATGGAGAAAGATATACCAGTCTAACATAAAAGAAAACTGGAGTATCTATATTAATTTCAGACAAAGTAGAATTCAGAACAAGGAAGATTATCAGGAATAAAGAGGGGCATCATACAAATTTTAGAATAAGTTTACCTACAAACAAAACTTTGTTGAAATTTTGACTAAAATTGCATTAAACATGTAGACCAATTTGGGGCAGATTTGACAGCTTTACTGGGTTGAGACTTCCAATCCACAAACACAGTATTTCTCTCCATTAATGTAAGTCTTCTTGATTTATTTCATCAGCATTTTGTAATTTTTGGCACACATATCCTCTACATGTTTTGTTACATTTTGTTAAGTTTATACCCAAGTATTTCATTTTTTTGTAGCAATTGTAAATGGTATTGTGTTTTGAATTTTGGTTTTGATGTGTTCACAGTATTTGAAAATGTAGTTGATTTCAGTGGGTTGACATTGTGTCTTGAAACCTTACTAAACTCAATTATTAACTCTAGAAGTTTTATTGTAGATTCTTTGGGATTTTCTACATAGACAATCATGCCACCCACAAATTGGGAGAGCTTTGTCTTTTCCAATTCAAGTGCTTATTATTTCTTTTTCTTGCTTTATTATACTGGCTAGAATTTCTAGTACTATACTACATTGAGTAAGAGTGATGAGAGCAGCTATCCTTGCCTTGTTTCTGATCTTAGTGTATCTTTCACTTTTTCTGACATAAGCATTTATTACTATTTGTTTCCCTCTCAATACTCCTTTAGCTGTGTCCCACAAATTTTGATATGTTGTATTTTTATTTTCACTCTGATTAATTTTTTGCTCCATGGATTATTGAGAAGTGTGCTGCTTTGTTTCCAGGTGTTTGGATATTTTCTTGGTATCTTTCTGTTGATTTCAATTCTTCTAAACTTCTTGAAGTTGCTCTATGGTCTAGTATATAGTTTCTCTTGGTATATGTTCCATGGATGCTTAAAAAAATGTATATTCTGCTGTTGTGAGGTGGAGGTTTTTATAAACACTAGATTCTGTTGGTTGATAGAGTTGTTGTGTTCTTTTATATCTTTGCTGACTTTCTAATTGTTCTATAAGTTGTTGAGAGAGGAGTTTGAAGACTCCAACTATAATTGTGAATTTGTCTGTTTTCAATTCTATTGAATTTTGCTTCACATATTTTGCAGCTCTGTTGTTTGGCACATACCCATTTAGGATTGCTGTCTTCTTGGTTACTGACCATTTAATCATTATTTAATGACCCCTTCTACCTTAGTAATTTTCTTTGTTCTTAAGTCTATTTACCTAATGTTAATACAGCCATTCCCACTTTCCTTTGAATAATATTTGTGTGATATATCTTTTTACTTTCAACCCACTTATATATTAAATAGAAAATATAAATAGTAAATAGTAAAACTACTAAATTTCCCTTTCATGCTTTATTAGAACTGAGATAGAAAGTCCAGCTCACACTCAATGAAGGGGAATTAATCTCTACCACCTGTAGGGAGGAGTATCAAATAATTTGTGGACACATATTAAAACCACCATAGTAATTAATACAAATTTGGGAGCTAATAGTTTGTAGCTATGTAAATATCTTGTCCTCTGAAATTATTACTGTGGTGTATTCCCTCTCTCATTAGCTATTTCTCTAAGAAGGTCTAATTCTTTTTAATTGAGAATGGTATTTAGGAAACAAGATGTAGTTCTAGGTAAGCTTAATTCTACTTCAGTGTTGCTGCTTCTAGGCCCTCTCAGTGGACAGAGCTATGAAATACAGTCAACCTTCAGTATCCACAGAGGATTGCTTCCAGAACTCCCTGTGGATACCAAAATCCATGTTGGATACCATGAATGCTCAAGTTCCTTATATTAAATGGTGTAGTATTTGCATATAAATTACACACATGCCCTTGTATACTTTAAATCCTCTCTGGATTACTTATAATAGCTAATATAATGTAATGCTATGTCAATAGTTGTTAGACCATATTGTTTTTCCTTTGTATGTTTTTTATTGTTATATTGTTATTTTTTATTTTTTTTCCCCAAATACTTTAATCCACAGTTGCTTGAACCCACGAATGCAGAACCTATGGATATGGAGGGACAACTATATACATATACATATACACATAGATATATATCCATGAATACATCTGCTATGGTCTGAATATTTGTGTCCCTCCAAAATTTGTATGTTGAAATCTTATTTCTAATGTGTTGGTATTCAGAGGTGGATCCTTTTGGAAAGTGATTAAGTGATAAGGGCAGAAACCTAATGAATGGGATTAGTGGCCTTATAAAAGAGGTCTAAAGGAGCTTCTTAGCTCCTTACCCCTTCCACCATCTATGAAGCAAAGAACCCTCACCAGACACAGAATCTGCTGGCCCTTTGATCATGGACCTCCCAGACTCTAGAACTGTGAGCAATATATTTCTATTGTTTATAAATTACCCAGTCTAAGGTCTCTGTTATAGCAGCCTGAACAGACTATGACAACACTGTATCAACATTCATTTCTGTATCTACTTATCTTTACAGATAGACAGACAGACATATTTACTAGTTTTTCATATTGATCTCTCTGACACTAACCTAGTACCACAGGGTTTATTCTAGCTTTCGCTCTTTGCTTATTTCTACTTTCTTTCTACAACAGATTCTCTGGAATGCCTTTAAAAATGCAGATGCCTAGAGCCCTATCCAATGCCAATTAATTTGGATATATCCATATATTTTAAATATACCCCCAGACAAGACTGGATACGTAATTTGTGGGGCCCAGTGCAAAATGAAAATGTGGCGTGCCTTGTTCAAAAAACAGAGAAAAAGTGTCTTTAAAGGTACTAAAATATAAAGATGTTTTCCTTTCTTCTGTGGTTTCTCATTCAACCTGTCATGGTGTTTTCTCTTTGCTATTCAATGTCACTCTAAGTAAATAAAAAGTAAAATTTTAAATCATTAATAGACATTTTACTGTTCATCTTTATATTGTATGACACAGTGATATCTTAAATTAAAATATCACAGCATTTAACTCCTATGCAGAATCACCAACATTGTATAATTTGTATTTCATACTTCATCTCTGGAAGGTGCCTTGAGCTGGGTGGAAGAGACTAATGTAAGTCAGATTGAAGAAGGTTGAAAGGAGAAAGAGAGGGTCCTCCAGACATGAAGCAGGCCCAAATGATACTCTCTTGGGCATGGGGATATTCATGGGCTGAGGGTAGACCCTTGCAGGCACCCAGGAGCCCCACTCAATGACTTGTGTCTTGGGTGTGTGATTGGGACTGACAACTATTGGGTCCTCCCTTTCACCAGCCATCAGACTGACATGCTGTGCCTTATCAGAAGGTATGGAAATTGAGCTTTAGCATCTCTCTTCCTATGGGCCCACCATCCCCTCCCACAGAAGACAGGCATCCCCCAAGGATATTACAATCTCTTTACCAGGGTACACTTAGGTACCTAAATCAGGGATAGACAAGAGGCTTGCTGCCACTGTGTTTCCCACTGAATGTGCCTGGTGCTGTGAGTCTGGAGCAGAGATGATCGATGTCATGCCCTACCTAGAGGGGCTGCAGGGTACATGCATCTGATCCTGACTCTCCCAACATCCAGGCTCCTGCTGGGGATGGATGAACAAGGATGAGAAAGGGGGACCTAGGTAAGGCCAAGGGCACCAGAAATCAAGGGAGTGGTGGCCAAAAACCCACCCTGGAGATGTGGGGAGTTGGTAGGAGGTAGACCCATATGTGAATCAAGATTTCAAGCCCCCAGTACATGCTTCATTGTCTCACTACACTTCACTTACAAAATACAGGTTTGAAGATAAAAAAGATAAAAATCATTAAGTTTCAAATGGAAACCACAGAACATTAATCTCCCAGCATGGCCCTCCCTTCTGAGCATGGGGTCCTGTGTAAATGCACTGGTCACATGTCTATTAAGCTGGTTCTGTCTCTGGCAATCCTAATGTGCAATCATGGTTGAGAATACAGAGCTAGATACTAAAAAATCGGTGGTCAGGTTGGTTTTGCTCAAACTCTCAGGCTGCCAGAGCTTCCACAGAAAATAATGGATGGAGACACTGACCTAACAGTATCTGAGAGGAGATCAAACTGGGTATCATTGCCTAAGGCAGTGGCATTACAGTGACCACAGTAAGTAAGTAGGAAGGTCAAGCCCTCAGTTTTTTTTTGTTTTGTTTTGTTTTTTGGCATTTCTTTTTTTTTTTTTTTTTTAATACTTTAGGTTTTAGGTTACATGTGCACAATGTGCAGGTTTGTTACATATGTGTCCATGTGCCATGTTGGTTTGCTGCACCCATTAACTCGTCATTTAGCATTAGGTATATCTCCTAATGCTATCCCTCCCCCTTTCCCCCCACCCCACAACAGTCCCTGGAGTGTGATGTTCCCCTTCCTGTGTCCATGAGTTCTCATCGTTCAATTCCCACCTATGAGTGAGAACATGCGGTGTTTGGTTTTTTGTCCTTGCGATAGTTTACTGAGAATGATGTTTTCCAGTTTCATCCATGTCCCTACAAAGGACATGAACTCATCATCTTTTATGGCTGCATAGTATTGCATGGTGTATATGTGCCACATTTTCTTAATCCAGTCTATCGTTGTTGGACATTTGGGTTGGTTCCAAGTCTTTGCTATAGTGAATAGTGCCGCAATAAACATACGTGTGCATGTGTCTTTATAGCAGCATGATTTATAGTCCTTTGGGTATATACCCAGTAATGGGATGGCTGGGTCAAATGGTATTTCTAGTTCTAGATCCCTGAGGAAACGCCACACTGACTTCCACAATGGTTGAACTAGTTTACAGTCCCACCAACAGCGTAAAAGTGTTCCTATTTCTCCACATCCTCTCCAGCACCTGTTGTTTCCTGACTTTTTAATGATGGCCATTCTAATTGGTGTGAGATGGTATCTCATTGTGGTTTTGATTTACATTTCTCTGATGGCCAGTGATGATGAGCATTTTTGCATGTGTTTTTTGGCTGCATAAATGTCTTCTTTTGAGAAGTGTCTGTTCATGTCCTTCGTCCACTTTTTGATGGGGTTGTTTGTTTTTTTCTTGTAAATTTGTTTGAGTTCATTGTAGATTCTGGATATTAGCCCTTTGTCAGATGAGTAGGTTGTGAAAATTTTCTCCCATTCTGTAGGTTGCCTGTTCACTCTGATGGTAGTTTCTTTTGCTGTGCAGAAGCTCTTTAGTTTAATTAGATCTCATTTGTCAATTTTGGCTTTTGTTGCCATTGCTTTTGGTGTTTTAGACATGAAGTCCTTGCCCATGCCTATGTCCTGAATGGTATTGCCTAGGTTTTCTTCTAGGGTTTTTATGGTTTTAGGTCTAACATGTTAAGTCTTTAATCCATCTTGAATTAATTTTTTTATAAGGTGTAAGGAAGGGATCTAGTTTCAGCTTTCTACATATGGCTAGCCAGTTTTCCCAGCACCATTTATTAAATAGGGAATCCTTTCCCCATTTCTTGTTTTTGTCAGGTTTGTCAAAGATCAGATAGTTGTAGATAAGCCCTCAGTTTTGAAGAAAATCTCTAATTATCTCTCCCTCTCAGAGCCCATGGTCCTATCTCAGTGTCTGCTGGTTGCATGTTGGCCTGCCATGCCCAATGCGAGGGATTTTAAGACACAGGTTATATACATCTAATCAAATTGCAGGTGCCAGATAAGCCACAGAGGCCACCTTTCCCAGACTCTTCTCCTCTCATTTATTTTACCTACCAGCAGGCCAAGAAAGGACCTCAGGCTGCTCCAGGCAGCCACCTGGGTCCTGGGTCCAGTGCTCATCAGCCAAATTCCAGAACTAGAATATACAAACCCTCTCACCTCTAGCCCCCAGCATGATCAAGCTCCTCAAGGGCCTTATTTCTTTGTTATCCAATCTTGACTCTTTTTAGAATCTTTTAGCCTGTGTCAACTGCTCGGCACATAGCAGGCACTCATTCAACGGTTGTAGCCTGATGGATGGGCTCACTTTTGGCTTGCTCACAGATCAGTTCTTACATTCTCTCCCGTAGCTTCCATTGCCTTCCTTGGCTCCTCATTCAGGCAGAATGCCCTCCACCTCTCAGCATTCTCTCTCTGACCTTTCCCTAGTACCCAAATGTACCTTTATGATACCAGTATAACTGCATTTACATTACAGGGCAAAGAGAAATAAAATGAGCACATATCTGGAGATTTATCACAGGCCCTTTCTGACACCACAATCAAGTGGGGTTTATCACAAGATTGTAAGGTTGCTTCAATAATAGAATAATTCAATTGATATAACTGATCATACTAACAGTCTAAAAAAGCCACATAATTGTATCAATTGATATAGAAAAAGCACTTGACAAAAGCCAACAACCATTAATTATTAAAAATAAATCTCAGCAAACTAGAAATAGAAGTAAACTTTTCTCAACTTGATAAACAACATCTCCAAAAAACCTACAGATAACATCATATTTAATGGTGAAAATCTAAATGTTTTCTCTTGAAGACTGGTAGCAATGTAAGACATCCACTTTTACCACCTATTCCACATCATTATGGAAGTCTTAGCCAATGCAATAAGGCAAAAATCAATCAATAAAAGGCACAGATATCAGAAAAAAAGAAAGAAAACTCTGTTTGTAAACAGCATGACTATCTACACAGAGAATCTCAAGAAGTCTACATAAAAACTCCTAAAAATAAGTGAGTACCATCAAGGTGATGGAATACAAGTCAACACACAAAAATCAAGCATATTTCTATATACTAGCAATGCACCACTGAAAACCAAAATTTAAATATATGTATATATATATAATTTATAATAGCTCAAAACGAATTTAAATACTTAGGTATAAGTGTAACAAAATATGTACAGACTCTGCATCCTGAGAACCATAAAACCCTGATGAAAGAAATCAAAGAAGATTTAAATAGAGTTATACCACGCTTATGGACTGAAAGAAACAGCATAATTTAATGCAATTCCAATCAATATCCCATAGAACTTTTTGTATTTACAGATAAGTGGAATGTAAAATTTATATAAAAAGCAAAGGAACTAAAAGAGCTAAAACAATTTTAAAGAAAAAGAATAAAACTGTAGAAATAACATTATCTGATTTTAAGACTTACTGTATATACACAGTAATCAAGACGGTGTGGTATTGTCAAAGGGAAGGACACATAGATCAATAAAACAGAAAACAGAGTCTAAAAATTGGCTCACATAAACATGGCCAACTCATTGTTGACAAAAATGCAAAAGCATTTCAATGGAGAAATGATATGTTTTTTCAACAAATGGTGCTGAAATCATTGTATAACAGTATGAAAAAAAAATAACATCAACCTAACCTTACACCTTATACAAAAATTTACTCAAGGTGGATTATAGATCAAAACATATAACATAAAACAATAAAATGTTTAGAAAAAAATAGGAGAAAATTTTCCTGACCTTGAGTTACTTGAAGAGTACTTGGATATGACATCAAAAGCATGATCCATAAAAACAGAAGTTGATAAATTGGATTTTATCAAAATTAAAAAGTTTTGTTCAGTGAAATATACTGTTAAGAGAATGAAAAGACTAGCTACAGACTAGAAGAAAATATTTTCAAATCACATATCTTACAAAGGCCTTTTATCTAGAATATAATAAAGAACTCTCAAAACTCAATGGTAAGAAAAAAGTCCACGTAGAAAATGGGGAAAATACATCAACAGACATTTCAACAAAGATGTGTAGATAGCAAATAAGCACATGGTATTTTCAACATTGTTAACTATTAGAAAAATGCAAATTAAATCTGTGATGAGATAGCACTGCATAGTTGCATAGTTGCAAAAGAGACCTCATGGCCTTCAAAGCCTAAAATATTTACTTTCTAGGGCTTTACAGAAGCACTAAAATATGCACTTATTCACAGTGTTCTCAACACAACTGGTGGGCTACAAACAAACGGTGAGTCTACATTTCATGTATGGCTGTCAAATCTGATCAGAACTCTTACCAGTATTGGACACTATAGGAACTGCTGAGCAATTCCTGAGGGCTTGCCCTCAGCTTAAACACACTCTTCCACCCGTCCCTGCCACTTGTTACTATGTAAACACCTCTTTACACTTTAGGACTTAGCCCAAGCATCACCTCTCCCTGAAGTCTTCTCTGACCATTCATTTCCACTCTAGGCTGGGAAAGGAACCTTCTCTTTATTCCCATGATACCCTCTGCATCACCTCTTCCTGAAGTCTTCTCTGACCATTCATTTCCACTCCAGGCTGGGAAAGGAACCTTCTCTTTATTCCCATACCCTCCACATGCTTTTATCACTTTGATAGTATTTGCTATGGTCTGAATGTTTGTGTCACTCCCAAATTCATGTTGATACCTAATCCCCAAAGCAATAGTATTAAGAGATGGGACTTTTAGGAGGTGATTAGGTCATGAGGGTGGATCCTCATGAATGGGATTAGTGCTCTTATAAAGAGTGCTCAGAGTTTATTAGCCTCTTGCCCTTTTCACCGTGTGAATATGCAGCAAGAAAGGACCATCTATGAAGGAGAGAGCCTTCACTAGACAACTGAACCTGCTGGCACCTCAATTTTTGGACTTTCAAGCCTCAAGAACTGTTGAGAAAAGAAATTTATGATATTTATAAATTTTCCAGTCTAAGGTATGTTGTTATAGCAGCCCAAATGGATTAAGAGAAAACTGGCTAGCCATATGTAGAAAGCTGAAACTGGATCCCTTCCTTACACCTTATACAAAAACTAATTCAAGATGGATTAAAGACTTAAATGTTAGACCTAAAACCATAAAAACCCTAGAAGAAAACCTAGGCAATACCATTCAGGACATAGGCATGGGCAAGGACTTCATGTCTAAAACACCAAAAGCAATGGCAACAAAAGCCAAAGTTGACAAATGGGATCTAATTAAACTAAAGAGCTTCTGCACAGCAAAAGAAACTACCATCAGAGTGAACAGGCAACCTACAGAATGGGAGAAAATTTTCACAACCTACTCATCTGACAAAGGGCTAATATCCAGAATCTACAATGAACTCAAACAAATTTACAAGAAAAAAACAAACAACCCCATCAAGAAGTGGGCGAAGGACATGAACAGACACTTCTCAAAAGAAGACATTTATGCAGCCAAAAAACACATGCAAAAATGCTCATCATCACTGGCCATCAGAGAAATGTAAATCAAAACCACAATGAGATACCATCTCACACCAATTAGAATGGCCATCATTAAAAAGTCAGGAAACAACAGGTGCTGGAGAGGATGTGGAGAAATAGGAACACTTTTACACTGTTGGTGGGACTGTAAACTAGTTCAACCATTGTGGAAGTCAGTGTGGCGATTCCTCAGGGATCTAGAACTAGAAATACCATTTGACCCAGCCATCCCATTACTGGGTATATACCCAAAGGACTATAAATCATGCTGCTATAAAGACACATGCACACGTATGTTTATTGCAGCACTATTCACTATAGCAAAGACTTGGAACCAACCCAAATGTCCAACAACGATAGACTGGATTAAGAAAATGTGGCACATATACACCATGGAATACTATGCAGCCATAAAAATGATGAGTTCATGTCCTTTGTAGGGACATGGATGAAACTGGAAAACATCATTCTCAGTAAACTATCGCAAGGACAAAAAACCAAACACCGCATGTTCTCACTCATAGGTGGGAAGTGAACGATGAGAACTCATGGACACAGGAAGGGGAACATCACACTCCGGGGACTGTTGTGGGGTGGGGGGAGGGGGGAGGGACAGCATTAGGAGATATACCTAATGCTAAATGACGAGTTAATGGGTGCAGCAAACCAACATGGCACATGGATACATATGTAACAAACCTGCACATTGTGCACATGTACCCTAAAACCTAAAGTATAATAATAAAATTAAAAAAACAACAACAATCTGATAATAAAGCAAACCTGTCAACTAATATCCCATAAACGTCAAGGTCAGTAGATAATACTAATTCACCTGAGCCCATCTATTTAGGCCAAGAGCATGCTCAACTCTCTTGATGCATAATAACTCAGACCTCTTAGTCAATAACCAGTATTCTAGATAAGGAAATAAAAAAATTAAAAAAGTTAAAAAAAAGAGTGTTTTATAACTGTTTGCTTGTCCCTCTCTCCAACAAGAGTATAAGCTCTTTAAGGAAAGGAAAAGTATCAATCTTTCTATCATTGCTACTCAGTAATGGTGATAGAAATATAGTGATGGGTATATTTCATAAGTGCTTATTGAATGAATGGACAGATGGTTGGATGAATGGATAGACGAGAGAGAGAGAGAGAGAGAGAGACAGAGAAACTGAGAGAGAGAGGGTAAGTCCATTTCCTAAAGTCACACAAGTTTTACCCAAATTAGGACATCCCTTAACAGCAATCTCATCATCTCTCTACTGTGGGATTATTTGATATACTCTCTCACCCAAGCCACGTGTGTGTGTGTGTGTGTGTGTGTGTATACATGAGTGAACCTACTTTTGTATGATGCTGTGACAAAAGAGGACTTATTTTATCAGCTGCAACCCACAAAAGGAGACACCAAAGCCAGAGCCCAATTATCCTCATTTGACTCAGACCCTCACTGTGATTGTGCATGGTAGCCCCATTATTAGGGTTGCATACTAACCCTGGATTATAACCTCTTAGCACTCACAAGATCACTCAAATTCCACTTGCCTTCACTGAACATATACTCTATGCCAAACTGAGTGTTGGATACTTTCACATCAAATGCCTCACTGAATCCTATATCAACCCTTGGAGGTAGGTAGTGATCATTACTTCCATTTTAGAAAGAGAAAATTGAGGCATGAGTGGTAAACAGAGAACAGATACTCAGCTCAATGGGAAACTTGATAGTAAGGCACTTAAATCTTAATCCTAGATTATATCATTTTGATGTCCTATTACGAAGCCATGTTATGAGTCAGGGAGTTATTAAAGGTTTAATTAGAGGTTTTTGGAAAGAAGAAAAGTTTTCACTGCAATAAGTAGCACTCTAGGTAGGGGAAACCTGGTCATCTGAGTTGATCCTGAATTAGGGGCATTTGCCCAAGTCATTGGCTTCCATGCCTGCAAGGTACAAAAGGAGAGATATCACCTGATTAAAGGAAAGACTCTATGGTTGACCAAGGGCCTGCAAGTTCTAGGGTATGGATGGGGGAGCTCATGGTGTCTTTGTCTGCAGGAGAAGAGATATTCTCAAGAGTTTCTTTCAAATTAAGAGATAAAAAGTGGAAGAAGTAAAACAGAGAAGTGAAGGAAAGAAAAAACACCATAAAATGCCATTTCTTCTGCCTTAGCAAGGTCAGTTCAACACAGTATGTCTCTCCTCTTGCTTCCTTTCTAATCTCACTCCTTAGATCACGTATATTTAGCTTTATTACTTTTATTAAAACATAATCATTAGTGTAAATCACAAGGTCAAAAAGCCATACACCTTTAGGGAAATCCAACTTGATGTGGTGATCCATAATTTGTGTATTCAGGATCATCAACCTCACTGCACCTTTTAAACATCTATCAAAACTAGTGTTGATGAATGGAAATACTGCCTTCAATTTTAAGTAAATCTTAGGGCATAAATAATCCAAGCTCAGACAGCATTCTAGTGACAAGACAGGCCAAACCAAAATGGGCTACACAAGTGTAAAGGCCTTGTGTTAAGGATTGTTGAACCATATTTCACTAAGTGTAAAGGTTTTCATTTGAAGTAGATTTAATACAGTCCATTCCAAACAGGCCCTTTGCAATTCATTGGGAGCTTTAAGAAAGGTGGGAAACTTTAAAGGCACACTTTATTCTAAAATCCTTTGTTGGACACCTGAATACATACAAGAATGACAGTCATTGACAAGAATAAAGGTTTTATCTCATTTCCACAGTACATTTTACTTAATATGCCTCCAATCAGCAGTGCTCTACCTCTGGAATTCCAAGCTCAACTTGTATCTAAGCACTGTCAAATGAAAAGGAGATAATAAAATTACCAGTGTGTTGCAAGGTGATTAAATTTACATAATGACTCTGGATTTGATTAAATGCCAGATCCCCCTCTAAAAAAATTACCTGTAGAGGCATTAAATCTTCCAGCCACACACACTTCACTGCGTTTACGCTTTATCCACAGAAGCTCCCGTTTATCTTAGCAGAGATTACTGCCATCCCACCACAGGAACACAGCATGCAGGTAATGCCTGGAAGCTTATTTAGAAGAGTGGCAGGGGCTCATGCAGCTGATTTGCAGAACAAATATCAGAAAAATGTGAGAGAGACAATCATTGTGTTCATCCAGAGAACAGACTGTACTACAGACTCAGATGCAGACTTTTTCTATTCTACCAAAAATGGAATGGCTTCTTAAAATGCCACCCAAACATGTTCTCCTGAAACTCAAGGCTTCCCCACTACTAACAAACTCTAAGGAGCTTACCATGAGCTGGCCTTTCCAGGAGCAAACTGGTGACAATTCAGGCTATGGTGTGTCAGATTTGGAAATCCATTCCTGTCAAGCTGGTAGGTAACTAATGCATGTTCTCTGATCCTAAATATCATCTCAAAATAGGATTGCATAGTGGGATATTTCCCTATTGCTTGTTTGCTGCATGGCCCTGGATGGCAGTCTTTGGAATAAAAACAATCACACAAACAAGTAAAAAACCTATGCATTATAGTGATGACACACAGCCAAGCAAAAGGCACCATGATACAGCTTCCAGAATACTCATCATGCCTATTGAAAAAAATTACACAACCAAAGAGCTCTGAAATACGATTTGCTTCTAGAACATACCACTGCAAATGGGTGGTACCAGCTCAGAGAGAAAAATAAGTCTTACCACTTTCCAATAAAACATCAAGAATAGGGACTGTAGCATCAGCGTGTTGTTGACTGGGTCCAGCCTGCTTTAGTCAGATAAAAGCAATTACTTCTCTACTATGACTGATGTAAACTGGTCACTCCACATATCCCTAGCTTCAGTAACAGGCAGAGTCTTGGCTGGACAACTATCAAAACCTAAACCCCACTAAAGCTCGTGCTGTTCAATGTTCCATGTTATCCATCCCTTTCAAAGCATCCCACTGTTTGCTATTAAATATGCACCAATCTCTTGCCAGTCTTCTGTAGAGATTTATTTTATTTATTTTCTATGCAACAAAAGCCACATTCAAAATCTTCTGTAAAGATTTAGAGGTAGCTACGGTCCACCTACAGCCTACCTACAATACACCTGTACTGCATTCAGTGAAGATAACACTCAAGTCTCAGGTCAGCATTATCAGTAAATTGTAGAGTTCACCACAACTGTAGCAGGCGGGTTGCCTCAGCAACCTGTAACAATACTTTAGCATATGTCCAACCAAGAGTACTTATGAAATAACCTATAAAAAGTGCCATTATTGGACTATTTTTCATGTGTGTAACAATTTGTATATAAAAAGACCAAATTTTCAGTTGCCAGCACCAAGTAAGGACTATATACTAGTGGATTAATGGTTTCTAGGCATCTTTTATGGCACTTAAGAATATGTGTGAGTACAATAAATAAATAGTTTGAGAGGATACAGGATGTCTTTTAGTATTTCAATTTTTTTATTAGTTGTTAATTTTCGTAATAATCATTTGGAAGGCTAAAACTGAAATTTGTTTCCCTGAAAAAATGTTTTTATCACATTGGTTATTATGGAAGAGTTGTTTTGAGTCATGAAACTGCTATGTTCCATTTTTCTTTAAAAAAAAAAAAGTCCCCAGGGAACTCAGGGAATTAAACTCATAAATTTAATTTCAATATCTGGTAAGCTGTGAGGACAATTATTAAGGCAGTCATTTATGAGTATCTAGGGGAAAACCCAAGTGATAAACAGTAGTCAATACAGATTCTTCAAACACAAATCATGCCAAACGAAGCTAATTCCTGTTCATGATAGAATGACAAGCTGAATGGTGAAAGTGAACGGAGCAAAGTTAACATATCTTGGAGAGAGAAGCATCTGATGTAATTTAACCTGACATTCTTATAGTAATGTCAGAGAAAGACCATAAATAGAGCTGGTAAAGAGAAATCTGATGGCATAGCTAGACTGGTTTGGTGTAAGCTCAATGGAACATGTTAAAGAGTAGGATAAATTCCAGATGCAATACCACCCAGATCATGCATAACCACTCTTAGGTTATATCAACACAGACTGTAATCATAGTCAATGATTATACAAAGTATATGTAGTTACATACACGATTGGGGAGAGAAATGAATAAAATACCTTATTGATATATCAGAGACGTTTACATCAAACTATGTGTCACGTTTTTTAGAGTCAAGTATTTCCCATAGAGAATCTTCACCAAATGAGTACAAATGTAACTAGAAGGAATTTGTCTGTAAAAGGGGCTACTGAGAAAGAACCAAGTGCTATGATGACAGGAAACAGACTCCTTTGTGATTTTGAGGGGAAGGTATTCAAGAGTCCCCTTAACCTACAGAGCAAGTCCAAACTCTTAGTCTAGTATTCAAGGCTCTTCATAAACTGGGTCGGACTTACCTCTCCAGCTGTATGCCATACTGCTCTCCACCTTACCAGACTAATTGCCATGCATTCCCTGGGACTGCACATCTGCAGAGTGTGTGGTTCTTCAACCTAAACTACCCTTCACCTCAATGTCTTCCTATAATAATCTCATCACCCCTTTAAGACAAAGCTCAAAACCACCTTCTTTCAAACAGCATCCTTCCAGATACTCTAATTCGACATAATTTTTTACTCCTCCAATATTCCCTTAACACCTTGTTTAAACTTCTGTATAGACCTTTATTATTGCCTTCTTTGTATGAGAATTAACAGTGCACGTCAATTTCCCATTACAGTGTGAACTCCTGGAGAGTGAGAGCCATGTCTTATTCATTCTTTATCTTCTTCACAGCAGGCATTCACCAAATATTCATTGAATTGGATTGGATTGGAACTGGAATAAACACACCATCTAGACATTTATTATTGGGAATGCCCCCACAATTCCAGGGCAACTGCGATTGGTTTGGCCTTTCCCTTTCCAGATTTTCAGGCTTATTTTCCAGTGCTGGAAATAAACTAAAAGTAATAAAACTAAAAACCTAAAAACAAACCCCTTTGTAACCATTAAATCTCTATCAGACAGTGAATAAAGGACAGTTACCTAACATCTGAAATGCCCTTCCTTTTGGATACTGAGGAACTTAGAAATGTTCAATTCTGTGATTGGGCCATGATTGCATCCTGATTCTGAATCCCTAAAACATGAAGGCAAGGCAGTTGGAGAGCCAGGATTGGAGTCCACCAGAAGAAGGCAGAGACAGAAACTGTCTCTTGGTTACCAAGGTTTCTCTTAGAAAACCCCGTTCACACAAATCTGAATTCAAAGAGGCAACACCCAGGGTGAGCAACATTGATAAGGAAACTAGAGAGCTCTGATCAGGAAAACAAAAGACCATTCCCTCTTGTGTCTCGGTGTTTTGGGTCAAAGTAGGGGTTGCAAGTCTATATCTCTAACTAATTTACGGTATAAATGCATTAAACAAAAATGCACAATAGCTGGAGATTCTGCCTGAGGTCTTCATAATGTCCTTACACAGGAAAGACTGTGAGCTTCATACTGTGGGAATCTCTTTTTGGCTTGTATTATAAGCAGGAAGTGCTTCTTCCCACCCAAGATCCCTCCCATGGTTTAGCTTGTAAGAAAATGCTGTTCCAGCATGAGAAAACTCAGCTCCACCCTCTGGTATGGAGTCTGGCATGCAGTGTACGTTCAGGGAGTGGCTACTACTGGGGCTTGCCACTAGAGAATCACAGGTTCACAGAAAAGCTAGAAATACTGATTTAAGGGAGGCCGTATATATACTGATTAAAAGCATATTTTTTAGGGTCAGATAAACCTGGGTTCAAATTCTAGTTCTTCCATCTACCAGCTGTGTGACCTTAGACAATGTCCTTAGCCTTCCTGTCCCTCATCTGTCACTTTGGAGATAATTACTGCACCTCCCTCATGGGTTTGTCATGAGGATTAAAGGAAATTATGCATATAGTAAATGCCTAAATAAGAGTGAGCTAGAATGAAAGCTAGTGAGGCCAGAAGTCACTGACCTCAAGTTCCAAATAAATAAGAACTTTATAGTTGATAAGGCTAGACCAGAAAATATGGACTGAAGCTGTAGGAGAAAACTTATGAAAAGGATAAAATAAATTATTAGAAAGTATTGAGACAAACTCTAAAGCCTGGTTTGAAACCCACTTTGAGAGTCGCCCAAGGCCAAAGTGGACACATGGTGTTCAGGAAGGAAAACCAATCAAGTTAATTTTCATCTCCATGGAGCATTTGCAAGCCGCCAGAATTCTTCAAGTGTCAGAATGCATAACTGGGTAGTGCCCTCAATATAGAGAAAAAGTAAAAGAAACCTGAAGACAGCAAATGAACACTGAATTTATACATTCAAAATCAAATCCAGTGCCCTCTATATAAAACTTAGCAAAACCTCAGAGTTTCCTAAAGTTACATTTCAACCCTGTAGCCTTTAAGGGAGTCAGCAAGACTGCATGTGCTGACATGGAAGGCATGGAAAGATACACATGTGACATGGTTTCAATGGTTGAAATGTGATTCCTAATGTTGGAGGTGGGACATGGTGAGAGGTGACTGGTCAGCCCCTTTAGCTGCTTAGCATCATCACCCTGGTGATAAGTGAGTTCTCACTTTGAGTGCACATGAGATGTTTTTTTAAGTCTGGGACCTCCTCCATCTCTCTCTTATTCTCTCTCCCACCATATGATGTGCCTGCTCCACCTTCACTTTCCACATGATTGTAAGCTTTCTGAGGGCTTCACCAGAAGCAGATGCCAGCACCAAATTTCCTGTACAACTTGTAGAGCCATGAGCCAATTAAACCTCTTTTCTTTATAAATTACCCAGCCTCAGATATTTTTTATAGCAAAGCAAATGGCCTGATACAACATGAAAGTAGATGTACAAAACTGTGTTTATCATGTTCCAGTCTGCGTTTTCTAAGAACGCATATATAAGTAAATGTGTGTATGTTACCTACGTGTACATATATGTATGAATGTATACATTACATACACACTTATATACATACAGAAAATTTTTACAAGGATATGTAAGAAATTGTTATTGATGTTATACAAAGGAGTGAAACTAGGGGCTTGATGTGGAAGAGGATCTTCTTTTCATTTTTTTTAAATTTTATTATTCTTATACAAATTTTATTATTATACTTTAAGTTTTAGGGTACATGTGCACAATGTGCAGGTTACATATGTATACATGTGCCATGTTGGTGTGCTGCATCCATTAACTCGTCATTTACATTAGGTATATCTCCTAATGCTATCCCTCCCCCTCCCCCCACCGCACAACAGTCCCTGGAGTGTGATGTTCACCTTCCTGTGTCCATGTGTTCTCATTGTTCAATTCCCACCTGTGAGTGAGAACATGCGGTGTTTGGTTTTTTGTCCTTGCAATAGTTTACTGAGAATGATGGTTTCTAGTTTCATCCATGTCCCTACAAAGGACATGAACTCATCATTTTTTATGGCTGCATAGTATTCCATGGTGTATGTGTGCCACATTTTCTTAATCCAGTCTATCATTGTTGGACATTTGGGTTGGTTCCAAGTCTTTGCTATTGTGAATAGTGCTGCAATAAACATACGTGTGCATGTGTCTTTATAGCAGCATGATTTATAATCCTTTGGGTATATACCCAGTAATGGGATGGCTGGGTCAAATGGTATTTCTAGTTCTAGATCCCTGAGGAATTGCCACACTGACTTCCATAATGGTTGAACTAGTTTACAGTCCCACCAACAGTGTAAAAGTGTTCCTATTTCTCCACATCCTCTCCAGCACCTGTTGTTTCCTGACTTTTTAATGATTGCCATTCTAACTGGTGTGAGATGGTATCTCATTGTGGTTTTGATTTGCATTTCTCTGATGGCCAGTGATGATGAGCATTTTTTCATGTGTCTTTTGGCTGCATAAATGTCTTTTGAGAAGTGTCTGTTCATATCCTTTGCCCACTTTTTGATGGGGTTGCTTTTTTCTTGTAAATTTGTTTGAGTTCATTGTAGATTCTGGATATTAGCCCTTTGTGTGTCTTTTCATTTTATATCCTTTTGTACTGTGCATTTTTACCGTAAGTATGTATTATTTTCATAATTTAAAAAGGGAAAACAACCCCAGAAAGAAATAACTCTAAAAACTCAGTACATTGTACAGTACTTTGCATGAAGTAGGACTCAGTAAATACTTGACTGAATGGATGAAAGTCACTCAATCACTCCATCAGTTGGTATATGGGATGGGGGAAAAGCATATACAAAGAAGAGAAAAGAAATTAAAGGGGAGAATAGCAAGCACCAACCTGGAGCAGTTTTCATTCCCTCAAAAGATAAAAAAAAAATGGAAGGAAAGTCACCAAAGGAAAAAGCTGACAAGTATCTTCCCCACCCCAGTGGCGCCTGCTGTCAAAAATTGCAATGTGCTTTGAAAATACTGTCTGCTGTTTGCAGATGACATGATTGTATATCTAGAAAACCCCATCGTCTCAGCCCAAAATCTCCTTAAGCTGATTAGCAACTTCAACAAAGTCTCAGGATACAAAATCAATGTACAAAAATCACAAGCATTCTTGTACACCAATCACAGACAAACAGAGAGCCAAATCATGAGTGAACTCCCATTCACAATTGCTTCAAAGAGAATAAAATACCTAGGAATCCAACTTACAAGGGATGTGAACGACCTCTTCAAGGAGAACTACAAACCACTGCTCAATGAAATAAAAGAGGATACAAACAAATGGAAGAACATTTCATGCTCATGGATTGGAAGAATCAATATCGTGAAAATGGCCGTACTGCTCAAGGTAATTTATAGATTCAATGCCATCCCCATCAAGCTACCAGTGACTTTCTTCACAGAATTGGAAAAAACTACTTTAAAGTTCATATGGAACCAAAAAAGAGCCCGCATCGCCAAGTCAATCCTAAGCCAAAAGAACAAAGCTGGAGGCATCACGCTACCTGACTTCAAACTATACTACAAGGCTACAGTAACCAAAACAGCATGGTACTGGTATCACAACAGAGACATAGATCAATGGAACAGAACAGAGCCCTCAGAAATAATGCTGCATATCTACAACTATCTGATCTTTGACAAACCTGACAAAAATAAGAAATGGGGAAAGGATTCCCTATTTAATAAATGGTGCTGGGAAAACTGGCTAGCCATATGTAGAAAGCTGAAACTGGATCCCTTCCTTACACCTTATACAAAAATTAATTCAAGATGGATTAAAGACTTAAATGTTAGAACTAAAACCATTAAAACCTTACAAGAAATCCTAGGCAATACCATTCAGGACATAGGCGTGGGCAAGGACTTCATGTCTAAAACACCAAAAGCAATGGCAACAAAAGCCAAAATTGACAAATGGGATCTAATTAAACTAAAGAGCTTCTGCACAGCAAAAGAAACTACCATCAGAGTGAACAGGCAACCTACAGAATGGGAGAAAATTTTTGCAACCTACTCATCTGACAAAGGGCTAATATCCAGAATCTACAATGAACTCAAACAAATTTACAAGAAAAAAACAAACAACCCCATCAAAAAGTGAGCAAAGGACATGAACAGACATTTCTCAAAAGAAGACATTTATGCAGCCAAAAAACACATGAAAAAATGCTCATCATCACTGGCCATCAGAGGAATGCAAATCAAAACCACAATGAGATACCATCTCACACCAGTTAGAATGGCCATCATTAAAAAGTCAGGAAACAACAGGTGCTGGAGAGGATGTGGAGAAATAGGAACACTTTTACACTGTTGGTGGGACTGTAAACTAGTTCAACCATTGTGGACGTCAGTGTGGCGATTCCTCAGGGATCTAGAACTAGAAATACCATTTGACCCAGCCATCCCATTACTGGGTATATACTCAAAGGACTATAAATCATGCTGCTATAAAGACACATGCACACGTATGTTTATTGCGGCACTATTCACTATAGCAAAGACTTGGAACCAACCCAAATGTCCAACAACGATAGACTGGATTAAGAAAATGTGGCACATATACACCATGGAATACTATGCAGCCATAAAAATGATGAGTTCATGTCCTTTGTAGGGACATGGATGAAACTGGAAAACATCATTCTCAGTAAACTATCGCAAGGACAAAAAACCAAACACCGCATGTTCTCACTCATAGGTGGGAACTGAACAATAAGAACTCATGGACACAGGAAGGGGAACATCACACTCCGGGGTCTGTGGGGTGGGAGGAGGGGGGAGGGACAGCATTAGGAGATATACCTAATGCTAAATGACGAGTTAATGGGTGCAGCAAACCAACATGGCACATGGATACACATGTAACAAACCTGCACATTGTGCACATGTACCCTAAAACCTAAAGTATAATAATAAAATAAAATAAAATAAAAAGAAAATACTGTCTGCAGATCTGTGAGAGGGTGTAAACAGAAGGCTCTTTAAAGAGTTAATCAAAGCTGTGCTGTGCTCCAAACAGGGAAGGAGCAGAGAAGAGGTTAATGTCCTCCTCTTGGCCATGAAAGATGCTTTGCCATGACGATGCTTCTCAGTAAGGAGCCCAGGGACTACGTGGAAAGTACAGTAAAACACTCCACATTGGTAATAATAGATGCCATTTGCAGAACACTGCTTTCCCAAATATGAAAGTTTGTAACGAAATGCTTTTCCACAAAGAGCGGTAGAAATTATGGGTACAAAACCCTACTAGGTTATCTACTGTGTCTTAGATTGGATTTAATTCCATATAAATCCTGATATGGATTTAACACTACATAAATCCTAATGCTTTCAATGATGTATAACGGGGATTTACACTAATAAATCCTAAGCAGAAAACACAGGCACAAAGCAACAATACTAAATGCAAAGGAAAGAGAGTCACCTTCACTGATTCATCTTGATACATACCAAGGTAATTATGAACTGCCAGCATGTTTTTAAATTTAGGGGTTTTTTTTTTTAAGAAATTACAACTTCATTGAAAGTTTAATGGATGAAGCTATCAAAGTCAAGTTAAAACAAACAAGCAGATGCCATTTTCATTGATCCATTCAATTTAGTATCCTCATGGGAGAGAACCAAATTCCTGAACAAATATAGGAGGGAAATAAGGAAGCCTGGCCCCACAGCAAGCACAGTGTACCTTTATTTTAACAAGGGCAAACTTTGCCTTTGGTCAAGGTGGTCAGACTGAGTACAGTAGCCTTGTTGCCACTAGAGAAGTCCACCAGAGAGCAGATTTACTCGTCAACGAAAACTATATAGATCATTTTCAATTTTGTAATTTAGCAGTTAAGGGCCCTTATAAATATGTTGTCTATGTTATTTCACTTTATTTTTCAAACTTTTCTATTTTCCCTCCATTCTACCCAGCTGTGAAAAATAGGACACTTCCACACTTTGGGACAATTACTCACCAAATGGCTCATAGTAAAAGCACAATGGGAATCCAGACTTCTCTTCTAGCAAACAACCTTTATCTCTTTCCTTCTCCTTTCTTCTCCACCTTACTTATTGTCAGGAGATGTGAGTGTGAGGCCTGGCTGTGCCACCAACTTGCTGTGTGGCCTATAAAGGTGGCTTCTCTTCTCTCAGGTTCACTCTCCCTATGTATACAATGAAGAAGTGGACTAAATGAATGCTAACTTTCAATGGCATTGACTCCATTAATATAAAAAGTCCTTCTTCATCCCAGTATTAACCTGACAGAGCTGGAGGCCTTTTCTAGTCAGATCCCCATTCCCTGATGGAGGATACCCAGCTTTTGGTGCTCTCTTCAGCAGAGTAAAGCTTCTCTGACAGGAAGATGAGAGACTTCCACTCAGGCTCTGGATTAGCATCTCGGAAATCTGAGTCAATAGAAATCGTGCCAACCGACCTCTATGGCACAATATATGCTCACTTAGTAGACATAGTAATAATTAATTATTACTCAAATATTACTCAGTATTTTATGACTATTGGGGTGACATAACTCATAATGACAGCTCACTCAAGGCTCTCCATAATCCTGCAACTGTCTCTGCTCAAAGCCGCATTGCTATCTTCATGATATCTGTTTCAATCATGGTTAACCAGATAGAACAAACAGGAGATACACACACACACTGACACACATGGACATGCTCATACATGTGCATGCACACACATAAACACACACACACATTGTCTTAGTTCATTTTGTGTTGTTCTAACAGAATACCACAGACTGGGTAATTTATAAACAAGAGAAATATGTTTTCCACAGTTCTGGAAGCTGGAAGTCCATGATCATGGTACCAGCTGATCTGGCATCGAGTCAAAGCTGTCTCCACTTCCAAGGTGGCTTCTTGAATGCTACATCCTCCAGAGGGAGAAACACTATTCCTCAGATGGCAGAAGAGCAAAAGAGCTGAGAGGGAGAGAGCACAAGGGGGCCAAACTTGCCCTTTTATAACATACTCACTCCTATTCAACAGCATTAATCCACTCATGTGGGCAGAGCCCTGTGGATCGAATCACCTCTCAAAGGTTATACTTTCTAAATATTGTCACAATGGCAATCAAATTTCAACATGAAAAGTTTTGAAGGGGACAAACAACATTCAAACCATAGTGCACGCGTGCATGCGTGCGTGGGTGTGTGTGTGTGTCTGTGTATGCAGAGAGAGAGAGAGAGGGAGAGAGAGATTTTAAGGAACTAGTTCACATGATTGTGGGAGATGGTAAGTCTACACATGCAGACAGGCTAGTAACCCGGGTAAGAAGTGATGTTACAGTCTGGAATCCAAAATTTGCATGGCTGGTCAAGCAGCCTAGAAACTCAGGCAGGGTTTCTATGTTATGGTCTTGAGGCCAAATGTTTTCTTCTTTGGGAAACCACAATTTTTTTTTTTTTTAATCTCAAAGCTTTCAATGAATTGGATGAAGCCCACCCACATTATGGAGGGTAATGCTTTACTCAAAGTTTACTGATTTAAATGTTAATCTCATCTAAAAAAATCCCTAAACAGCAATATCTAGACTAGTATTTGACCAAACAACTGGGCACCATAAGCTAGTCAAGTTGACATATAAAATTCACCATTATTAGTGTCCAAATATGGTCTGCCTTTGCTGCTCATCTAGGCCATTTACTCTTCTCCTTTGAACTGGGTTTACCTTGGACTAGCTGATACTGGCTTTGTACCCTTTGCCTGGTCCCTAAATCCTGTCATACCTTATAAGAATAGTCCCACACATTCGGTCTGCTCTTCTTCTACCCTTTAACTGCTTCCAGAATAACTTGAGTCTAAGCTACTAGACAAGCAACAGCAGGCACCAAACAAAAAGAAGCAAGTAGTAGCCCCTGTACTCTAGCTCAGGAAATTCCTCTCCACTCAGGAAATTCCTCTCCTTCAAACTTCCTCATGCATTAGCTCTGCTGGCCCCAAAGTACTTGGCTTTGTGTACTGTCTCGCTGGTCTCATCTAGCTCCATGTCAAGCTGTTTGCCTTCACTCTGACCTCAGGATGTTGATCCAAATCTTCCCTGTCCACCAATACTGGAACAGAAGTCCCATGTCTGTAAACTCCATCCATCTGGGAAGGAAGACTAGATAACCTGTGTGATTCATTACAGTTCTTAAAACACTTTCACATCCACTACCCACTAACCGGTATTCCTTGAGATTGCCTGAAAGCTTATAAAGATATCATCCACAAAGCCTCACTTGACATATAAGAAAATTGAGGTTCAAAAAGTGTAAGTCCTCAATGCAAGGACATGTAGCTAGCCAATACACGTGACCCTGCTATGGAGCTGAAGCTCTGGGTCATTTCATTAAACCAGAAGCACCTTGGCAAGGAGCTGAATACTGCTAGACTAAGTACTACTACTACTAACAATGCTACCTTAGATTCATATGCAACTTAGCTTCCAAAATGATCACAAAGGATTTCTCACCTTTCACCTAATTTTCTCAGGGTGGCTCAAAAATTCCCAACAGCATCCCTCTACCTACTGTAGGCTACAAAGACACAAAAATTCTCCTTCATCATCCATTTCAAAATATTAACCTGAATTTAGCCTACAAGGTCATCAAAAGCAAAGTTTTACAAGGTTGTTCATTAACTGGTGCATAGTGACTGAGAAACTAGACACAGTAGCTTTCATCTCAAGGGATGGGCCCACAAACCTGGCCCAGGCAGGGCGACCTGGCCCAAGGACTGCCCATATAGTCTTTGTAAGTTATAACTGAAACTTGGCTGGGATTAGAAATAGACCAGCCTGGGGAAATCTAAAACATAGAGACTAGGCAGGCCCGTGATGGCTTTGAGGTTAGGGTCTCCAATAAGAGATGAGAAGTAGAGACTAATGATCTGTGTTGTGTAGGCCCAGACATGAGTTAGAGGGCAATGTCCCCACAGAGCAGATAAAGCACACCTTAAGAGGGTCTGGTAATAAGCAGCAGGCAGAGGTCCAGGCAAGGCAGGCCAGCAGCCTCACTAAGCAACAAAAGGCTATGCTGGCTAGTAGGCTATGAGGCATTGTGGAGTCTTGAAAACAAGCCTTAGACAAGTATCTCCATGGACAGGCAGATGAGTGATCCAGAGAATTCTGGCAGTGGACAAGCCCAGACCCCAGGAAGACTGAAAAGGGCAACAGAATTTCAGTCCTCAGTGGAAAAAGACACCAAGTACAAAGCCAAGGTAGGGACCAGGCTCTCTAATAATTAAAGAAAGTAGGTAGTAGACAGATAATGAGCTCCTGGATATGGAAGAGAAGGCAAGGTGTGCCAGTCACAGGAAGGTGGCAATAATCTATTTATTAGGACTGAGGGGAAGAATCCAAGAACAACTTGCAGCCATACTGCATCCATGACCTGCTTTTATGACTCTGGATCCTTCAGATCTCTCTTGACTACAAGGTAGGGCCTCAGAGCCTTGCTATGTAGAGTGGAGTAAGGTGCAGGGCCTCATTCTGGGAGTCACATAGGCCCAGTTGTGGAGAAACGAGGACTGAAGGAGCATGAAGCCAACAGGCCCATTATAGGGTTTGTTGAGTGGAGAAAACACTTTCCCATCCAGAGAAAAGCCTGTGGGGGAAACCACAGTTCTCTTTACATGTCACCCACCACTCTGATCCAGGGATCCTGGGATGTGGGTCTCTCTTTCTTATTTCACAGGATGTCAGTAAGTACCGCCCAGAGCCACAGCCGCAGGAAATAGAACCCTAACTATTCCAGAATCCTAGAATTGGAAGGCAGAAGAGTTCAACACCTGGCATTTAAAAAATGGGGAACCTGAGGTCTGCCCAAGATCACCTAATAATTTAATCATAGAGGCTGAGACTTAGGTTTCCTGACTCCTAGCCTGAGGTTCTTTCCACTAAACCCCAAAGATGAATATTCTGACACCCACATGCATCTGAAGATGGCTTTATGACAGCCCCAATTTCCATCTATGCCTTGGACAATCAAGCTGATTTATCTCATTTGGTTTCAAAAAACACATTTATAGATATAGATCAAGTAGGGGAGACTTCAGCAACCACCATATATAATAAATTAACTTTCTGTCTAAAGCCTGACTTACTTTGTCATTTGAGAAATAATGGAAATACCTACAATATGAACCCCTCCACAAAGCGTGATATATTTAGCAACTTTCAGTAGCATGTTAATTTCAAAATTCCAATATTTCCCCGTTGCTATAGCTATGGCATCTGGTTAAATCAGAGTTCAGCAGCTGTGGGCAATGCTAATACCGATTCCAGCCAACTTTTTGCTTTGTTTCTAATGCAGGATGAGGAAAATGAGAGCAAAACAGTCACATTCTCTCCCACTCCCTCCAAGGAGCAAAACCCTTTAACTAGTCTGAGTTAGACAACATATTTTTTTTTTTTTTTTTTTTTTTTTTGAGACGGAGTCTCGCTCTGTCGCCCAGGCTGGAGTACAGTGGCGCAATCTCGGCTCACTGCAAGCTCCGCCTCCCGGGTTCACGCCATTCTCCTGCCTCAGCCTCTCCGAGTAGCTGGGACTACAGGCGCCCGCCACCACGCCCGGCTAATTTTTTTGTATTTTTAGTAGAGACGGGGTTTCACCGTGGTCTCGATCTCCTGACCTCGTGATCCGCCCGCCTCGGCCTCCCAAAGTGCTGGGATTACAAGCGTGAGCCACCGTGCCCGGCTAGACAACATATTAATTCTCCATCTGGCACCAATACAACTGGAGCCCTAAGTCCCAAAGTGTTGAATTGATGATGCAAGTAACTCCAGATCTATAACTGGGAGTTACATGTTCAGGATGTGCTAATATGTGAAAGCTGTGATCTGCTCATCCAGAGAATCTTGCTGCCTCGTATAGCTGCATGCTTTTGTCAATTCCTTTTACAAACATACCATTTGAGGATTCCTGGACAGGAAAAAAATAAGGGCTTTCAAATAGAGTCATCACTTTGGGCTACATAGCTCACAGCTTTCCATTTTGAGCTACTATTATTTAAGGGCTTCTTTTACTCAATTTTCAAGAGAAGTTATCTTAGGCAGGTTTCTTAGGTCTACACACTGGGTCCATTAGTGGGCTCTAACCTGTCTACACAGCCCTCTATTTCCTTAACTCTAAAGAGTGACCTGGTCTCTAAATGTTATTCCAAACATTTATGGGCCATCATAAATACACATGACAGAGTATTTCCAAAGTTGTGACAATAAAATCAATACAGTATAAATTATGGCATAGATATGTGATGGCATGCTATCTTATAGGACTGGAAAGTAGGGCTGAGCCCATTTTTAAAAAGGCATTTAGCAGGTTTTCTATAATCCTTTCTCTCAAATGTTAATTTTGTCTTCAAATTTTCAAAGTTTTGTTGGCACAGATTTTCTAGAAAATGGGGTCTAGAAAATAGGGTCTATACCTGAATTTAAATAGAATGACCCAAGTCTGACAAAACCAGACTTGGGTCATTCTCAAATAAGGCCAACGGCTCATCTCAATCAGTTTAATTTCTACCTGAGAACCCTCAGCTTGAGAAGGACCTAGACTCATAGGAGGTCTGCTACTGAAATCTTTTGGGGGGCTACATAAATGGGAAATCTAGACATTGGGATTGTCCTTGTTTTTCAAATTAAAAATATCTACGAAGTGCCTGCAGGGTGAATACCTTGTCTGTCTCCAATATCCTGGAATCCTAGCAACAGCTCCCCATTTCCACTTTAAAGTGCATTTCCAATGTACACGTGAAGACCCATGTACATTGCATACACGTCCGGAGGAATTCAGGGATTTTGAGTTTCTGTTTAGAATGATGTTGCCATAACATGATTATATGACATCAGGGTTTTATCACACAATAACATGCATTATTGGCCAGTATTTCCTTTCCTATTCCCAAATGTCTTATCAATACTCCCTTGTGGCCGGGCACGGTGGCTCACGCCTGTAATCCCAGCACTTTGGGAGGCCGAGGCGGGCGGATCATGAGGTCAGGAGATCGAGACCATCCTGGCTAACACAGTGAAACCCCGTCTCTACTAAAAATACAAAAAATTAGCCAGGTGAGGTGGCGGGCGCCTGTAGTCCCAGCTACTCGGGAGGCTGAGGCAGGAGAATGGCGTGAACCCCGGGGGGCGGAGCCTGCAGTGAGCCGAGATCGCGCCACTGCACTCCAGCCTTGGCGACAGCGAAACTCTGTCTCAAAAAAAAAAAAAAAATACTCCCTGTGGTATCCATGTTATTAGACACTCATTGTACGAATTCCTCACAGTAATGGGGACTTACCCTCACTGATGCTCACGTTAATTCAAAACTCAAAAAGACACAAACTGCTAAGTTTTTGGTGAATAAGGCAAGGATGCTTTGGAGATCAGTCCAAGAATCTTAGGAGCATTCTTATGTAACTCTGTAACTTTTGAAATATATTTTGGAGTGAAATACAATTGGTTAACAGTGACTGGAGAGAAGGTGATAAAAGGATATCCTTTACTATCTGGCTGTTGCTTGTGTCCCAAGTTAAGAAAACACATACAGAAAAGCACTGAATTGGAAATCAAAAGACATGGATTAATTAGTATTTGCTCTGCCAATGTAGCTGTGAGACATTGTGCATGTCTCTTGGCCTCTTCAAATCTCAGTCTCCCCACCTAAAAAATGATGGAGTTTCATTAGCTGATTGCTAAAGTACTTTCCTATTGCAGAGTCTATGGTTTCCTAACATCTTCATTCTGCAGATCATGGTGAGGGTTATCCCTAGTTTTCTGATGTCCATGCTCATGGCCTCACTATTAGCCGAACTGATTAAAGGCATAAGCTTCTGAAATTGTATGACCAGACTTGCCTTTACTATCTCATTCTCAAATACTTCCATATTTGATTCCTTTCCAAGATTCTTTTAATTTGTGGTTATCTCATTGAACTTACTTAGGCCAAAAGCAAGACATAAGAGAAGCAACTGACACATTTTACTCCATAGGTGAGGGTTTTGTGCCCACACAGATGATGGATGGGTGGGAAACAATGTCATCTGATGACCACTGAAGGAATTTTAAATGCTTACTCTAGACAGGAGTACTTGAAAACTGCTTTTACATATATAAAGAGCTTTCATACTTGCAAAGAATTTGGTGTGGCTGTGTAGCCCCAAGAAGTTTAATCTAGGAACAAGCAGTAGAAAATACTAGTTAATAGATTTTGGTATGGCCTAAAGAAAAGCTTTCTAATAGGGCAGCCTGATGAAATAAGCTGCCTTGAGATATAACGAGCACTCTGTCAGTGGAGGTACTCAAACCATAGGCTAGACAACCACTTGGTAGTGATGCAGCCAAAGGTACTTAGCCTACTCTGCTAGCTCATATTTGAGGCCCCTTCAAACTCTAAAACTTTATGGGCCAATTTACTCCCTCACTCCCTTTTCTCACCTTCCCAGATAAAACTGCTCCCTTATCTGTGTGATGCTCTCATATTCTAAATACTTTGACACATTGTATTCTGTGGTGATGTGTTAGGTGACTTGTGCATGTAGCCACATCTAAAAACACAGAATGCAAATGTGCCCTAAATGAATTCCCAACCTACAAGGTTTAATCGTCAACATGGCATTGCTGGGTTTGTAAACTGTTTAGCTTCTTTAATAATATTTCTTTATGCTTTGGTCACAATTCAATTTTTAGATGCCTAGGATGGAAAGGTTTTATTATTATGACTTTTTCTTAGAATCTTAAAACATTAGTTGCCACAGCATCCTGAGGAAAAAGATGCTGCTGTGAAGAAAAATGCAAATCACTTGCTTGTGGAATATAGTGAGTCAGTAGCAGATGAACAGGCATAATTTAATTTTACAGGGCTAGAAAATATGGAATGGAAATAGAAACTAGAAATGCTTTACTCTTCCTAAATGATGATTTCTACTTCTCCCTGTCCCAGATTAAGGTCTTACCAAGTCAGAGTGGCAGTATGAGAGCAGGTGAGCAGTAGAAAATAGTGAAGCCAAGACAGGTTAGCAGAGAGGGTTGGCTCCAAATAAATGAGCTATTGTAGGAGCTGAAGATGAGCAAAAGATCACACAAACTGGTGGGCAGAGCCAGATGGGAGGCTTTAAGACCATACAGATATCTATACAGTGCTTACGTTTGCACAGACTCACTATGGAAGGATCTGATAGAAGGTAATCATAGCAGGTGCCTCTGGAGGAGGGAACTAAGGAACATAGGATTAGTTAGGACAGGCAGGCCTTACATTCCACTGAATATACTTCTGTTTTATTTGCATTTTTATCATGTAGGTCTTACCTTAACAAAAAAAAAGAACCTATCAAAAGAAGACAAGTTAGTAACTGTGAAGAGTGAAAATGTTGAAGGAACAGCACAAGATGCTCAACAGCCAGAAAATAAGCAAGACTGTCCTGACCTAAGCAAACAAGACAGGCCAGAGAACAAAGTAAGGCCCTTGATCTTGACCCTGACCCTGAGAGCAGTGCTGTCCAAATCACAGGTACCTGTATTAGTTTGCTTCTCGCCTTGCTGTGAATTAGTCCTGAGCAAACCTGATCTAGACACCCACAGATATAAATGATAATACCTGGCTGGGTAGAAGGTGAGGTAGGGAGGGGAGGGGGTTTTCTTGGTAGAGGGACTGCTTTGATAATCAGGTTTCTTAGTGCACATTAAGCATGTGTTCTTATAAGAGATTTGATGAAATTTTCTAAAACCTATAAAATGATAGGCGTTTAAAGAGTGATGGTCACTTATATCCCAAATGATAACTCTACCTTACTTTGGTGACAGACATAATATTCATATATATTGAATCAGATTCACTTATCACCTTGAAAATGCAAAACCCAAACTTGAACAGGCTTGTATTCAGGCTTGAACGAAATGTTAAAAGTCATAAAGTTCAATCTCATCGGATGTTTAAACCCCCTCTATGGCTTCCCTGCCAGGTAAGTGGTCAGTTCACTACTTGAACTCTTCCAGTGACAAGGAACTCACTACCAAATGAACTAGCCCACCAAAGTCTTGGATAGCATAGTCATTAGAAAGTTTTCCCTTGTGTTGAGCCAATAATCTGACTTGCAGGCATTTCAATCCGTTAGTGCTGATTCTGTTCTCAGGAGATTACAGAACCAGACTGTTCTTTGCCCTACGTGTCAACCCTTCAAATCTTTGCGAGTTGCTATAATGGTCCCCAGACTCCTCTCATAATATTAAAGTAAATTGTCTACAGTTATTTCCACTGTTCTCTATACAACCAGGTTACAAAGTCATCCACATCCTGGTAACTTTCTGAATGGACTCTCATTTGTCTAGGTGCCTTGTATGACAGGAACACAAGTAAAAAGTAAACAGAGCAGGTGTGTGCAGGTGTGGACCACTGCTTCTTGTACTCTAGGCACTAGCCTTCAATAAGGTGGTTTGAAGTCACATCAGTCTTTTGGAGCAGCAACATCAACCTGTTAGGTACTGGTGGTCTTTCTATCAATTGAAACCCTGAAGGCTTCTTCCTACCTGGTGCTATTACAGCAGATCACTCTTGTGTGGTTCATTGGGGTTTGAAACCCACATTTCCCTGTTACATTTTATCCTCTTGGTTTTGGTTTACTGTTACTTTCTGACAGCCAATGACTGTGTGAGCCGATGCCTTCACTTGGCTGCCCAGCTCCCCCATCTGTGAATCTCCTCACAGGCCATCAGTGGTCTCTCCATGTCACTCTTGACAGTGCTGAACAGGTCAGAGGAAGGGATGGTGCGCTGAGCAACAGCACCAGCAGCCTCTCTCTGAGGACATTAGTCTAGCCATCAGCATCTGTCACTGTAGGTTCAAAAAGGGCACATTTCTCTACCTTTTCCTTAATAGATGAGAAAAGCCTTTGAATTTTAGAAATCTTCTTTGCAAATACAAGGTACTCATATTCTTTTAACTCATATTTTTTACTTTTCTCCAAGGACATAATAATCCTTGCAAACATTTGCTTATTTTATACTTGTCTGAAGAAAGTAAACAATCTTTTAGTGTAAGGTGGAGCCATTTCTTCATACATAAATATTTACTGAGTGTCTCCCTATGTACCAGGCACCAGTCTAGGAGCTGAAGATAAACAATGAAGAAAAGCAACATTCCCTGCCCTCCTGGCATGTACACTGTAGCAGGCCTCAGGGTCCAGATGAATGTTCTTGATATACCAAGAATATGCTAATGAGTTAATGTTTCTCTTCTAAGTGCAGTCTAAACAAACAATTCGGTCCCTCCTGAAAGAAGACTTACTGCCTAGGAGGGTTCTGAATCTTGTTCATCTTCAAGGAGCTCCACAGAGTTTTGTGGTTCAATTCAGTTCAGTGAGTACCTGGGAGGTGCCTGTGTGTAGCCAGCATGATGCTTGATGCTGTCAGAGACAACAGGGACCTAGTAAGATGGCTGTCTCTATCTTTTCTAATAAAGCTGACCATCCAACTGGGGAGGCAAGCCTGCATTTAGGTTCCCAAACTTAGTTACAGAAATACAGTATGAAGAATAACAGACTTGAGAGTATATTACTTCAAAAAGAGCTCACTGAGAGACTTTGAAGAATTCACTCCCCCTGCTCTGAGACCCATTTCCCTCCCACATAAAATGAAGGGATTATACTGGCAGTGGTTCTCAGTGGGGATGGTACTGCCCCCTTAGGAGGAATGAGGAAATATATGGGGTGGGGGTTTTTTGGTCATCAGAATGACTGAGGGGTGCTACTGGAATCTAGTTGGTGGGAACAAAGTGTACTACATGTCTTGCATTGCACAGGACAAACAGTCCCCTGCAAGGAAGCATGGTCCCACCTAAAATTCCAATAGTGCCTGATATGGTTTGGCTCTGTGCCCCCACCCAAATCTCATGTTGAATTGTAATCCCCAGTGTTACAGGAAGGGCCTGGTGGGAGGTGATTGGATCATGGGGGTAGTTTGTAATGGGTTAGCACCATCCTCCTAGCACAGTTTGTTTAAACATGTGTAGCACCTCACCCAACTCCTGCTGGCCATGTGAAGATGTGCTTGCTTCCCCTTCACCTTCTGCCATGATTGTAAGTTTCATGAGGCCTCCCTAGAAGCAGAAGCCTGTACAGCCCGCAGAACCGTGAGCTAATTAAACATTTCTTTATAAATCACACAATCTCAGGTATGTCTTTATAGCAGTGTGAGAACGAACTAATACAGTGCCCCCACTGAGTTGCGTTGGTAGATCATCCCTCTAAGGGCCCTTCTATCATTCTGACTTTGTGACTTAGGGACTTTAGCTGATCACAAGACATGATAGGGCTGTCAAACTACCAATACAACCTTGGACTACTTTGTTAACCGGAGACCCGTGTTTCTTTTGGAACCACCAGCATCATCATCACCTGTGATGTTTGTTAAAATAGAGTTCCTGGTCCTACATATTGAAACAGGATCTCCGTAGGTAAGGCCCAGGATTGTGGATTCTAGTGCCCATTAAAGTTTGAGAGTTTACATAAAGAGAAGGCTGGTCCTGCCCTCCTTGACACTGATGAGAACAGTGCTGGATTCCAACTTCACTACCCTTATGACCCTGTAAATGAAATGTGCCCAAAACCTTCCAAAATATCCTGAAGCTTACATCTTGTTGTCCGTCTCTCCTAAACTCTCCTCATCAGGGTTCTTTAACATTCCATTTTGCTGTTTTTCCTCCTGCTTCTCTCACTTCTCCTCAGTTTTCTTCATTGACTTCTCTTTTCATCCTATGCCCTAAAACAGCAGTTCTCGGGCCGGGCGCGGTAGCTCATGCCTGTAATCCCAGCACTTTGGGAGGCCGAGGCAGGCGGATCACAAGGTCAGGAGATTGAGACTATCCTGGCCAACACGGTGAAACCCCGTCTCTACTAAAAAAAAATACAAAAAATTAGCCAGGTGTGGTGGTGGGTGCCTGTAGTCCCAGCTACTCAGGAGGCTGAGGCAGCAGAACAGCATGAACCCGGGAGGTGGAGCTTGCAGTGAGCCGAGATCGCGCCACTGCACTCCAGCCTGGGTGACAGAGCGAGACTCTGTCTCAAAAAGAAAAAAAAAATAGCAGTTCTCAGGTTGTGTTCAGGCCCTGGGCTATTCATTCATAACCCTTGCCATTGAAGAGCTTAGTGTTATCTTGAATGATTTATGACTAGCATACTTTAATCATACATGAAATTCACAGAGAGAAAAACATAATTAAAAAGTTACAGACAATAAATGCTTAAATGCTATGGGAGGTCAAAATAAGAGATATTGTCATGTCACAAGCCACCCAAATATACTACTGTATCCTCTTAGAAGAACGAACCAGGAGTAAAGGTGGCAGATGAAGGTAGGATCCACAGGAGTGTGTGGGAAAGTGCCTTCATGACACTGCCCAGGACAGCAAAGCTATGACTTCTGCTAAAAGTCTCCTCTCTGAAATATTGCCAAACTCTTTTGCATTTTCCTTCTATCCTGGCACTGAGCCACAGTTGGAGAGAAAAGGTAGAACTGCAGCTATAGTGAAGTCACTGTGCCAGAAGCCATGGGACTCAGATTCTTCAAGTGAGGGAGCCAGGTAGTCATGTCATTGGAGTCCAGAAGCTCTGAAAACGGTGTGGTCAAGGCCAGCCCTGGAAGCAAGCCACTATCCCCATCTAGGAAAAGTACCCTAAAGTAAATAATGTACTGGAGACAAAGTAATCAATAATGTCTTCTTTGAATACAAAAGTCAATACATTGAGATGGGATATGGGAGGGAACTACCACTTTCTCAGCAATTACATGGTAGGTACTACACTTAAAATAACCCTGTGATGTCATGATTTTTATCCCCATTTTTGCAGATGAGAAGATTAGGCTCAGAATGATAAAGCTAGCAAATACAGAAGTCCTTTCAAAATCAATTATGTCTAGTTCCAAGGACTATACTTTTTTGTTGTTGTTCTAAAAACTTGGGATTACTGGGCATGGTGGCTCATATCTGTAATCCCAGCACTTTGAGTGGCCGAGGCAGGAGGATTGCTTGAGCCCGAGTGGCCGAGGCAGGAGGATTGCTTGAGCCCAGAAGTTCGAGAACAGCCTGAGCAACATAGAGATTCTGTGTTAACAAAAAATAAGAAAGTTATCCAGGCATGGTAGTACATGACTCTAGTTCCAATTACTTGGGTGGCTGAGGTGAGAGGATTGCTTGAACCCAGGAGATGAGGCTGCAGTGAGCTGTGACGGCACCACTGTACTCCAGCCTGGGTAACAGAGACCTTATCTAAAAAAAAAACAAAAACAAAAACAAAACAAAAAACTAAGCAACAACCTTGGGATCTGGAAATCATATTAGGGAAAAGCCAATATTGGAAGGCAAGTGAACCAGGAAGGATCAAGATAGCTGCCACCTAGGTTCCCCAGAACATGGTAGAGGGCAACATGTATCTGCTCAGGACAGGTCTAGGTCAGAAGAGCCCTAGTCAAGTACTGCCACAAATTAATCCAAAGGATAGGATATGATGGGCAGCAGGAAACACGTTCATCTATCGATAGGGTCATGATAGCTAAAGTCAAAGGTTAACAGAGAAGAAGGTCAAAACTTGATATGCAAGGTACCACCTTGCAGCCCCCCAGATATCAGACTGACCAAGGGATGAGAGGAGGCTGGCATAACCTGGCTGGCAGCAAAAAGGATCGACTGGATCCAGAGGTAGGCCCTGTCTCCACTGTTTATTTTTTATTTTAATTTTTAAGTTCCACGGTACATGTGCAAGATGTACAGGTTTGTTACACATGTAAAAGTGTGCTATGGTGGTCTGCTGCATTTATCAACACATCACCTAGGTATTAAGCCCCGCATGCATCAGCTATTTTTCCTAATGCTCTCCCTCCCTCCACCCCAATCCACTGTTTCTTAATGGAAGGCATCACGGCCCAGCCTGGCAAAATCTTAGAAGGGCTCTAATAAAAAGATAAATGACATTCTACTGACATAACTTTATCCACATGTTCAATAAATATACCACCAAAATTCATTCATGCACATAAAAAACATTTACTGATATGGTATTATATGTCAGGCACCATGACAACAACAGAAAAGATGGCACAATCCCTATCACTATCCATGTGACTCTGAGTCAGGCATTATTAGGAACATTCAATACATTTGTAACGATTCGTTTGATATCTGCCTTCACCACCAGACTGGGGGATTTACTTGTGTAGGGAGCAACTCTATCAGTCTGAATCACCCCAGTATCTGTAGCTCTCTCAGCAAGAACCTGGTCAATAGCTGACATTCCCATTGCAGATATGTCTGCTACATTAACAGTACATTTCTTCGGTGGTGCTAGGGAGTCCAGAGGATGGCATCTAAATTAAATTGGGATGAGGGTGGTCAAAAAGTTTTTTTCCAGGAAGGGGCTCCTCATACTGAATTCAAAAGAATGAGTAGTGTTAGCAAGAGGAAGAAGAGGGGGAACAGTCTCAGCAGATGGAACAACAATGCCAATTGCCAGTTCTGACTGAACTAGCCTAAATAAGTACTAATCACTTAGCAACCCCTGAATTCATTCAAACAATTAGATTTTAACCAATCCGAATGAAAGCAGCATCTGTGTGTAGAGACAAGACTATGCACTGTGCCCTGTGCATGTGTGTTTGCCAGCAGAGTTGGTTGCTGTTCTAGTATGATATGTAATGCTGAGCAGGAGGTGGGGGGCATCACAGGAATCCTCCAAGAGAGCACAAGGTAGCAACCTCAGACTCTCAGCAACTTAGTCCTCAAACGGTATTCACTATACTACTCAATAGGCTTTCTAGTCACTTCTTCAAGGTAGCCTCTGCCCCTGGACTATTTGCTGACCAGTCTGCTTCTTGTTCCATTGGCAGATAATCTCATCAAGCAGCTCTGGCTGTCTGTGACACGTTAAAGTTGTCCATCAAGTCTCTGCTATTTCTTTCATTGAGAGGCAGAATCTGATTACCTTCCCCTTGAATCTGGGTTGGTCCTCAGTGACTTGCTTGACCAAGAGAATGCAGTGGAAGTGACATTTTGGGACTCCACAGGCTGAGTCATAAAAGGCTGTGCATTTTCCACTTCGATCGCTGGAACACTAGCCCTTGGGGCCCTGAGCTGACACATAAGAAATCCAACCACCCTGAGGTCACCATGCTGGTGAGGTCATGTGTACGTTCTCTGGTTGACAGGGCCAGCTGAGCCTAGCCTTCCTGCCATCCTTGCCAAAGCACCAGACAGACATGTGAGCGAAACTGGAGAGGGGGATACAGAAAGGAGGTTACCATACCAGTGCATTTACCAGCTGAATGTCACTGAGTAATCCATGTTGATCAAAAGAATCACCAAGATGAGTCCTGCCTGAATTTCTGAATTGTGAGCTATAGTAAAATGGTTTTTATATTAAGCAACTAAGTTTTGAGGGTGGTTTATCACACAGCAATAAGCAAGTGGAACACTGTCTTAGTCAACATTATATCAATGGTGCTGGTATTGTGCCTGGCATGTAGTCAACTTGCAGCATAAACTCACTGACTGAAGGAATGAGTACTAGAGATAAGGATACGAAAAAGGGATATTAGGGAAAGATAAAGATGACTTCCAAGTGGCAGTTGTCATGTGTTGATACAACTTCATACACAACCAGCAGAGTTTTTTAAATAACGTGGTACCTACTCTCAGAAACTAACCAGAGTAGACATTTAAATTGTCCTGGAGGGGGTAAAAATGAAACAACTGAATCTTTGTGCTATGTTGCCTACCATAAAGTACAGCTGCCCAATGGCTGTCCCTTTGTCCCAGATCTCAGGATATTCCAGCTCTCATGATCTATACCCAGTCCAGCTACAATTAATATGCTTTTCCTTCTCTCTTCACTGTAAGACCTCTGCACTTTCCTGGAAGTGATTAATTCCAAAAAAAGCCAGCAAGAAACTATGAACAAGAAAATAATTACCATGAATCTTTTCATCTTATTGATAACAATTTTATAAATTAGTTTCCAAGGAATAAAGATTATTCTTACTTTAAAAAAGAAAATAATTACCAAAATGAATGGGCCTTCAAGTTTGGCTTCAGAACCAGACTCACTTTCTAAAGTATACATACAGACTGTGCCTCCTGATGGAAACACGGAGACTTTGATTCTAAATGTAACTATGTTTTACTTGCCTCACCTTTAATTGTATTAAGTTCAGACCTAAATTCAATCAGTAGCCTATTGTTTGTTGCTTCCTGGGAAGCAAGTAGCAGCTGAAAGGAGAGGTGGGGAAGAATTGGGTGGGGTTGGAAATCTGAATCTTGGCACGACTCTTATGAATTTTCTTTTCCATTTTACTCACCTCCTTCTGGCTCTGATGTTATCAGTAATTTCCCAAGACAGAGAAAACCCAGACTTCCTCAAAGAGTTCAACTACCTGCCTCAGCAAAATCCAAAATGGGGAGACCAGCTGCTCCACAGAAACTCTGCTCCTGTGTTTGTGTCCAAGGAAACTTACGGAAAGGAAACACACTGGCAGGGCTTTTTTATTTCTGCCTTCCTCTAGCTGGCTAAGAAGCGAAGTCTGTGGTGATTCTGGGCTGCCCATCCAAAATCTGGAATGGACAGGACACTCTTGCAGCCAGTGAATAGACAGCAAAGGAAAGAGAAAATCAAGCCACTTTTGATGTAGTCAAAGACATGAGCAAAATGGCACCAACAAAATGGATGATGAGCTCTGCAAAGGACAGCACATAAAAGCAAAGTTACTTTAATTTTCATATTGAGTCTAGGGTTGCAGTTGTCTGACAACAGTTTTCAAATGGCACAAATGTTACAAGACCAAACCTGGCTTTTTCCACCTTACACTGCTCACCTGAATTCCTCTGGTTCCTCCGAAACCACATCTCTGAGTTTCTGCTAAGCTTTTGAGAGTTTTGAGATGAAAAGCCAATGACTTTCTTATTCAAGTACTAGAAGGCAATATTGTACAGCTTTACAGATGCAAAATGTAGATACAGATCAAGAATCAGTGTACTTGGGCTCTAGTTCTGCTTATGCTGTTAACCGACTGTGTTATCCTAGACTATTCCTTTCCCTTCTCTAGGCTCAAGTTTTCTCATCTGCAAAATGAAGAGCATGGACAGACAGTGTGTAAGGGCTCTAAATGGCAAATATAATGAAATACTCATTATCCAAGGCTCATTTTTACAAGTGTAGCCTCTCTGTGGGTCGCCTTGGTTTCAAACTTATGGATAACAACACTTTTGATGAATGCCTTCCCTGTTAAATTAAGGCTTTGCTGCCATTTCAACATCTTCTTAACTTTGTATTCAGAACTATTCTTGGAAATCCATACACTTAACTACCTCCCATGTTGTGAAGGAAATCTTAGAGGGCAATGATTAAGAGAACTAAAAAATGAGGGGCATATATCCAGAATTAAGTACAAAAATCAGTCATCAGATAATAGTGACATTGTGTTAAGTGGCCACCATATGTGAAGACTTTACATGGATCATCCTAACCCTTATGACAGCAATAAAGGTAATAAAGCATTAAGTTGTTGGTGAGAGACAGACACTGTATTTGACACTCTGAAATACATGATCTCTGACAGAAAATGCTGCATAGCACTTGCTACCTGCCAGGCCTTGTTTTTAGTGCTTCCTGTATATTAATTTCCTTAGTACTCACACTGACCTCATGAGGAAAAAGGTATTATTAACCTCATTCTACAGATGAGGAAACCAAGGCACAGAAAGGTTAAGTAACTTGACCAAGGACGTACAAGTTAATAGATAACAGAGCTAGGAATCAAATCTAGAAAGTCTGATCCATACAACCCTACAAGAAAGATAATGTCCTATACCTGTAGGGATGCTTTTCAGCTGTGGATTAGCTGACGAATCAACCACAAAACCCCAATGGCCTAACACAACAATGGTTTACATCTCACTCATGCTACATTTTGATTGCAAGTTTATGAGTGTCTGTGTTCCATATAGTTACTTAGGGATCCTTGATTGATGGAGGTTCCACCATGGAGATTGTTCCCCATTGCCTCAGCAGGGATAAGAGAGCACATGGAGATTGCACACTTGCTTTTTTCTACTTCAGCCCCAAAGTGTCACAGATAATTTTCCCTCACAGCTCATTGGCCAGACCTAATCATATGGTCCCACCTAACTACAGGAAGCTTGGAAATTAGTCTTTCATGCTTTCAGAGGGACAGAATCAGATGGTGGTAAATACTAGTTATGTCTATGCAAACTGCATATATCAAAACATCCAACTAAATGTTCAGCTACATATGTAATGGAAAATAGTATTCTTTTAGCAAGGGAAAAGAAAACGGCTAGGATAGGTAAGTAACAGTGTCCATCATATACCCTAATCTTAAGATAAAGAATGTGAGACTTAGAGAGGTTTAGTAATGGATTAAAGGTCATATAGTAAGAAAGTAGTACACTCAAATTTGAACCCTGGTCTGACTCCAAAGCCTATAATCCTTTTGCTCCAGCAAACTGCCTCCCAAAGACAGGAAGAAATTGTTTTGTGATTATCCACCACTCAGAATTATCCACAATGGTCCACGAAGTCTATACAAGAGAACTAGAGCTAGAGCTGGCTATCGACCACTACTGCATCATATAAAACCAGAGATGTCAGAACAGGAAGGGGTTCTTACATGACGGATCAGACCACCTATTGCCACCTTAGTACTTTTCAGATATGGAAACTGAGGCCCATGATGTGGAGTGTGTTGTTCAAGAATACATGGACGATAATGACACAGTGCTACCATAACATTTGTATCAAGCAGGGTCTTGGCAGGAAACAGAGCACATTCAAAAGGTGTAACTGAAGGTAGGGCCAGGGTTAAGGGAACCTATAAGGTATGGTGCATTGGTCCTGGATCAGTAGCAGGAAGAAACCACTACCATCTCCAGACCTGAAGTGAGAAGGAGAGTAATGGTTACCAGAACCTGGTAAAAGCTGAGGCTGTCAGAGAGGGACAACCCAACACAAGGTATGGCATGAAATAGTGGAACACAGCCACTGCCAAATGTGACCTGGCAGAGATGAAGCTGGAGAAGTAAATACCAAGATCTGGCTTTCCTCTCAACCCTCTGATCCTTTCTCCCTCCCCCACTGATACCTCCCATTGTCAAACCTAACTGGAAGCCAGAGGACAAGGGAGCCTGGTTGACGCAGCCCATAGAAGTCAGTCTCCAGGGGCCCAGAGCAGGGTAAGGAAGGGTAGAGAGTGCAGCTGGAGTGGGAAATTCAAGAGTATCCATTATGGTGACTTTCTTTTCACTGATTCATTCATTTATTTATTTACCATGCGTAGTGTCAGAAAGTACTAAACACATTTTAATTTCCATCAACATTCAAGTTTTGTCTTTAAAATTTGGTGGTGAAAGCATGTCATCTATCCAAGTATAATGCTAGTTTTATTTCAAAGACCAGGGGTAGATTTTAAGGCCATGCTCAATTTAGCATGAGGTAAAGAAAACTACATTTAAAAAATTCTACCACAGCTTGACTGCTGGTTAAACATGGCAGACTGATAATACATGATTATCTCTCTCCCTCCCGAAGTCTCATTAATGGAATTAAAACAATGCAGACAAAAACAGTGTGTGTGTGTGTGTGTGTGTGTGTGTGTGTGAGTGCGTGTATGTGTGTGTGTGTGTGTGTGTGTGTGTGTGAGAGAGAGAGAGAGAGAGAGAGAGAGAGAGAGAGGAGAAAGAGAGAAAGAGGTGTTAAGTCCACACAGACTAAGAAAACAGGGAAGCAGACATTAGTGGACAAGAATTATCCATAAATGTTTCGAAGACAGGAAATGATTGGAAGAATGAATATTTATTTCAGAGAGTAAAGGAAAAGCAAGTTAGAACATAAGTGCTTGCAGAAAGACATGCCAATGAAAAGTGAAACAATTAGTCCCCATTGAATCCTGGGAAGGCTTAAGGGTTTAGAAATACCAAGTACCACAGAAATTGGGATAAGACACAGGAAAACAGGAATTAAAACTCTGTATATGGAGCAGCAGGCTCCCATATATACTTTTCAGCATGCAGCTACCCAGGTAACTATTTTATCCTCTACCTTTGCCCCCAGGAAACAAGAGAGTTCCACTCTTCAACATGAATAGACAGCCAAGGACCACAAAACATTTGAGGAACTCTTCCAATATGAGAGAAGTCAAAACAAACAGAGAAAACAGAGATGATACAATAACAGAAGAAAACTTAAAACTATAATTAATATCCTCAGAGATAAGAGAAAATTTATATCCATAAGCATAAGCAGGATACTACAAAAAGGAAGATACAGAAAACAAAGGAATTTAAGGACACTGAAAATATGATAATCAAACTGCAAAAAAGTAAAAGGATTAAAATAAGAAAATCTCCCAAAAAGAACATAAAGACCAAGAGAGGAAAAGATAAGAAAAGCAGAGGAACAATATGGGAGGTCTAATATCCAAATAATTGAAATTTCAGAAAGAAAAAACGAAGGGGAGAAAATTATCGAAGTCATAATGTAAGAAAAATAAGGACATAAATTTCCACATTTAAAGCTCCTAAGGAAGCATCAGTAAAATGAATGCATAAAGGTCTATAGCAAGTCACACTGTCAAAATATGTCTGAATTATAAGCGCCAAAAAAAAAAGAACCTAAAAGGTTTCAGAGCAAAGGAAAAAAACAATGCTTATACAGAAGACTCTTATAGCAGAACTAGACTGGCATCAGCCTTTTAAATAACAACACTGAAAACGAGGAGACAATGGAGCAATGCCTTCACAATTCTGCGAAAAAACAATTCATAATTTTATATGCAACACAGCTATTTATTTCCTTTGGCAAAAACATAATTTTACCTGTGGAAGGATTATTTTTATTTTCCAGGCTTATTGACATCAAGCTTGGCCATAAGACTTTATTTTCCAATGACATGTGAACAGAAGTGATGTGTACCACTTCAGAGCAGCAGCTTTGACAGCCAACACTGATTCAATCAGTGCTATTTTTCCTCTGCCATGAGAATTGCTTCTCCTAGAGAGGGGCTGCTCCCTTAACCTAGGTGCCAGAGTGAAAAAGACCTGGCTAGAACTACTGCTAACCCATGAAAGACATAGGATACCAGTAAGAAAGAAATCCTGTATAAGCCATTGGGATTTTGGAATCATTCGCACCACAGCATAACCTACTAAAAAGACTAATACAATTCGTCATACACCTTTATTTAGGAAGCTATTAAAGCACGTGTTCCAGCAAAACAAGTAAGCAAATAATTTTTAAAAAGGAGACAAAAGACCCAAAAACTAGGATCCTAATACAGGAAACTGGCAAAGGGAGGATGATTCCTGTACAGCAGGCCCAGAGAGCCAAGGCTGAAGCGGGAGGCTGGAAGACTCCAGGAAAAAATAAAATTGGTAGGTTATCTGATATATTTCAGTGTTCAAAAAATAACACTGAGGACTACTTGATAAATCTGAGGAATGTTGTGCAGAAAACAAGAACTGAATAAAAAGAAAACTAAGCAAATAAGAAATTAGGCAATTATTGACTCTGGGGAAAATAAAATATTATTCAAAAAAGGAAGTGAAAGCATAATGCATTGCTTGGCTTGGCACTGGACATAAATGCAAAGCTATAATAACAAACACTGAATACCAATTTTGAAAAAATACATGATTTACTTATATTGGAGTAACGGGGGAAGGAAAACGGAGAGGCTGTATGGTCGTCATTAGGGCCGTTCACAAATATTCCAGAGCATCTCTTCCCAGGTATATGGTAAGGTTGTACTTCCAGGCCTCTTTTCAGATGAAGTATAGTCATGTGGCTTGCTTTGACCAATAAAATGTGAGTAAAATTAATTTATATCATACCTGGGAAGAAGTTTTGAGAGGCAGCAGGCAACTACCTCTTTATTTGCCCATTTCATAGATCATGTGATCAGGTGTTGAGATGGAGCCTCCATCATCCCACGTCCATTCTTCAGTGACCAACATGAGCCAGAGGCCCCCAGCCCACTTAAGTTGAATGTGTAAGCATGAGCAAGAAATAAACTTCTGTTCTGTAAAGCCCCTGGTAACTAGGAATGTCTTGTTATGCAGCACAGACCAGCCATGCCTGACTGATAGGGACTATGAGACAGCCAGCCTCTCATCTATCATCACAAGAAGTAAACACACAATATCTAAAACAATGAATCAAGTAATGGCAGCATAAGCATATTACATAAAATATGAAGGTAAGTACCAAAAGTAAGAGGAGCAGGATTGGGAGGAAGCAGTACTGGCCTGATTGTTTTGTTGATGTTATTATAAGCCTGTTTACAAAAATTATTCATATTATCGCATTGATAAAAATAATTTTAAACCCATATATATATATATATACATATATATATATATATATATGCACATTTTACTGGAGATTCAGTATAAGGAATAAGATATTGGTAGCAGCAAGGTTTTAGTATGAATTTCCTCACCAATGCTCAGGATTCCTAATGGAGAAGACAGGGTCTAGCCTTCATTGTTTTTAATAGAGGAACTCAACTATCTCTTGACCCTTAAGACAGGTTCCTTTCAATTAAACATTAACTCTAGATATTTTGTAGAACTTTATCCTCCGGGATCATCATTCCCTAAACAGCAATGCTAAAAACAGTAGAAATGGATAAATCAAGACAGTTTTTATACTAAGTAATTAGGGATACTTTAGAACCAGTTTGTGAGAAGGACTTGGAGATTGTATTATTTTTAAAAATTACACTGAATCCAAGAAAACACACATTTCTCCAAGAACTAAGCAGAAAAAAGACAGCTATGTCACAATAGAACACCTGCCCAAGTAGACCCTGGCACCTCCATCCAGAGATTTTTCTTCCTTAGTTTCTCTACTCATGTTTGGAAGGATTTATGCTGTACTATTTTTTTTTTTTTAAGACAGAGTTTCGCTCTTGTTGCCCAGGCTGGAGTGCAATGGCGTGATCTCGGCTCACTGCAACCTCCGCCTCCCGAGTTCAAGCGATTCTCCTGCCTCAGCCTCCCGAGTAGCTGAGATTACAGGTGCCCGCCACCATGCCCAGCTAATTTTTTGTATTTTTAGTAGAGACGGGGTTTCACCATGTTGGCCAGGCTGGTCTTGAACTCCTGACCTCAGGTAATCCGCCCACCTTGGCCTCCCAAAGTGCTGGGATTACAGGTGTGAGCCACAGCGCCCAGCCCTGCTGTACTTTTTTAAAGGAGCAATACCTTTCACACCCCAATAGCAAAAGAGGAAGAGCAGTCCATGAAAGACCCATGCATCCTACAGCAAAGCAACATAGATATGAAGCAACATGAATGACAGCCCACGGTGAAGGTGAAACAACATCAGGAAAGAGGACCTCTGGCAAAATCTGTGTTTTCATGTGGACTGCCACATCAATCCAACCATGCTCCCTGTTATAATCAGAGTGTGCATTTGGAAGATGGTGGGTTGGGGACAAGGATATACTTGTGGCTATGGGCCAGAGGGTAATGATACATGTGCCTGGATGAGGGTGCACTGTAACCAATAGGTCCTATCATCCCCAGTGTGTTCCTAAACGGTCCAACCTCTGGCTGCTCTTACAAGCCTACTAAGCACTTGATTATGGCTGCTTGTGAATTGAAATCATATAAATAAGCCAAATCAGTCCTTTATATCCAAATCAGATGTGAGGTTGCCATGCTTACTTTTAAATATGAATGGCTGTGTGTTCTGGGACATCACAATATTTCAAGGCAATAATGAAATCCAACTATAAATTTCTGGCTGGGGAGCAGAAAAACTATCCAGCTCTTCTATCCCTCCTTCCCAAGCCTTCCTCAAAAATCAGGTCTTCTCTCTCTTCTCTAAGCTAAAGATACATCACATATATCTCAGACTGATGCAAAGCTCTGGCCACCAGCCATGCTGGATGCTCTAACCTCTGACACACACTGTCCCTAAGGCTAAGGATCACTATTTCAGCTTCAGTAACTTTTTCTTCTACCTCCTGCTACTCTACAAAAAAGTTCTAAGAATGTAGACAGAATCATTACCTTGGACCCAACATCTTGAGTTCAAAGGATACCAACATAATCTTCTAAAAGCTAAAAATCTCAACTCTTCAAAATCTGACCTGAATCTACCTTTCCATCTTGTCTCTAGTCATTTTCTGCCAATATCCATATTACTACACAAGTGATTCCCTGAACAAACCATGTATTTATCTGTTCTCAATCTCGGTTCATGCCAGTGCCCTGACCTGAAATTTTCTATCCAGATCGTTAGGTATTAGAGTTAGCTGTTGATGTGTGTCTCTCTCTCTCTCCTACTAGACTGTGAGACAATCTGAGAACAGGGGCTGTGCCTTTCTCATCTGTGCATCCCCAGCATCCAGCTCAGCACCTAGCCCATAGGAAAAATATGTGCTAAATAAATCTTAAAAGGCACCACAAACCATTTGCTGATTTCTTACAGTAACAAATGCACCAACTAAAACATACCACTCCCTGCAATGCTTCAAATGGCCAAAAGGCCTACATACCCCATATATGAGCTCAAGAAGAACAACAACAAAAAGGTAAAGAACTAAACTGAGATGATCTCAGATTCCATCTTCAAAAACAAAAACAAAACAAGACCCAAAGAAACTTCATTTCTGCAAATACTACTTTAGCGTGACTGGAAGAAAAGCCCATGGAAGACTTCTAACTCTGAAACAAAAGTGCAACGTATGGTTCTGGGCCCTCCATGTGTTCTGAGCCTGGAACAAATGACTTTGCTCTAGATAGGATTCTGTTTGTCAACTGGGCATTGAGAAATTAGAAATGTGGCAGGAGAACATAGCCAGCTGTTCTTAATTAATGGGTCTGTGATGCTTATGTTGAAATGAACACAGAATAAGAATAAATGAAATATACCTTAATCCATCAACACAAAAGGGGAAAGGGGAAAAGCGGGAAAGCCCCACTGAAGGATGGTCCAGGTACCAACTAAAAGATCAAATACCAACATTCACTTCACCTACAGGGCATTAATGCTACAATACCCCTGTACCCTCATGAACCCTATAGTTTAAGGGCTTAAGCCTAATAGATGTCATCATGAATTTTAAAATTAGGTATAATGTGGACAATCTATAAATGATAGAGAATGGGTTATTGTACAGACCAAATACCACTCTACTTTAAAGGTCACCCAAAAGTCTGCTGACATGTACCTTTAAGCACCATTTTTATTAAAAAGCCTGAAAGTACGAAGGAAAAAAATGGCATCTCCAATCCTATATAGAAAGCAGAGGGAGGTAGGGGTAGAAAAACAAGTATAAGAGGGAGGGACAGGGGGTTGACAGCACTCAATAATGATTTATGTAATTGGACTTGTCTGGCCTACTCAAAGACCTTGAAGTAAACATAGCCACCAGCTGACAGAAGCAGTAGCAATTCAAGTCCATTTGCCAGAAGGGCAAGGACAAATCCTATGGAGAAAGAAAGGAGCATCACTTTGGAGCTCTGTAAAGTGATCTGGGCACAGTGGATATTAAGAAAACAAAAAAGGAGAAAACTGTTTTTTAAGAGATACATGAAAGTACCTTTTTAGTTATCACAATATCCTGTCATGAAGGTGGAAGGTGTGTGGAAAACAATCAATAACCTTCCCTAATAGCTTTTTGGGAAAACGGCGGTAATACTTTTTTGGCTTCTCCTCAGCCATGTACTGATGACATATGGCATCTCCGAATTCCTCCCAATGACAATTTGCCCTGAAGAGTCTCTCATACTGAACTACAGAGGAGAGAGAAAAAAATTTCAAAAAACTAAGGCAGCCAATTTTTGCTGAAAAATCTGGACAGTTAGCTGTTTGGTATCTGATAGCATTTTATTTCATAGGAGACTAGTGAATCCCCTTGTGGCTTCTTTGGTTAATACTTCCTGAAGAGGAGAGGCAAGAATTTCAAGTTCAACTCAAAGTGAACAGTGAGATGTCCATAGCTCCCTATGTATGTGTCACTGGGCTACGGGATAAAATAGGCTATTTTCCATTCTTTGCAACAGAACTTTTATAGCAATGGTTGGGATTTCCAAGACTTCAATGTAAGAAGAGCAGAAAAAGAAGAATGAGCACAGATCAAGAAGAGTCAGAACTTGGAGAGCCCCAGAGTTGTCCCTAAGAGGGCTGACTGGCTATCCAAGTTACAAAGATGAAAAAATCATGATAAATGCAAGCTGAACAATCTGGCTAGGGAAGACCTTGCACAGTGGCAATACTAATCTTGGAAACATGGTGCTGCCACCTTGCACCTTACATACAGTGGCAGCACCATATTTCTAAGACGTTTTATTTGAATTGAACGTTAGTTGGCAGTTTGGTGGAGAAACAGAGTCCAACACCCCAGGGAAAAACCTAGCAATGGCTAGGCTGGATGCCAGATCCCCACCCAAGCAGGACAGACACCAGTTCAGTCCTGGAACACATCCTGGTTTCACCCACACCATAATGTAAAAAGAAAAGCTGCAGATTAGTGAGTCTCCATGGGCCCCAGGTGTTCTTCTCAGGGGCACTTAACACTTAAGGTATCAGACTAATCTAGAATTAATTACCTACTATGTGTAGGTACTTCTACTATCCCATCAAGCTTAGTTACCTACCAATGCTTCAGGTACTGAGAGACGCTAAGTTTGCCAGCTGCTGGCCTTTAGTGTCTACTCCTGATTGGGGCTGGGACAGCCAGAGTCTGACAATCGGGTGACAGGACTGGAATGCAGGGTCTATCTTACCATGGTACTCTGACAAGAGTCATCAATCCACTGGTGCAGGAATCCAGTGCCATATAAGGAAATGGAATTCAGCCTTTGGTTCAGTGACCCAGGGTACTAGCTCATATTCTATCAATATCTAAATGATACCAGTTTATAGAAATCTAGCATTAACATTTCAGTGTCAGTGGCCTCCTAGAGAGCTTCAACATATGTACCAGATGGATTCACTCTCTTAGATTTAGTTCCCTTCTCTCAGAAAACTCCTGCAACACCAAAGGAATAATTACTGCTCAGTGAAATACTGCAGCATTCTAGCCAAAAAATAGTCACATCAATTTAAACCAGCAAATATGAATTTTTGGAAGAGAAAAGAAGCCTCTTTCCAGAGGCAATTATTTGTCTCTTCAGAAATATTTGCCAATATAAAATCTCCGTCCCTAATCTGTGGAACTCAAAAATGAGAATCACAGCAGTGTATCTGCATGGAAGAGGCTGGAAGGTGTCAGGAAGAGGGGCAGATATGGCTTTGCACAGAACCTTGTATGTTGCTGTGACCTGAAAGCTGCAGTGCTAAGGAGAGGACAACCTAAATCTAAAACTCAAGTGCAGGTGAAGACACACTCACAAAGGAAAGACAACAAATGGCAGAATGATCATCATTTCTTCATGCACGGACTTGACAGGTTGCAGAGCACTTTTCCATCCATTGTCTCACTAGAGCCATCCAACACCTCTGCAAGGTAGGCAGGACAAGGACTGTTAGACCCATTTTACAGAGGAAGAGGTGGGGTGTGGGAGCTGGGACAGCAATCTGTTGATCTTCATTTCAGACTTGCCTCTGTCCCACAACCATGGCATCATACAGGTGGTGGTGGACACAAAATGGCATATTTTGCCCCTCCAACAGCCACGCCATCCCAACCACACCAGACACTGCTCTCAATTCTTCGAGAAAAGTGGCCTGTTTCTTAGGTTTGAAGGAAGTTGTTCAAAGCCCTCCACAGCCACATCCACCTGTCTTCCATGGAGGCTAGTAGCTAATCTAATCAAATTGTTATTAGGCACTACAGGAGGCACCTTTGCTGTATACCTTCTACAGATAAGTCAATGTATATGTCTCTAGCTACCAAAGACTTTGCTTATAACAGTTCACACTGATTCCCTCTTAAAGCAGTAATGGTCCCACCACCATAACTTCCCCACACTCCAAAGAGCCACCAAGACCCTGGCTGCTGGCCAGTACCTCAGGGAGCTATGAATCACTCCCACTCAATCTCTATCCCCTTGAATATTTGGGACACCTTTCAACAGTATCACTCTTAGATTGGGACAACCAGATCCTGCCCTAGGCCTCATGGTTGGCAGGGCCTTACTCTGGCCCTGCTGCAGCCACACTCCTCACAGGGCAAGGGGTATAGAGGGCCAAGGGGCCTTGCCAACCCCAAGTCTATGCTTCCCTCTTAGAGGCTATCCTCAGGATTCCCAGGACCTTGAAATCCTCTGCCCATGTGCCTCAAGCCTGCCTTTGGAGCCTGTGTGATCCTCTTTCCTAGTTCTGTCTTCCTAAGGATGGACTAAACCCTAGGCCTGAAGAGTGACTGAGGGGTGACCACAGGGCAGCTGTTGCCCCTCCACTCAGTGTTGATGGAGTTTGAACACGTGGGCTATGGCAGTGCCTCTCAAACTTTAATGTACATGTGAATTACCTAGTATCTTATTAAAATCCAGATTCTGCTTCAGCAGGCCTAGAGTGGGGCCTGAGAGTCCACAGTTCTAACAAGGTCTCAGGTAATGCTGATGCTGCGGACTGGGGTCCACACTTTGGGAAGCAAGGCTCCTCAAATATAATGTGTGGAAGTCCTCTTAGGGGAAGGAACAGAGCGAGAAGGTTGAAGAGAAATGGGAGTTTGCAATGAGTCTGTATTTTGCACCCTTGCCCCAGGCCACCAAATTTAGGAGTGGCCTTACCTTTCATCATGCCAAGGAGAAGTATCAAAAGTATGCTGTCCCTGGGCAACAAAGAAAGACAGTCAAGTGGGAGACACCATTTGCCCAATTTGTCCCTGCTTCAAAGCCTATATATCCCTCCCACGATCACCTCCCATGCCAGAAACTGGAACACTACCTCCTGAGACCCTTCACAATGACATGTCATCAATGTTCAATACAACTGCGCCCTTCCACGGACATTTACATGGTGTTTTACCATTCCGCTACAATGTCTGGTTCTCAGAAAGAATACATTCCACCTTGCGTGTCGGTAGTCAGCATCAGACACTGAACAATAACACCTCCTACCAAGCAATCATTCATACGCCCTGGCCTGAGAAGGAGGGTTGGGACCCTTTATGTGGACCTGACACACCCATACTAACACATAGCCAAGAATCCATAAAACCCCGGTCTTAGGCACTGGTACACTAACTAGTCACAGAAAATCTATATTCAAATTACCAAACCCACATGAGCAAGCCTGGATTTTTTCCTGTCTTTTATTATTGTAAAGAGAAAGGTTAAAATAAAAATAAACACAAAACCACAAAAATATTCATTGGAATATTCAACTTGGAGAGCAAACTAGCTAATGTATTCCTGAGGCACAGTCATTTTTAAAACTTTTACAACATAGAATCACCTATTTAAATCCAATGGGAGTGTAAGTCCATATAAAACAGATACAAACACAGCTGTCTGGCTGAAACGGGGGTTGCCAGCCCAGGGCCCTGTTCACTTGGCACCACAATGAGTGATACATATAAGAGGCCCCAAGGCAACTCCAAGAAAGCCCTGGTGCTCTAAGGTGCCCCATTTGAAAATCACCACTGAAGCATATGTCACTTTATTATGTCCTGGATTTTTCCTGTCTTTTATTATTGTAAAGAGAGGGGTAAAAATAAAAATAAACACAAAACCACAAAAATATGGTTTAATTGGAATATTCAACTTGGGGAGCAAACCAGCTAATGGGTTTCTTTCTTTCTAATCACACTGATTAGCACTCAGGCTTAAGAGAAGCAAAAAATGATCAGATGAAGAAGTCATGCCACGGTCATCTGGGGGATGGGTCACAGAGCTGCCAAATGTTTTAACAATGCATCTAAATGAAGCCTCATGATCACTTGAGTAATACAGAGAACTGGGTCTGAGTCCTACTTCCGCAGCTAACTCGCCCTGTTATGTTAAATAAAGCCCTTCCCTTCTCTCAGCTTCAGACATAGGATCCAGACTGGCTTTGCCCAGCCCTGACGCTCTGGGATTTTATGATATTCCAGAATTCCATATTTAAGTGAAGATTCATGGTCACATCGTCCATCACAGATAGATGCTAGAGGAAAATAAAGGAAACCTTTATGTTGTTCCTGCTGGCATGGTTCCGTGCTTTCCTTCAGAAGCTTGAAGCATTTTAATAACTTATTCCATTGGATTCATCGCAGAAAAACAAAAAGGAAATTAATCTTGAAGAAATCATATGTCTCTGCTATCTTTGAATATATCTTAGTAAGGTTCCAGCTACTTCTGCACATTGGCAGCCCTTACTGACTTCTGGATCCAGAAAAAGAGAGAGAACAGCATTTGCCTGTTTGGAAGGAGGGAGGTGGTCTTTAGGGAATAAGATCAGGGAGGCAGGGAGGAGGAAGAAGCATTTGCAGTAATCTAGATAGAGATAAGATAATGAGGACCTGAACCAAGGCCACGTCAATGGAGGTAGAAAGAAAAAGACAGATGCGAGAGACATTCAGGAGAACAAACTGACAGGACTGTGCGCTGATTGATGTTCCAGAGGAGGGAGGGGGAGATGGCATACATGATGGTGCCACTATCCAAGTTATGACTGAGGAGAAAAAAGATTTGAGAGGCAAGAAGACAGATTATAGGTTGGAATGTTGACTGTGAGATGTCTGGGGTCATCGGGTAGAAGTGTCCAGCAAGCCTTTGGTTATACTGGTATAAAGTCACACAGGCCTAGGCAGGTCAAATGTAACCACAAGATTAACTTGGAAGTCCTCAGCATATAGAGCCCCTGCCTCCTTATAATTATACCACATTGCCTCATTTATTCATTAAAGTACTTAAAGTCCCTCCCAAAAAATATTTACAGTCCCTACTTACTTTGCTAGGCAAAAGGATATATGGGTTAATATTTGAGGTGGTGGATATGTTAATTAGCTTGATTTAATCATTCCACATTGTCTTCATAAATCATAACATCACTTTGTACCCCATAAATATATGTAACTACAATTTGTTAATTTATAATTAAAAAATAAAAATTTTAAAAAATAAAAAATAAAATATAGGTATGGTCTCTGTCCTTGTATAGCTTACATTCTAGTGGGGGAGACAAGTTTTTTAAAAAAATACAAGTATGATTTTAAATTGTGATAAATACTATGGAGAAGACAAATGGGTACAGTGATCAAGAATACTAGGGGGAAAAAGAGAGACTTATCTGAAAAGGCCTTTAAACCAAGGTTTGAAGGGCATTCCTGGACAAGGGAACAGACTACGTGAAGACCCAGAGGCAGGAAGAATTTAGTCACAAGGCTGGGAGACCCATTACCTTGGTCTCTGTGCTATGCCTAGAATACTTGCTGCTGCTGTTACTGATATTTAAATGATAGTGGCTGGGCGCGGTGGCTCACACCTGTAATCCCAGCACTTTGGGAGGCTGAGGCGGGTGGATCACAAGGTCAGGAGTTCAAGACCAGTCTGGTCAACATGGTGAAACCCCGTCTCTACTAAAAATACAAAAATTAGCTGGGCATGGTGGCACGTGTCTGTAATCCCAGCTACTCGGGAGGCTGAGGCAGGAGAATTGCTCGAACCAGGACCTGGGAGGCAGAGGTTGCAGTGAGCTGAGATCGCACCACTGCACTCCAACCTGGGCTATAGAATGAGACTCCATCTCAAAAAAAAAAAAAAAGTAATGAAGTACTACAAGGCATGATCATAAAATTATACTAAAGCCAAAGCACTTAATGCCTGTGAAATGGTGTTTAACAGTTTTATGTTGTCACTGATGGGGCCGGATACAGATGGTTACATTACTTGGATGTAATATTAACTAGGCAAAACTTTAAATAAAATTGCTACAGAGATCTGCATTCCATTACCAATAGCTCTGATTGCCTAAATCACACTAGCATACTGAAGCCACACTCTGGGCAAAGCCACTATTCTGTAGAGTTTCTGTCAAACACTGTTATTGAGGAAGCAATACTTAAAATAACATTCCTTTTAATGATTAGAGTTGGCACAAGCTGCAGGACAGAAAAAAATTCTATATAGCCACTGGGGAAAGGATAAGTAGGTTGTGTTTTGCAATTCCTTCCTGGTGAGTTTACAATTATTCCACAGCATGACAGCTAAAATGCCTAAGAAATCACTTACCTGAATCTCAATAATAATTAGTCCCCTATTCTTTGTATGTTCACCATGAGTTCTGTTGACCTCACCACATGGAAAGATTAAGTTCACCCATTTACAGTTCTAAGTATTTATCCCTTACAGGCAAACAAAATTATGCTGGAGGTTTAACAATTTCTGGCCAACAGTGTGTATTTTAACTAGGATGTTTAAGATGCATTGGTTGAATAATTAATGTATAAATCTTAGCCAGCTAGGTAAGGAAAATGAAACAAGCTTTATTTGTTACAGATACAGATTTAGCTATATTAAAGTCTTTCTGCTTTTAAGATGAAGTCTCTGTGTCAAAAAAAGCCAAAATACAGAAATACTCCTGTTCGTAGTATAATTAAAAAGGAAATTAACAAATTGTGTTAGTTTGTTGTACTCATAATTTGGCTGAAGACTGTGGTGTTGCAGTATTACCATTTGGGTGTGGGAAAGCATGCAAATGAATCTACCAGCACTTATCAACTCTTCACTTATTTCCTCATTTGTTAAACTATTCAGAAATGTGTGGCCTGCCTGTAGTAAGTTATAATTAGGGCTACTTTTAATAATTAAGGGCTATTTTTAAAATTAACATTTTAAAGTCCACTGGTAGCCCTTACATCTTTTGTCTCACACTGGCAGGACCAACAGGGTGGCCAGTTCAGAAGAAGCAAGAAGCAGCACTTAATTTTACTGTAGCCCTCAGCAAATGAGCCATGTGTGATTTTGGCAAAGGAGGAAGGTCATCCAGCTTGCTGGTGGTATGTGCGTCACTAGGGGGTCTATCAACTCCATCAGAGTCCCTGGAACACAGTGAACCTCTGGTTTAGTACTGGTATGTAAGATATTGCATCTCAGAGGTCAAGGAGCACAACTGTTCAACCCTATTCAATTTGCTTCCTGCCATTTCCACAAACGCTAAAAAGTTGACTGTCTTCAACACTCCTGGCTCTAACGAAGAAGCTGGGGAAAGGACTTTACTATTTATAGTTTAGTTTTGACTCTCAGGATTTTCATAGGTTCAACTCAAATGTAGTGCTTAGGGTATATTTATTTTTCTCAAGTCAAAAAAGCCAAATGCCAAAGCCACAGAATTCTTTTCTATGCTTTAGAACTCACAACTGATAGATGAACTATACATCTGTGCCTCCTTGATCCTCATTGTATATATGGGGAAACTGAGGCACCAAACATTTAGATGACTTGCCTAATGTTTCATGTCCAGTTAGTGGCAGAGCACTGGCTAAAACCCAACCTCTTGCCCCCTCTCCCACCAACCTCCATGGAGAGCTCTTCCCAGCACACTATATCACCCCCACCAAAAGTGAGACTGCTATAAAATGTCTGGACATAAGTTGTATAGGGTAATTTACTGGTACAAAGAAAGATCTACAGGGTTGTCAGTGAATAGACACTCAGGCTTTTAAAGAATGGCCTGCTTACTGAGCTGCTCAGCCTCCCCCTGGGGTCAGACCAAAGTTTAACAATGTGTTGCATTAAGAAAAATACTGAGGGGCCCCCCACAAGGTTGGACACCATGGCTCAACCAGGGTTTGGCTGGCTTAGACTTGCTCCTTACAACTGTTACCTCTAACCCTGACCCAACAGCCTGTGATCTGGCTCAAGACCAACACTCTTTGGCTCCTCCCTTGGTTCATTTTTAGATTCTCACTCTTTCTTCCTCCCTCCCAGCTTCCACCCCTCCATAATTCCTCTGTTCTTGAATCTTCTACCCTACCCTGCCCCCTCATCCCAGGATTCAAAGTCCAGGACACCACAGCTGGAGTACTCTCTCCCTTGGTGCACTAGTTCTTGTAGATGAGAACCAGAAGTGTGGAGTAAGGTAGGGAAGGCAAGAGTATTTAAACATCTTTACTTTTTCAAAAAATCAACTAGAAGGTTCTATCAATTTCCTTCCACAGGAAGGAACTGCAAAACACAACCTACTTATCCTTTCCCCAATGGCAACCTTTTTCATAGATATAGTACAATGAAAAAATAATCAAAAGCTGACCAAGGGCTTTCCAAAGATCTTGAAGGGCCTATGGAAGCATCAGGAAGATGAAACTTTATTCTACCATAATTAAGACTGAATGTACTTTCCTAAATTCTTGACTTTTCAAAATTGTTCACCTGTATATGGTTTACAGCAACTTATTCCTAGTAGAATATTTTCTAGGTATAAAATTACTATTATTTGGGGCTATTGTTTTTGTGATGTTTTTCAAAGAGCCAGGAAGTCACCTCAACAATCATAAAGATAATTCCTCATTAAATGGCATGAGTAGAGATCTTTCATTTAGCGAAACAAGCTTTCTGTACGGAAAGTTACCCAGAAAATTAGAACTTGTTTAGCAAATGTGTGTCACATCAGTGATTGGCAATAAAATAAACACAGAAAAGTATAACTCAATTCATGCCATTTCTAAATTTGTGATAACTCAATCATGGCTGGCATATTTCACCTTTCCTCTATCAATTAAAGAAAGAGCAACAACAGGTTTCTGAGTAAATTAAGAGTATAAACATGAGCTCTTAGGGGATGTTTAACCCAGTTCAGAGAACAACTCTTTCCAAGCTCTCTAACATTCATTTGCATATAAATAATTAGTGTGCTGATTTCAAATGACCTTTACCTACTCATTGGAGCATACTCGATCAAGACCTCTACTTGGCAATATTTTGTTAGCTTTTTATAATATCATTTCTGGTTGAAAATAAGAAAAAATTATTTTAAAAAGATCTCATTAAAGAACATTAAGAAAATGTCTGTCCATAAATGCCTCATGCAGTAAGACATGAGGCAGTTTGCCCCATTATTCAGGGTATATAAACCAAGTCTCCACTTAGGATCCAAAATGCCCAGTACTTTAAGAGAGTCAAAGGGAAAGACCATGCGCTTGTATTGCTTTTACAACTTAAAAAATCTACTTAGTGTAGAAAATTTCAGAAAATAGGTAAGTGTTCTAGTAACTCAAACTCTATCTGAGCCTGAAAGGTAAGTCAGAGGTCATGCAGGACGACCCAACCCCTGGCAACAAAACTCTCAGCATATGCCCAGAAACCTGGCTTTTGCTTAAGGATATCCAGAGCCTCAGAGCTTCCCATCTCCCAAAGCTCTTCCCATCATCCAACAGTCAAAGTATTAGTCTTTCCTTATATTGGACCAAATCTGTCTCCCCGTAATTCCTACATATTGGTCCAAGTTTCTAGGGGAAAAAAACAAAACAAACAACAACAACCAAAAAAAATGATGTTTCTATGGTTCTTTACACAGCACTTTCCACATACACGTTCTCATTGGACTATCTTAATAATCCTGTGAAGCAATTATTCCTACTACCCTTGTTTCACAGATGAAGACCTGGAGGCTAAGAGAGGTTCAGGAACTACTGAGGGTTGCAGAGTGGTGAAGTGCCAGAAGCAGGGCTTGAACTCAGGTTTTCTATCTCCACCTTTCATGGCATTTTCAGTATCCCTTGTTGCCTCAAACATTAAAAAGACAGAGAGAGAAATACGCTGCTTCTGCTTCCCCAGGGGAACAGCCCTTGAAGTCGAAAGGGGGTAGAATTATTGAAGATGCACTCTCCACACATTCTCTCTGAGAGATGTCTTACTATTCACTTGGGTTTAAACTGCCCAGACATAGAGGCCTGGACCTGTATTTCTAGCCTAGACACATCCTGAGTTCCAGAACAAAATAGCTACTCTCCCCTCTGGAAGTCCCACAGTACCTCAAATTCAGCAGGCTCCAAGCTGAATTTATCCAATTTTTTGTACATTCTATCTCCACTGTTCATTCCTGAACTTGGTCAAAAATACCACCATCTACTCAGACAGCCATGCCAGAAACCTGGAGAATTACCTTAGATACTTTTCTCTCCCTCACCAACCCTCCCCACAACATTGTAAGAGTTTCACCATTTTGCATCTGCCTCTTCCTCTCTGTCCTCACTGCTACTGCCTTACACAGTCCACCATATCTCTTAGATGAATTCAGTGACCTTCAAAATGGTCTCTAGGCATCTAGTAGCTTCCCTTTCAAATCTACCTGCCTCCATGTAGACTGTCACCAGAGTGATCCAACATGGCAGTCTATGTCACTCGTTGCCTCCACATGTGACTCTCAAATCTAGCTAATTAAGAAAATGCCGAAGTTCCCCAGATGATTTTAATAATTCAGCAATGTGTAGGAACTAATGGTGTACAAAGCAAAGTCTACGTACTCAATGATCTGAATCTTGCCTACCTCTCTAAGTCATCATTTCTGCCATTTTCCCCTTGGCAAGGAATACTCCAGCAATCCTAAAAACATACCATACTGGTTTGCACTTCTGTGCCCTGACTGGGGCTGATCTCTCAGCCTAGAATGTTATCTTTACCCTTGGCCAATCTCCAGCGAACCTTCAAAACTTAACTGAGGTGTCACTTCTTCAGGTAGCCTTTCACAACATTATCAGGCTGGATTAGGTGCCCCTCCTGTATGACTCCATAGCATCACACCAAGTTCTCTGTCATGACACTTAGAATATTGTGTTGAAATTATTTGATCATATGTCTGACAAGCCTATAAGCTCTCAAAACCAAGGAACATGTTTATTCATCACTGATAAGTACCTGTCACTTAGTAGGTGCTTAGTAAATGTTCACCTGAAATGGATCTAATTTCAAGTGTAGGCTCCATATTTGGCTAACTGTAGAGTTGAATTTTAGGAAACTTAATTCAGCTGCTTAGACCTCAGTTCGCCAAACTGTAAAATAGGCACAATACATCCCCATGTTTGGCCAGGTGTTGTGGCTCATGCCTATAATCCCAGCACTTTGAGAGGCTGAGGCAGGATGACCACTTGAGGCCAGGAGTTCAAAACATGCCCAGGCAACCCTGTCTCTACAAAAAAAAAAAAAAAAAAAAAGCCAGGCATTAGTGATGGTGCATGCCTTTAGTCCTAACTACTTGGGAGGCTGAAGCATTAGGATCACTTGAGCCCAGAAGTTCAAGGCTGCAGTGAGCTGTGATCGCACCACTGCACTCCTGCCTGGGCAAGAGTGAGACCCTGTCTCTCTACAAAGCAAAATAAAACAAAACAAAAACCTCCATCTTCATTCATACGCTAAACATGTGATTACTAAGGGACAGGCACTAGCTTCTGTGAAGATTTAATAAATTGAATAATGTATGTGAGAGTTTTTATAAACTCTCACATAGTATTATAAAGGTATTTCTGCAATTTTAGCTTCTGCTTAGTGTCTCAGCCAGAAATAATTTCATTCCCTAAAGCCAAAGTTAAGTAAGCTTTAGTCTCCATTAGGCTCACCAAGGTATCAGAGGAAGAAAGCCATGTGAACAAATATGAACCTCAAAGAGTCAATCCTTCAAGATGGATCCTAAGTGGCTAACTGGGCCTAAATTTAAAATACAGCCAGGCAGCCATTTGCTGACTAGAGGTCACACACATACTCTGAGTTTCCCAAAAAATCCCACCTCTCTTTAACTTTGGGACTTTCAGAGCTCACCTATACCAGCCAATTAGGGCTTAGCTGTATTTACCAATCAGAACTCAGCTGCATCAACCAACTAGAACTAAGCCCATTTCAATCCTTCATTTGCATAAATAAACCTGATTGGGAACTCAGGCAGAAACTTTTGCTATAAAACCCAAACACTCTCTTTGTTCTCTGAAACATAACTTCCTTTTATACAAAAGGCCGTGTCTCCTGAGTTTGCAAATTGTTCACTGGAATAAGGTATCTTTCCTCCGAATTCCTTTCAGAAAACATTTTTTTCACAGCCACTTAACTCAACAGGAACTACACTGGCCTAAACGAGACTGGAAGTGCACTCTGGGAAAGCATAACACAGTAAAAAGCCACTTTGGCAGAGGCAGCGCTAATCTCCTAAGGACACAGGCTTCACAAGTAAGCACTACTGAGGAAAGGTCACTGAGCTCCAATCCTTCTCCTCACTGACATCTGCCCTAACTTGTACTTAGATTTCCATAGTAAAGGGTGTGGATCCTGGTGGAGCAAGCAAAACTGAGCTAAAAAGCCGACTTCCAGAGACTCATCCAGGTCTTCCTGGGGCCTGTCTACTCAGGTGAGTACTGAGTCCCCTGAAATTATCCTGGGGAGGTCACTCCCAGGGGCAGTTTTAAAGTTTAGTCCCACAGAGCTGAGGGGAGCCAAATTGATTTGTTTGCCCTCAAGAATTTGAGCCCAGAGCCCTGCACTGTTCTTTACCCAAAAACACTGCTATCCCTGAGTGCTTGTATTCTGTAGGCCTAAAAGGGACCATAAAACTTCCCAAAGTCCTTGGACTAGAGGTTATTGGGCCTGTTCGAGGCTCTCACCCTCTACCATAGAGTTGCTCATTCTCTTGGGGTAAGTTCTAGTCTGAAGATTGCTTCTCAGAATCCCAAGCTCTGCAGGCTTCTATCAATAACACCATGTGACATCATTCCCAGGCCACTAAAGGAATCTGATCTCTCATTGCTCCAAAAGTGACTACTAAAGCAGGAGAGCTATCAGAAGTTATATACCAAGAGCCAAACGAGGAAGGGCTGGAAGCATTTCCTTTACATACAGAGCTCGCAGAAAGTATGTAAATCCACATTCACTGAAGCCGGTTCTTATCAACCATCCCTTTTGGATTCCAGCCATGTGATCGTGTCTACCTCCAAGGAATCTCAAATGGTGGTTCACTAAGTAAAGAAGGCAGGAAGAAGCGTCTGAGCAGAGGGAACACATTAAAAGACAGAAGAATATTTCTGGAGTGACAAGAGACAAAGCTGAAGAAGTAAGTAGGGAGCAGTACAATATGACAGGCTAAAGAGCTTAAACTATATCCTTTAGAAAAGTAAGTAGCCACCAGGGAGACTGTAAATATTGTTGTACTTGTTCTTATTTTGATTTGTTCTTTGCAGTGAAATGGCATGACTAAATTTTCAATTTAGAAATTCACTTTGTGTCAGTAGACTGCACGAAGCAGGTTGGGGGGCATGGTAAGAGACTAGACAGAAAGGCAAGATTGAAAATCATTGAAATAGTCTAAATGAGAGATGATAAAAGCCTGGACAAAGAAGCAGCATGGGGATAAAGACAGAATATTAAAGAGAGTTTTAGAATAGTACTGACTTGGTGAATATTTGGCTTTAGGGGAGAGGGAGAAAGGAGGGGAATGATGGTCAGATGTATGTCCTGAGAACCCAGATGGATGATCTTGCCACTGACTGGAAATATGAGAGGAGGAACAAGTTTGGGGGCAGCTAAGGTGGGGCGAGTTAAGTCTGGACATGTATCCAATTGCACATCTATTCTACAAATGTCCATCTATCCAGTTGGACATCTGTCCTACAGATAGTTTGATATATGTGTCTGAAGTTTTCAGAATATTCCAAGGCTAGAAATATTTATTTGGGAGTTATGTGTGTAAGTGATAGTTCATATCTTAAGATTACATACAAATAGCCAAGAAGGAAGGTATACATTGATTTGTAAAAGATTGTGGGCCGCTGGACACAGTGGCTCATGCCTATAATCCTAGCACTCAGGAAGGCCAAGGCAGGTGGATCGTTTGAGCTCAGGAGTTCAGAAGCTCAAGACAAGCCTAGGCGACATGGTGAAACCCTTTAGCCAGGCATGGTGGTGTGCACCTATGGTACTGGCTACTCAGGAGGCTGAGGTGGGAGGATCACTTTAGCGCAGGAGGTGGAGGTTGCAGTGAGCTGAGATCATGCAGATAGGTAATTTAAGGGGCAGATAAGAATAATCTGAAATAAAGCGATCAAAGACAGGAGAACCAGAAGAGTAAGGGATCAAAAAAGTCAGAAGAGGATAGAGATCAGGAAGGAGAGAATACAAAGTAAAGAGAAAACATTTACAAAATATTATGAAAGTAATGTGGAACTTCGCAACAAACTCATTCTTTCCTATCTCATTTCTCTTACATGTAAATATGATGCCAAATTGAAAGTCTGGATGATTAGAAGAATAGTCGTACAATTAACAGAAATAAGGAACACAGAGGAAGAATAAATTGGGAGGAAAGATGATGAATTTCAGTTGTGACACACTGATTCTGCAATTAGGGCATTAATGGCTAAGAAACAGATGGGAAACTGTGACAATCTCAGGAGAAAGGTCAAAGTTGGAAGTAAATATTGGAAATCATCTGCACAAAGATTTTAGTGAAATCCATGAAATTCCCATGGAAAAGAATATCAAAAGTGAAGAGAAAAAGAAGATATACAAATGGTCAATAAGCACATGAAAATATGTTCAATGTCATGAGTCATTACGAAAATACAAGTCAATCATAATGAGACACCAGTTCACACCCACTACAATGGCTATAACAAAAAATACTGATGACAACAAGCATTGGTGAGGATATGGAGAAAATGGAACCTGTCTACACTGCTAGTGACAACGTAAAAGCCACTAGCAATGTAGGAGGCATGGCAATATAAAATGGTGCAGCCGCTTTGGAAAAGTTGTTCAGTTTCTTAGAATTAAACATTGAGTTATCATATGACTCAGCAATTCTACTGCTGGGTATCTACTCAAGAGAAATGACAACATATATTCACACAAAAACTTCTACCAGGCCGGGCATGGTGGCTCACGCCTGTAATCCCTGCACTTTGGGAGGCTGAGGCAGGTGGATCACCTTGGTCGGGAGTTTGAGACCAGCCTGATCAACATGGAGAAACCCCATCTCTACTAAAAATACAAAATTAGCTGGGCGTGGTGGCACATGCCTGTAATCCCAGCTACTTGGGAGGCTAAGGCAGGAGAATCACGGAGGTTGTGGTGATATGAGATGGCACCATTGCACTCCAGCCTGGGCAACAAGGGTGAAACTCCGTTTCAAAAAAAAAAAAAACTTCTACCAAATGTTCATAACAACATTATTTACAATAGCCAAAAGGAAGTAACTCAAGTGTCCATCAAGTGATAAATGAATAAACAAAATGTGGTATATCCATATGATGGAATATTAGCCATAAAAAGAAATTGGACTTTAGTAAAATTAAACCAAAAACCTTATGCTCTGTGAAAGGTACTGTTAAGACAATGAAAACAGAATCCATAGAGTGTGAGAAATATTTTCAAAACACATACCTGATAAAGGATTTGTATCCACCATATACAAAAAGAAAACAATCAATTTAAACATGGGAAAAATATCTAAACAGACATCGCATCAAAGAAAATGTATGGATGGCAAATAAGCATGTAAAAAGATATTCAACATCATATGTTATCAGAGAATTGCAAATTAAAACCATGAACTACCAGTACAAACCTATTAGAATGACAAAAATCCAAACAACTTACAACACCAAATGATGGCGAGGATGTAAAGCAACAGGAACTCATACATTGCTGGTCAGAATGCAAAATGACAAAGCCACTTTGGAAGCCAATTTGGCAGTTTCTTACGAAGATAAACATAGTCTATGCTCACCGGTATTTACCTAAATCAGGTGAAAACTTATGTGCCCACAAAAACCTGCACACAAATGACTGAAGCAGCTTTATCCATAATTGCCCCAAATTGGAAGTAACCAAGACGTTCTTTAAAAGGTGAATGGATAAACTGTGGTAAATCCATACAATAGAATATTATTTAGCCATAAAAAGAAATGAGCCATTAAACCAAAGAAAGACAGGGAAGAAGCTTACATGCCTATTACTTAGTGATAGAAGCCTCTCTGAAAAGATTACATGCTGTATGATTCCAATTATATAACATTCTGGGAAAGGCAAATCAAAAGATCAGTGGTGGGTAGGTGTTCACAGGGAGGAGGGAAAGACTGCCCTAAGTCCCCTGTGTTTTACCTTTTCATCAAAACTACTCTGTGTGATACTGTAATGGTAGATATATGACATTAGACATTTGTCAAAACCCATAAAACTGTACAACACAAAGAATGAACCCAAATGTACGGACTTTAGTTAATCATAATGTGTCAATATCAATTCATCGATTATGACAAATGTACCACACCAATGCAAGACGTTTGTGGGCAAAACTATGGTCAGGAGTGGAGAGGAGGGCAGTATAAGGGAATTCTCTGTAGTATCTGCTCAATTTTCTGTAAACTTAAAACTGCTCTAAAAAGTAGTCTGTTAATTAAAAACGAAAACTTAAAGAGAATAAAGTGCTGCTACATGCTACAATATGGATGAACCCTGAAAACGTTACACTAAGTGAAAGAAGGCAGCCATAAAAGACCATACAGTGTGTGATTCCATTTATATGAAAGGTCCAGAATAGGGGAATTCTATGGAGACAGAAAGTAGATTAGTGGTTATCTAGGACTAGTGGGGGGAATTAAGGGGAAATAGAGGGTGACTGCTAACAGGTATGGGGTTTCTTTCCAGGGTTTTGAAAATGTTATAAAATTTATTGTGGTGGTTGTGGTGATGGTCTAGAGCTCTATGAATACACTAAAAATCACTTTAAGTGGGTGACTTGTATTCATATCTCAATAAAACTGTAAAAATGGTAACGAGTTTTAAAATCTCAATAAAAAGGACAATTTTCTAGGAAAATTAGCTAACTGAAATCACAAAGAAGTAGAAAACATGGGGAAAAATAGGGTGTTAGAAATTTTCCTCCGATGATTGTTACAGTGCCCAGACAGCTTTATGAGCAAGTTCTTTTTAATTTACAAAGAACAGGTAATTTCCATGCTCTAAAAGTGGTTCTCATTATAAAGTAAAAGAAGGAATAAGCCCATTCATTTTATAAAATTAAAGTTATCCTGATCACAAAACCTGACGAACACCCACACAAATACACAGAGAAAAAAAACTGAAGACTAATGTCACTTAGGAATATAGATGCAAAAATCCTAAATGAAATGCCAGCAAGCCAAATCTGGCAAGACATTATGAGCAAGGAGGGATTATTTCAGGAGTGCAATTTACTGTTAGGAAGTCTAGACATATAACTCATCACAACAATCAGTTGAAGGAGAAAACCTGAACAAATGACAAGAAATTAATATTTTAAATTTATTTTTTAAATCTATTAATAAACAAGGAAAAACCTATACCAAAACATAAAATTGGGCAAAAAAGAAAAAAATAGTTCAGTTTTACTTGTAATTAAATAAATGTTAATTTTAAAATATGATAATCAATTCTTTGTAGTCAAATTGGCAAAATAGTAATATCAAGAATTTGGAAAAAAAAGGATATACCAATATTCTGCCTCTAAGATAAAAACTGTTATAGGAACATTTAGCAATAACCATGAAAAGGCTTAAAAATTAACATACAGGCGAAACACAGTTGCACGTCTAGGAATTTCTTCACAGGGAACAATCAAGGACTTGGAAAGGCATAGTCACACACTACTTACCTCTGCATTGTTTATAGTACAGAAAAACAGAAAGTAACTGAAATGTCCAGCATTAGAAGATTCATCAAATAAATTCTGGTTTGTTCATTCAATGAAATGCCATGTAACCAGTGAAGGTAAAAAAGAACAATGAACTTAGGTATTCTGAATACATTCAGTAAAAAAAGCTTATGAAAGAGCATGTAGAATACAGAGAAAAGAAGGCTGGATGGTTACAATAAAATGTTAATAGTAGCTGTCTCTGAGTGGGAAGAATACAAGTAACTTATATGCTGTCTTTTTTGTATATCTGTGATTTTGTACATGTTCTATAATAAACATATATTACTTTGGTAAAGAAAAATATAAGAGTGTATTTTAATGTATATATTCTTAACTAAGAAGTTTCGCTGCTAGAAATTTATCTTTAAAATCAGACTTTTACAAGATTTATGTATAGGAACACACATTATTATAAAAGCAAAAAAAGGAAACCAACTAAATGTCTAGCAATAGCAATTATGAAGTATGAAATAACTATGGCTATACAATGGAATACTAGGCAGCTATTAAAAGTCATGAGGTAGAAGAACATATAATGACAAAGAAAATTAAGCAAAAAGGCAGATTATAAAATAGTAAATACAAAATGAGGCTAATTATTTTTTTATTTTATACATTTTTAATTTTTTTAATTTTTAATTTTGTGAGTAGTTAGTATGTATATATATGTATATATATAAAGGGTATAATTTTTAAAAATAAAACAATATGGAAAAAATACTGGAGGGAAATATACCAAAATGAACATCAATTACAGTTCTCCCGAAGCCAAAGAACCACTGGTAATGTGTTTATTTTCACCGTCCTGCATTTTACAAACTTTCCACAATAGATTTTAAACTCTAGGCATTTGAGGAGCAAGGAGCGAGAAAAGGTATACAACCATAGTAATCCTCTCTGCTGCCATTATACTAGGCATTTATAGTATCCCATAACTGAATGCAAGAATTGCTCCTGTATAAATGGGAAGAACATGGATTAAAACAAATGTGAAAAGGGGCAATGTACTAATATGTTGTCTGCATAATTTTTTAAAGCATAAACATACATCCGGAAACCAACATATTACAAGGTTAAGAATGGTTACTTCTTGTTGCTAGGAATGTGGGTAATGGTTAATTTTGTGAGTGTGATTTTCTTTTTTTTTTAATTTTTGAAAAATAAAAAAATAAAAATTAAAACCAAATGAGAGACCTATAAATATTTCCAATCACTGGTGTTGGGGCAGTGTCAGTACACTTCCTCCTCTGCGTCTGAGACTGTGGGAGGAGCCCAGTCAGTCCCCGGGATGGGAGGGAACATTCACAGCCACTGCTTTCCTCCCCTGGTCTCAAGAGGCTGAACACTGGTGCCTTCTCAGTGAAATAACACAGCGATGCTAGTCTCTCCATTCACTGTATGCCAGGGAGCCCCTAATCCTATGGCAACAGCCCCATAAATCAGGCTCATGGACCCCTAACCCTTCAGAGCTCCCAGTCGGCAGAGTTCTCTCCCATGCCATGGCCCTCTATTCTGGCTTCTGTACCCTGCCATGAGACCGGGAGCTCCTGGAGGGCAGGGCCTGTAGTTTAGCTCAAAGCTTGCCTCTGTGACTACCCTAGTGCCTTGCGTAGAGTGGATATTCAATGAACATTTATGAGACTTTGAAAGGCAGGCAGGTATGAAACATCATCTTGGTGCCTGACTTGGGAATAGAGGAACATGGATACTAGCATGTATCCATGAAGCCTTTCATCCTCTCAGGAAAAGCACAACCCAGCCCATGGCTTGGCTACTTCTTGACACGTGCACGGGTGCAGTAGTCTCATGGATGAGAATGCCACCTAGTGGCATGGATGTGGTACTCTAGTGGATGAGAATGCCACCACAGTAGGCATGGGCAGTGATGAAAGCAGGTCAAAGAACAAATTAAACATTGTTCAAACAGATCTTCTTTGAAATAAAGATACACAAACCATCACAATAAGTGGAACAGTGGGGGCTGGATGAGGTGTCTATATGAAGGCATGGCAGCTACAAAGTCAATATAGCATCAATATACAAATTTTACCTGTGATGCAATAGGTTTCCTTTGTTTCAAACTGAAGGAAGACATTCCATCTCACTGCCAAAGGCTTACAAATTAACACTGAGGGTCAGGGTTCATGGTACTTACTCAAGGTTCCTGTGGATGCTGTTGTAGTCCCATAACTTTAAAATCATTCTATCATCTTGGAGTACTTTCTCTTAGTGGGGAGATGATGGAATTTGTTGATCATAAGAAGTATATAATGGGAGAAATCTCCTTTGCTAAAGGTTCATGTAATGAAAGTTATGAAAAAACCTTTTTTTCATTAAAGCAAACTAATTTTTCACTGAAGAAAAAGTAATTATTTAAATGTTTAAAGAAACAACTTTTTTCATTAAAGCAAATTAATTCTTTAAATATGTCGGAATGTCTCCAGGTACTGACTAGTGTTCTTAGAAAAAAAAAATTTAAGAACAGAAAAATTCAGATCAAAAGAACACAGCCCTTATCTTTCCCCCTTCAAATATAAGTCAAATAGTGGCTGTGAAACTGAGTGCAGGGAAATCCCTCCATTTTTTATAACATCAAAATGGAATAAGGCTTCATTGCTAAAGCTCATACATACCAGGTCTGAAAGCACATATGGGTTAAATATCTCAGACTTAGTTTGTTTGAAATGATGTTCTTGCTTTCAATATGATCAACTAAAGACAGTTACTCTGGACTTAGAGCTTCATGGAACAACATAGACTTGATTATGCCAAAAGCACTTTACACAGCTTGAGAAGTCCACTCTTAACAGGTGCCTTTGGAAGTCAAGACAAAGGATTTTTTAAAAAATTGAGCTGGAAGAGATCCTGACCAGTATAACTAGACAGCCTGTGGAATTCAAGAGGTAACAGCTTATCTGCTTTTAAACACTAATACAATAAGAGAGTTCAGAATAAAGTTGGACAACCGCCATAACATCTTTTATCGAAACTGTTGCGAGTTTCTAACTGATCTTTCTGTTTTCACTTGACCCAATTTGGCCAAACCCACACAGCCTAGCACAGGCTCATAATTCTACCATTATGAGCCTGTGCTCCAGCCAAACTCAATTTCTCACTGTTCAACTGTATCAATATTTGTTTTACCTCTCTAGCAGTGAAAAAAATTGAGTCACCCCAAAAGGTTGTTAGGATCATTCTCAAGTACTGTAAAAACCCTGTCCAGAAGAGACATATCCTGAGACATGCGGTCACACAGGACTCTGCCTTTGAAAATACAGATCCATGGAGGATGAGACAAGAGTTTATACCTCTCTGCACCTGACCTGAGTTGTTTTATTGCTTGTTATGCTACTGACTAATCCAGTGCTTCCCAAACATTTTTGGAGTTTTGACATTTCACTGTTTCTAAGCAAAACAATTGTTTGTATTGTTTTTATAAAATGTACCTATCCTACCCCCAAGAATGCTGTAACTTTTCAAAAAAAATTAAAGTTAATTAAAATGAATTTGGCTTTGAGAAATTCAGAACAATTTTGTGAGGTACTTTGAAATCCTATGAAACACTCTAGAATTCCCAAAACAAGGAGTTGAGAATAACTATTTTGGCAAATATGTTTGTCTCTCCATGCTTTGTTATTCCCACCTATAAAATGAAACTAATGATGCTCCTACTCTTTCCCAAGTTTCCCAGTCTGTATATTATGAGAATCCAGGCTTATAGAAAGAACTTTGCTTTCCCCAGGATAAAGGATTTCCATCTAACCCAGATAAAGAAATTTAACTACAACTCTAAAATCTCCTTATGAGATTAACATTCTAAATGTTACCAGCAAAGTATGAGATACTGTAACATTACCTGATAACACAGAGACATAAAATTCTTTCAGGCTGCAAAAAGCTATTTATGTTACTAAACTTACATTTGAAGATCATAGTGCTTGAGAAAGCGTAGATCCAACATCCAAACATAGTTGCCATTGGGAAGGAACTGCCTTTAGCTTCTGTGAACAGAGGAATCTCTTCTGAGGTAGGGATGGGAGTTCAGGACTCTGAGAAGATAACATGTCATAATTTCCACTGGGTTCTCTGTTGAAATGTTTCTTTCTGCAGAGAGATTAGAAGTGCAGCACTGGGAGGAGAGGCTGAAAAACAAACATAAGCCTCCCTTGTTGGAGTACATTTTATCCCCACAAAGTTATTTTGTTTGTGATCACAATTCAGTGAATTCTTTTTGATAGAATTCTTTTATTGCAACTGTCTCTAAGAGGCTAAATTTCTCCAAGCAGCACTCTGGAGAATCCCAGCATTAGACAATAATTATAAATAAGAGTTCTACAAGTAACCAGAGACCCAGGCCAAAGGGAATGTGATAGGCCATACAGGGTACTGCTCTGCCTCCAGGCTGGATAAGAACCCTAACCCAAATGGACTGGGAAAGAGTCCATGTCATTCTAAAATAATAACAGGAAAGAATCTGTTATGGATTGAATGTGTCCCTGCAAAATTTATATGTTTAAATCCTGACCCCTAAGGTGATGGTAGTAGGAAATGGGTCCTTTGGAAGGTGATTAGATCATGAGGGTGGGACCATCATAAATGAGATAAGTACCCTTATAAGAAGAGGCCAGAGAGCTAGCTCACTCTCTTTCTTCTGTGTGAGAACACAGTAAGAAGATGGCCATCTGCAACCCCAAAGAAGGTCCTCACCAGAACTCATATTAGCACCCAGATCTAAGACTTCCAGCCTCCAGAACTATGAGAAATAAATTTCTGTTGTTTTCAAGTCATCCAGTTTATGGTACTTTGCTTTGGTAACCCAAACCTTTCTGCATGAGGCAGAATCCAAGAGTTAGAGATTTGAGAGTCAGAAAACACCTCCAGAGATCACTTGTTGTAGCCTTTTGCAGAGAACAAAGGTATTATATTAATTTTCTGTAGGCCTAATGTTAAGGTATCCTTACGTGAAAATAACTAATGTGACATAAGCTACATATAGTATACAATCTCAAATAACATGATTACACAACTTATTAAGATCCTATGACTATCTTTTGCATATAAAAAAGAAGTTGGCATAAATTAGTTCTTAGCTAATGTAAAAGTATTGAACAGTCCTCTGTGCTTTTTTTTTTTTTTTTTTGAGACAGAGTCTCACTCTGTTGCCCAGGCTGGAGTGCAGTGGCTCGATCTTGGCTCACTGTAACCTCCACCTCCCGAGTTCAAGCGATTCTCCTGCCTCAGCCTCCCGAGTAGCTGGGATTACAGGCACCTGCCACCACACCTGGCTAATTTTTATATTTTTAGTAGAGATGGGGGTTTCATCATGTTGGCCAGGCTGGTCTTGAACTCCTGACCTCAAGTGATCAGCCAGCCTTGGCCTCCCAAAGTGCTGGGATTACAGGCATGAACCTATTGAGCAACTGCTTAGGTTAACCTACTCCTGCTTTTACCCAGAATCACAGGTGACTTTGAGCTTTCAGAAGAGGAACTATCCCTTAAAAGACCCCAAAGAAACCTTGGAGTGATAGAACAACACTTCATTTTCCCTAGGAATTTCTACGTGTTTAGAGAAGGAGATCTAGATTAAACCAAGCCACTAACTAGACATACTAACAGGAGCTGCAAGTTTCCCAGATCATAAGCCAGGCAAAACCACACACAATTCCTGCAAGAATGGCCATAATTTAAAAATTAAAAAATAATAGATGTTGGTGTGGATGTGGTGAAAAGGGAACACTTTTACACTGCTGGTGGGAATTTAAACTACTATAACTACTACAGAAAACAGTATGGAGACTCCTTAAAGCACTAAAAGTAGATCTACCATTTGATCCAGCAATCCCACTACTGACTATCTACCCAGAGGTAAAGAAGTCATTATATGAAAAAGACACTTGCACATGCATGTTCATAGCAGCACAATTTGCAATTGCAAAAATATGGAACCAGCCTAAATGCCCATCAACTAACGAGTGAATAAAGAAAATGTGAGATATATACATATACACATACATATATATACATATACATATATATACACATATATATACGTATATATACATATATATGTATATGTGTATATATATATATCCCGCATATACAATAGAATACGATTTGGCCATAAAAAGGAATGAAATAATGGCATTTGCAGCAACCTGCATGGAGTTGGAGACCATTATTCTAAGTGAGTAACTCAGGAATGAAAAACCAAACATTTTATGTTCTCACTTATAAGTGGGAGCTAAGCTATGAGGACACAAAGGCATAAGAATGATATAATGGACTCAGGACTCATGGGTAAGGGTGGGAGGGGGGTGAGGGATAAAAGACTACACATTGGGTACAATGTACACTGCTCCTATGATGGGTGCACCAAAATCTCAGAAATCACCATGAAAGAACTTTTCCATGTAACCAAATACCACCTGTTCCCCAAAAAACAATTGAAATAATAATAATAATAAAATAAAAAATAAAGATGACATTGCTGGTGTGAATATTAACTGATGGAGCCACTCTGGAAAATAGTTTAGCCATTAATTCTTTCAAATGCTAAATATAAGTTTATCATGTGAACCTGCAATTCAACACCTAGGCAATAAATAAAATGAAAACCTACGTCCACACAAAGACTTGTAAGTATGCTCATGACTGAATTATTCACAATAGCCAAAAAGTGAAAACAATCCAAATGTTTATCAACTATTAAACAGATAAAATATGATACATCCATACAATGAAATACTAGCCAGCAAAACAAAAGAACAAAATACTGACATATGCTACAACATTGATGAGCCTCAAAAACATTATGCTAAGTGAAAGACGCCAGATATAAAAGACTAGATATTGTATGATTCTATTTATAGGAAATTCCAAAGACAGGAAATCTACAATAACAAAAAGTAAATTAGTGGTTGCCAGGGTTGGGGATAGGAAGGTGACTAACTACAAATTGGCATGAAGGATCTTCAGAGGTGACGGCAATGTTTTAAGAGTAGATCATGTTAGTGGTTACATAACTGTAAATTCACTAAAAGTTACTGAATTGTACACTTAAAAGGGTGCATTTATGGTATGTAAATTTTATCACCATAAGGCTGATTTTTAAAATGAGGGAGAAATAAGGACTTTCTCAGGAAAACAAAAATAATGATGGAAATCCTGGCCAGTATTCCTACACTACAAGAAATCTTGAAGAGGTTTTTTTATACCAAAGGAATATATTAAATGGAAACATAAATCTTCACAAAAAAACCAAGAGTGCTAAAAAGAAATAAATTATCTGATCTAAAATATTACTAGAAGTAAAATATTGTGCAGAAGTAGCTATAGTAATATCAGACAAAGTAAACTTCAGAACAAAGAATATTGTCAGAAATTGAGATATTACACAATAATAAACAGGTCAATTCTCCAATTAGATATAAAAATTATAAATGTGCATGCACTTAACAGAGCTTAAAAATATATTAGACAAACTGTGACACTACTGAAAAAATAAAATGACAAATACACAATTATAATGGGAAACTTTAACACTTCTCTCTTAGTAACTGAAAGAAAATGTAGGCAGAAAATTAGTGATGACATAAATTACTTAAACAGCACTACTATTCACCTTGACTTAACTGATACGTATTTTTAAAACTACATCCAATGCATGTTTTTCAGCAGCACATGGAATGTTCATAGAGATCAACCATACTGTGGGCCATAAAAAAAAACTCAACAAATTTAAAAGAATTGAAATCATTAAAAGTATATTCTCAGGAGCTGGGCATGGTGGCTCACGTCTGTAATCCCAGCACTTTGGAAGGCCAAGGCAGGCAGACTGCTTGAGGCCAGGAGTTCGAGACCAGCCTGGTCAACACGGAGAAACCCTGTCTCCACTAAAAATACAAAAATTAGCTGGGCATGCTGGTGCATGCCTGTGATTCCAGCTACTTGGGAGGCTGAGGCATGAGAATCGCTTGAACCTGGGAGACAGAGGTTGCAGTGAGCCAAGATCGCATCACTGCACTCCAGCCTGGGTGACAGAGTGAGACTGTGTCTAAAAAAAAAAAAAAAAAAAAAAAAAAAAGTATGTTATCAGGAGATATTGGAAATTAATAAAAGAAAGATATTTGTAAAGAGCACTCTTAAGAGAATAAAAAGACTAACCACAGACTGGAAAAGAATATTTGGAAATCATAAATCTGAAGAAGGACTTGTATCCAGAATAAAAAAAAAACCCTCAAAATTCAACAGTAATAATGATCCACACAGTATGGTACTGAAAGAGGTATAGACATATAGAACAATAGAACAGAATAGCAAACATATACTTTGGGAGGCCAAGGTGGAAGGATCACTTGAGGCCAGGAGTTTGAGACTAGCCTGGGCAACAGAGTGAGACTCTGTCTCTACAAAAAATAATAATAATAAAAAAGCTGCATATGGTGGCACACACCTGTAGTCCCAGCTACTCAGAAGGCTGAGGCAGGAGAATTGTTTAAGCCCAGGAGTGAGCCATGATTGCATCACTGCACTCCAGCCTGGGCATGGAGTGAGACCCTGACTCTTAAAAAGAAAAGCAAAAGAGTATCAGAGACAGAAATAGATCCACATAAAGATGCCCAATTGATTTTTGACAAAGGTGCAAAACCAATTCAAAGGAAGAGGCAGAGCTTTCTCAACAAGTGGTGTTGAAGCAACTGGACATACATGAGAGGGAAAAAGAAAAAAAAAGAAAAATGAACCTTGACTTAAACCTCAAACTAACTCAAAATGGAACATAGTGTGAAATGTAAAAATGTAAAACTTTTTAAAAAAACACAAGAGAAAATCTTCAGACACAAGATTAGGTGAAGAGTTCTTACACTTGGCATCAAAAGCATGACCCATAAAAGTAAAAATTGAAAATTATACCTCATCAAATTTAAAAACTTTGCTCTGTGAAAAACTCTTTCAAGGACACGAAAAAAGACAAATTACAGACCGAGAGAAAAATTTGCAAATTATATATCCCACAAAGGACTTATATCTGGAATATATAAAGAACTCTCAAAACTCAACATTAAAAAAAAAATCCAATTAGAAAAGAGGCAAGACATTTAACTGAAAAGGATACACAGATGCCAAATAAGCACATGAAAAGATGTTCAATACCATTAGCCCTCAAGAAAATGCAAATTAAAACCACAATGAGATATTGCTAGAAACCTATCAAAGTGGCTAAAATAAAACACTGTGACAACACCAAATGCTAATGAAGATGTGGAGCAAATGGATCACTGACATCGCTGGTCAAAATGTAAAATTGCACAATCACTCTGGAAAATAGTTTGGCAGTTTCTTTTTTTAAAAAAATTATTAGTATTATTATTTATTATACTTTAAGTTCTGGGGTACATGTGCAGAATGTGCAGGTTAGTTACATAGGTATACATGTGCCATGGTGGTTTGCAGTTTCTTTAAACACTAAAAATGGATTGGCCAGGCACGGTGGCTCACGCCTGTAATCCCAACACTTTAGGAGGCCGAGGCAGGCAGATTATTAGGTCAGGAATTCAAGACCATCCTGGCCAACATGGTGAAAGCCTGTCACTACTAAAAATACAAAAATTAGCTGGGCATGGTGGCACATGCGTGTAATCCCAGCTACTCAGGAGGCTGAGGCAAGAGAATCGCTTGAACCAGGGAGTTGGAGGTTGCAGTGAGCCGAGAACACACCACAGCACTCCAGCCTGGTGACAGAACAAGACTCCATCTCAAAAAAAAAAAAAAATAGATTTACCAAATGATCCAGCAATGGCACTCTTGGGCATTCACCCCAGAGAAATGAAAACTTATGTTAATGTAGAAACTTGTATATGAATGTTCACAGAAACTTTATTTGGAATAGCTCAAAGTGGAAACTACCAAAATTGACAATGCTTAAATTATAGTACATCCATACTATGAAATACCATCCAGCAATAAAAAGCAATGAACTATTGATACATGTCACAACTTGAAGGAACCCCCAGGAATTATGCTGAGTGGGAAAAAAAGCAAATATGAAAAGGAAACATACTATATAGTATGCTTCCATGTATATAATATCCTTGGAATAACAATATTATACAGATGGTAAACCAAATAGTGGTTGATAAGGGTAAGGGATGTAGAGTAGGAAGTGGGTGAGGCTGTGGAGAGGTAATATGAGAGGAACGTTGTGGTGATGGCACAGTTCTGTATGTTGATTGTCGTGGAAGCTACACAAAACTATACATGTGATAAAATTGCATAGAAACACACACAAGTATATGTATAACTGGTAAAATCTGAATAACCTCTGTGGATTGTACCAATGTCAATTTTCTGATATTAATATTGTACCATAGTTAGGCAAGATGTTAACATTGGGGAAGGGTGAGTGAAGGGAATACAATTCTTTGCAACTTCCTTTAAATCTATAATTATTTCCAAATAAAGCTTTTAAAATTAACCATAAGAAAACAAGCAACCCAATATTTTGAATGGACGAGAATATAAACGGAAAATTTACCACAGAAGTTAGATGGATGGCAAATAAGCATGTTAAAAGATGTTCAACATTAATAATCATTAGAGAAATGCAAATTATAACCAGAAAGAGATACCACTATACACCTTAAGAGTGGCAAAACAAAACAAAAACATACACAGAAAAACTAGCAGTACCAGGTGCTGGCAAGAATGTGGAACAACTGGAACTCTCAAGCCCTGCTAGTGGGAATGCAAAATGGTACAGCCACTCTGCAAAAAGTTTGAGAAGTTCTCAAAAAGAACTATAACCCAGCAATTTACCAAGTAACCCAGCAATCCCACTCCTATTTACTCAAAAGAAATAAAAACTATGTTCACACAAACCCTGTACACAAATGTTTGTAACAATGTATCCATAATAGAGAAAAAATGGAAACAAACCAAATATCCCTCAACTATAGGACTCATTAACAAAATGTGATACATCTATACAATGGAATATGACCCAGCAATAAAAAGCAATGAACTCCTGGACTGGGTGCAGCGGCTCACGCCTGTCATCCCAGCACTTTGGGAGGCAGAGGCAAGTGGATCACTTGAGGCCAGGAGTTCGAGACCAGCCTGGTCAACATGGTGAAATCTCTCTACTAAAAATATAAAAATTAGCCAGGCGCAGTGGTGCACACCTGTAGTTCCAGCTACTTGGGAGGTTGAGGCATGAAAATCCCTTGAACGTGGGAGGCAGGGGTTGCAGTGGGCTGAGATCGCACCACTGCACTCCAGCCTGGGCAAGAGAGTGAGACTATCACACACACAGAAAGGAATGAACTACTGAAAACACAACAACATAGTTAAATCTCAAAAACATTTTGCTACCTGAAAGAAGCTACATCCAAAAGGTTACAACCATATCATTCTGTTTCTTTGATAATCTGGAAAACTATGGGAATGGAAATTAGATCAGTGGCTGCCAGGGTTGAGAACAGAGAAGGGGTTGAATGCCAAGAGGCGGTACAAAGCAATTTCTGAGGTGATGGAATCGTTTGGTAACTTAACTGTAGTGATGGCGTTAGGCAAAAGCCATAAAACGGTACACCGCACCAGTTTGCACTGTGTAAAAAAATAAGTAAACATGCCAAAAAAGGATCCCCCTGCATACCCACCTAAGTGACAACATGTGCTGTCAAGGATGGAGAGCAAATGGAACTCACACATTGCTGGTGGTAATGTAAATCGCTACAGCCGCTTTAGAAATCTGTTTTTCAATATCTGCTAAAATTAAACATATGCATATCCCATAAATCATCAATTTTACCTCTAGACATATACATAACAGTAATACATATTCACCAAAGAAAGTAAATCCAAGCATGTTCATAGCAGCTTTGTTTGTATTACAAAAACCTGGGAACAATTCCAGTATGTACAAATAGCAGAATGGGTAAATAAATCATGGTATACTGATAAAAATGGAATAGTATATGGCAATGAGAATAAAGTATTGCTCACGTGACAACATGGATGAATCTCACAAGCAATATTTAATATAAAAATCCAGACAGTAATAAGATTACATAGTGTATGATCCCATTAATAGAAAGTAATAAAAAATGTTGCAAAATACCGATTACCTTTGGGCAGAAGTAGTGACTTGGAGGGTATTACAACGAGGTCCTAGCGGTGTTCTATTTTGTGATTTAAGTGCTGGCTATCTTGTTAAGTTGTGAATGTTCATCAGTGCATTCACTTAATATTTGGGCATGTTTTCTGTTTGCAAATTACACTTCCATTAAAAATGTTTTAGGCCAGGCATGGTAGCTCATGCCTGTAATCTCAGCACTTTGGGAGGTTGAGGCAAGAGGATTGCTTGAGGCCAGGAATTTCAGACCAGCCTGGGCAACATAGTGAGACCTCATCTTTAAAAAAATTTTTTTAGGCCGGGCGCTGTGGCTCACGCCTGTAATCCCAGCACTTTGGGAGGCCGAGGCGGGCGGATCACGAGGTCAGGAGATCGAGACCATCCTGGCTAACATGGTGAAACCCCGTCTCTACTAAAAATACAAAAAAAAATTAGCCGGGCGAGGTGGCGGGCGCCTGTAGTCCCAGCTACTCGGGAGTCTGAGGCAGGAGAATGGCATGAATCCGGGAGGTGGAGCTTGCAGTGAGCCGAGATCGTGCCACTGCACTCCAGCCTGGGCGACAGAGCCAGACTCCGTCTCAAAAAAAAAAAAAAAAAAAAAATTTTTTTTTAATTTGCTGGGTGTGCTGGTGCATGCCTGTGGTCCTAGCTACTAAGGAGGTGGAGGTGGGAGGATCACTTGAGCCCAGGAGGTCAAGGCTGCAGAAAGCTATGATCACATCACTGCACTCCAGCCTGAGTGACAAAGTGAAACCCTGTTTCAAAAAAAAAAAGTTTAAAAACTTTTAAATGTATGCTTCATTTTCTTTTCTTTTTAAAATTTAGGTTTGCTTATATAGCCAATTGCTATAAGTCTGTAACTAAAACCAAGATTACAGTAGCTCAATGCATAGAATTTAAAGATAGATAAGCCAATTTTGTAACCTCGCCTTTTACTTTCTGTTTGTTGGCTTTTACATTACTTAAAAATTGTTAAGGAGTAGGCTGGGCACGGTGGCTCATGCTTGTAATCCCAGCGCTTTGGGAGGCCGAGGCGGGCGGATCACAAAGTCAGGAGATCGAGACCACGGTGAAACCCCGTCTCTACTAAAAATACAAAAAATTAGCCCGGCGTGGTGGCGGGAACCTGTAGTCCCAGCTACTCGGAGAGGCTGAGGCAGGAGAATGGTGTGAACCCGGGAGGCGGAGCTTGCAGTGAGCCGAGATAGCACCACTGCACTCCAGCCTGAGTGAAAGAGTGAGACACCGTCTCAAAAAAAAAAAAAAAATTGTTAAGGAGTAATAAATGCCTGTCCACGTCCATTCCTGTCTGGCCTAGAACATTTAAACTGTCTATAAGTCTTTTGGCTGTAACTCTCTTGGCCATAGAGGTCCTACCAAGGGACAGGATGGACCTGGGGCAGGCAGCCAAACCACCTCCACAATGCTATGGGACAAAATAAAAGTGTGGCCATTGATGTTGCCTCTGGCAAATCCTGGCCAGAAGGAAACAATGTAAACCAAAAATAAAATTCTAAGCTCCCCAACCATCTGAATGGACCCCTCCTCTTGGCCAAGGGCATTCCAAAGTTAACCTGAAAAACTAGTTCAGGATATGATGAGGAAGGGGGAGTCGGACATGCCTCATTACCATCAACATGAACACAGACCTTAAGACTGATAGAATAGACTCTTTAAGTCTAATAAGAAACATTTACAATCTATTCTCTCTGAAGCCTGCTACCTGGAGGTTTCATCTGCATGGTAAAACTGTGGTCTCCACAACTCCTTATCGTAAACCAGACATTCCCTTCTAATGATTCCAGGTCTTTAGACAATAACTCAACCAATTATTAATACCAGTCAGAAAATTTCTGAACCTGCCTATGACCTGGAAGTCCTCCAACTTCCATTTGTCCTGCTTTTCCACACCAAACCAACGTACATCTCACATATATCAGTTGATGTCTTATATCTCCCTAAAAACCAAACTGTGGCCTGACCACCTTGGGCATGTCACCAGGACCTCCTTAGGCAGTGTCACAGGCGTGTCCTTAGCGTTGGCAAAATAAACTTCTAAATTGATTGAAAAAAGATTTTAGGTTTTCTGATAAGATTGTCTGATTCCAAGGGAGAGGAGTGAGAATTATACACGAAAGCTTTTGTTCCCAATTGGACAGAAGGATGCAAGCAACTTTTGATCACCTGCTCTACCATGAACAGTGCCAGGGGCTTCACAACAAGCACGAGAGGTATGTATTTTATGTCCATTTTAGAGATGAAGAAGACTCAAGAACAAGATTACTAGTTTCAATTACAAATATATGATTCCAGCATTTCTAGAATGAAAAAGTCAGGGAATATTTGAGAGCAAGGTCTGTAAAGAGCATTAAATCCAGCCCCTTTATTTTACAAACTGGGAAAATCTGTCCCAGGAGGGAAAGGGACTAGTTCAAGACTACCATCTACTCAAAGAGAAGGAACTCGAATTTCAGTCTCTTGAGTGCCACCCAGTGGACAATGTACCATGACCGATATTTACAGACAAGTTATCAAAAAACCTTACAGAACAGTGGGAAAGAGCATTCATTAAATTGGGAGTTGGAAGAACTGGATCCTGTCCCAGTTTTGCCAAGTAAGGTTAGCTTCCCCTCTCTTGGCTTTAATTTCCCCACCTGTGTAATATGAAGTGACAATAGGAAAACCGACATGAGGGAGCAAGTCTTGGATCCAAGACAGAGACAGATCCAGGTTTTGTGGGGCTTGAAGCTTGCAACATTTGGGGCCTTCTTTAAGTATAAGAATGCAAAATTACCAATATAAAATTGGGAACAAAAGCAAATATTTACAATGAGAAAAAAAAACAAAAGAACACACATTTGAAAATGCTGACAAATGTTACAAACATCTGAAAATTTAGAAAAAAATAACATAAATAGCTACTTACATTTGGTACTTAACTGCCTCATGTACTTCTGTAGTATGTTATTCCTGCTTTTCCTGTTATAGTTGGAAACACAGGATTCAGCATAGAGTTATAATCACAACTAAGATTTATTACAGCAATGTAGTTAGGGCACACACCCAGATCACAAGCAGAAAAGACACAGGCAGTTTGGAGGAGCCCATGCACAGACTTCCTTATGCTTTCTCCCTTCCATGAGGGGCCACACAGAGCACATGCTTCTCTCGGCAACAAATATGCACTGGCACGTGTGATGTTTCTGGCCACAGAAGCCCAGACTCATTGCCCACACTTTACACTGGGGTTTGGTAAGAGACGTCCTCTGCCTAGCATGCACCAAAATTCCACACTCCCAGAAGGAAAGCAGGTATTCAGCATAAACTACGTTGTTTGTATCAACAGTCAGGCACAGTAAGCCATCTTATCAGTTAACTGTTGACTACGGAAATTCTGAGAGTCAAGTTTCCAGATGCCAGCAGGGAGCGTAACTTCCAAGCAGGTCTTTCTAAGAAGTGCATTTGCACTTCTTCAAATATGACTCTATCACAAAGCAAGCATCACTTCATTCATCACAGGAACTGTGACTGTGCCCTTTCTAGCTCAGGACACATTTGATGCTGTGACTGTTTGGGAATTCAGTCCTGACCAATTTAAGAGGTTGTGTTTCTTAGCTGTCTCTGGCTCCTGGTTTGCCCAGTTTAATTCTGTGCCTGCCCAGCAAAACTCCTCTGCATACTACTCAATGCTTCTAGTCCTTCTATAGGTCCATGTCCTACAATCACAGGAATTCTGAAAAATGCCATTTTACAAAACCCTCTTCCAAATGTGCAAATAAATGTATCTTGTATTTACAATTGCATGCACTGCACGCTGGGTATATTCCTGACAAGAGAGCACTTTTGCTTTTCAATGAAAATGGAATCCTACAATTTCACACATCTGATTGATGACTGGAAGATTTTTCCACAGACTAGCTTCATTGTACATTGTGAATCTTGGTTCTCCTCCACTGCCAACATACCCCTGATACCAAGTGCTGCAAGTCACAGTGACACTACAATGTGCCCTCCAGCCTCATCCCTCTTGTCCTAACACTGGATGCATCAGCACAGTAAGCAGAAGTATTCCTGCAAGCTGTTCCAATAAAGGACAGCTGGCAATAACTGGGAAATATATGGAATTGCTTGTGGACTCCTGAAAGATATCTCAAAAATATATCCTAAACTGGCCAGGCGCGGTGGCTCACGCTTGTAATCCCAGCACTTTGGGAGGCCGAGGCGGGCAGATCACGAAGTCAGGAGATCGAGACCACGGTGAAACCCCGTCTCTACTAAAAATACAAAAAAATTAGCCGGGCGTGGTGGCGGGCACCTGTAGTCCCAGCTACTCGGAGAGGCTGAGGCAGGAGAATGGCGTGAACCCGGGAGGCGGAGCTTGCAGTCAGCAGAGATCGCGCCACTGCACTCCAGCCTGGGCGACAGAGCGAGACTCCGTCTCAAAAAAAAAAAAAAAAATCCTAAACTAAATGAATTCCAACTTAATGTCCCCTTAGTTGAATTCTCAATATGACCATGGTCATTGCATTGCTACCCAACACACAGGCAAGAGGGATAGAGACAGCACAGTGGAAAGAAAGATTCCCTGAACCAACTGTGGTTAAATATCTTTTGTAGATTTTCCAAACCATACAACTGTAGGACCATAATGCTAAGGCTCCTTCCAGGGCTGTTCAAGCAAGAGACACTGAAGCTTTATCTTAAACTTCATTCGCTTCACTGTGTACTTGCATCAGCTCTAGAGACTTACAGAAGAGAAACCATGAGAAAAGACATAAGGCCCAGATAATGAGACAAAAGGGAAGAGAGTACACAATCAGAAACGAGGACAAGGAAATTAGACAAATTCCAGATAAACAAAGTGCAAAATTTACCTGGGAATGTGTGACCTGCATGTGACCTAGCATGGGAGAGGCAGCCTGAAGAGTTATTCTTCCTAAGCTGGGGCACAACACAAGGACCAAAACAACAGAGCTGGCTTTATTCCATGGCTGAGCCAGAAGGACGTACCATGAGATTCTGTCGATATAGAGTGGACAGGAGGAGGACTAGTTCAGAAATGTCAGGCTTCTTGGACCACAGACAGAGAGAAGTTTCGCTAGGCAGGCACAGAATTAAACTGGGCAAACCAGGAGCCAGAGACAGCTAAGAAACACAACCTCTTAAATTGGTCAGGACTGAATTCCCAAACAGTCACAGCATCAAATGTGTCCTGAGCTAGAAAGGGCCTTCTAGTTACCATATTCCACCATTCCACCACCATCTTGTGGTGTAGAGATCAAATCACCATAGTCAGGGTCAAAAAGACTGGTTGAGTCATGCCTTGATCACTTACAGTACAAGCTGAGGCAAATCACTTCCCCTCTCTGAATTTCAGTGTCTTCATCTCTCGAGTGAAGAGAATGATAATGTGGTCCTAGGAGCCTGTGAAGAATTCAGTGTCACATTAGGATGAGAAAAAAGGACCTGGAGAAGCATTCCTGCTGACCCAGAACACAACACAAGAATCTAAGGGCAAGCACGCTGTAAGCTTCAAAGCCTTGTAGGACTGTTACCTTTGCTTTACTACAGAGGAGGCAGCAGCACGGGAACTCTCTCTCGGCACACAGTTGGAGTCCTCAGAAAATGTTGATTCTCATGGACTCTTCTCTGTCCCTAATGTACAAGCAGTTTCAAGCAGGGGTCTTGTTGGTATTTTAGGGGGAAATTGATGGTATTACTTTGGGATTAATTTGATAAGACTAATGGTCATTTTACAAAGAGAAAGTCACCCCATAAGTAGTATGGCTGGGAAGGGAGAAGGAAGGAGGGCGCAGGGGACCTGAGCAAGCATTGAAATATCTAAATGAGAGGTAAGAAAGCAAGGGCAGTTATGCTGTGATTGAAGATGACACTTGCACCCCTATCATCTCCCCACCAACCTCTGGCCCAGATGACTTACTGGCCACGAGTGAATCAATGAATTCTTCTCAGGAAGAAAACCAGTTTGCCTTTTAAAAATGCTGACAGTGAAACCCAAGTGAGGAAACTCACCTGCTGCACCCAGCGTGCAGCCCACACTCCTTCAGTGGTCCTTTAGGAGTCGGACCCAATCTAGTTTCCCAGCCTCTTCTCCTATGACTTCACTCTACGAATGGGTCTGCTCCAGCCACGAACATTCTCTGGGCTCCCTGAATGTACCTAATCCTTTTGGGCTGCCCTTCCCCCATTTCCCACCTAACAAAACCCTTTTGACTTTCAAAGCCCAGCTCAAACACCCCCTCCTCTACGAAGCCTCCCCCAGCCCCCTGCCCAGAGTGAGCAGTTCCTTCCTCTTCACATTCACCTAACTCCTCTTGCCTGTAAGATGCCCCCTTACAAGTAACAAAGACATGAGTGTGCACCTACCTTCAAGGAGCCTCTTTCAGGAGGGAGCCTGGCTTCGATCTGCTTTTTGACATACTTTGCACTGAGATCTGCCCTCTCCTACCAGGCTGTGCTCACACCAATACCAAGAGATCAGGAGACGCCCTGCCAGCAAATGCCCTAGAAGCACATCCTCTTCATGCCCCTGGCAGTTGTCTAATGCACACACAAGATCAAAGCAGCTCTCAGGTGGCATGTTGCAGGGCACAGCACAGTTCTGCCTATGCCAAGACAGATGCTGGGCCCTTCCCTATTGTGTTCAGCACGCACCCATTCTCCAAGGCACCTTTTCTGGGCATTAATTTTTCCAGTCACTTAATATGGATTGCACAGCCTGCTATGTGCCAGGTACCATGTGGACCCCACCACCCGTACCCAATGCAGGCCCCTCTAGTGGGCAACCCTTGCTCCACACCTCCCTGTTGGGCTGCTCGAGACTGTCAGGTCGGGCTCAACCTGCTCTCCAGCCCTGCTTCCTTCCTGTCCCTTTCCTGAGTGTTAGTTAGCCCCAGTAAACCTTTGGCCCTGCCAGCTCCCTCTCACGGTCTGCTTCCTGGAGGACCCAATCTGAGACAGTGGGTTCCAGAGTGGTCTGAGAAAGCAGGTGGTAAAATGGGGGCTTGGTACAGGATTGCCCTGCATCTGCCCAACTGGCAACGAGGTTCCCATCTTTGGGGGTAGGTGGCACGCAGGCGGCTCCAGGCACAAGATGGCAGGCTAGTTGCCAGACCTTTGGTGTTAGAACTTTTGCTGGGATGGCCGGCTCGTGGAGAGGAAGTTCCTGGCAGGTGAGGAGATCCAGGCAGGGCAGATGCCTGGAAATGAAAACTCAGAGAACAGACAGTGGTGACTATGTTTCCTGGATGACCCACAGGGGATTAATGAGAGGCCAAGAGCAATTAACAAACATCTAAAAATTAAGCAGAAACACTGGAGTCTTCCTGGTGGTTTACAAAGTAGCCCCCGATCCAGGCAATGGGCGAGCAGCAAAGTCTGAAGAACAAACCCAGGACTTGCTAAGGTGGCTGAACTCCAAAGACAGTTGAACGCTCAGCCAAGGCAGGTCTGTCATGCCAATGACACAAGTCCTGTTGGGAAAACCTGCGTCCCCGATACATGGAACAGGCACATCTAGGAGAAGGTCTCGGAATATCTGGTCTCCCCAGATGCCCTTGAAACTTCTGAGCCCGCAGCATCAGCCCACTCCCTACCATGAAGCGCCGCAGGCACCCTATCCCGAAGGAGAAATAAATAACACAAGAATTTTCCCCACAGGTGTCCTCCCTCCCAGGAGTGGCCCTCACCTTATCACTGGCTGCCAGGTAGGGTGACCAAGAGTCCCAGTTTGCTGAGTGAATTGCAGTGCTAAAAGCCGGCGAGTCCCAGGGAAGCAGGAGGAATTGGTGAGCTGACTGCCAGACCCGTGACCAGAGTGAAGGTGAGGCACAGCGCCGCAGGCAGGGTGTGCTGGGTCTGGGAAAGGGGAAAGCGATGACACCCCTGAGGAGCTGCAGGATCAGCATGCACCTGCATCCCCCGGGGAGTCCCTGCGGGATGGGACCCGGATGCAGCTCAACCAGTGGGGGCTGGAAACGAAGGCTAGATAAGGGACTTGGAGACACTGCTGCTCAACACAACTGAATGCCCTGGTAGGGAGCCGAAGGGATGGGGCAAACCTGTTGATGGCATGGGATGGGCAACAGTGATGGTCCAGGCCTGAGTGACGGTGAAAGGCCCGAATTGTCACGGCAGACAGTGAAGGAAGGGATTCAAACGCTAAGCAAAGTGAGCTTGCTGGAACTGGACAGAAGAGGTGAGGCCAGAAGACACCCCGGAGGGTCAGGTTTCAGGAGAGGGCCCAGAGGACACATGCGTCAGCAAGGGCATCAGGAATGTGCTGGAGAGAAGGCACCAGCATCCCTCAGAGATCCAGCGCGGGAATCCTCCGCAGGCCAGGGCTGACCACAGGAGAGTGTCCTGCAGAACGGGGCGCACCGAGAACTGGAACCTGATAAGGGTGCTGCAGCCTCCTCCTCCTCCTCGTTTCCTTCTCCTCCTCTCCTCCCCTCTTCCTCCCCTCCTAATTCTCTCTTCCTCCTCTCCACCTCCTGTCCTTCTTTCTTCCTCCTCATTTCCTCCTCTTACTCTCCTCCTCCTCCCACCTCCTGCTCTCCTTCTCCTCCCCTCCTCCTCATCCTCTCCTCTTTCTCTCCTCTCTTCTTCCTCCTACTTTTCTCCTTATTTCCTTCTCTCTTCCTCTCTTCCTTCTCCTCTTCTCTCTTCCACCTCCTCCAACTCTGTTCCTCCTCCTCTCCTCTCCACTCCTCCCCCACCCCCTCCTCCTTTTCCTCTGCTCCTCTTATTCTACTCCTCCTCTTCCTCCTTTCCTCTTCCTCCTCTCCTCCTGGTCCTCCTTTCTTCAGCCTCCTCCTCTCTGCTTTCTCCTCTTCTCCGCCTCCTCCTTTCTTCCTCCACCTCTCCTCTTCCTCCAAATCTCCTCCTCTTCCTCTCCTTCTCCTCTGCTCCTCCTCTCGTCCTCTCCTCTTCCTCCTGCATCTCTCCTCCTTTCCTCCCTCCTCCTGCTCTTTCTCTTCTTCTCCCTTCTTCCCCATCCTCCCCCCTCCTCTCCTTCTCCTCTTTTCTCTCACTCCTCCTCTTCTCCTTCTCCTGTTCTTTTCTCTTCCTCCTCCCCCCTCATCCCTCTCCTCTCCTTTTCTCCTCCTCTTTCTCATCCCCTCCTGTCCTCCGCCTCCTCTCCTCCACATCTGCCTCTCCTTCTCCTTCTGTCCTTCTCCTCTCCTCCTACTCCTCCTACTCCCCCCTCCTCCTCCTTACTTGCTCTTCTAGTCCTCTTCCTCCTCTTCCTCCTTTGCTGCTCCTCCTCCTCTTCTCCGTCTCCTCCCCTCCTCTTTCTTCTCTTTTCTGTGTCTTCCTCTCTTCCTTCACCTCTTCTCCTTGGTCTCACCTCCTCCTCCTCTCCCTCTCCTCCTCCTTCCCTCCTCCAACCCTCTCCCTCTCCTCCCCCTCCCCTTCCTTTTTTCTTCCCTCCTCCTCCCCTCCAGCTCCTATTCCTCCACTTTACCTCTCTCCTCCTGCTACACCACACGTTCACACGACCCTGTGTGAGTCCAGGGCAGAAAAGGAAAGCTAAAAGGCGGACAAATGAGTGCAAGAGAGCAAAGAAGGGAGCCCTCTCTAATCTAATGGGCAGGGCACTGGACACATGCGAGCACCTTCTCCTTGTGGGAGGGGTCACAGCCTCCAGATGGAGGGGCAGTGGCACACTCTATGACCTCTGGGGTTACTTACAATTTGGAGCGCTTAGGTGAATACTGAGTCCAAAACAGCCCTGCAAAAGACGTAAGAACAAGCCCCTGAGCAGACGAGGTCTCTGAAATACAAAAAGCCAACATGGGGTTAGAGGCAGAATTCAGAAAGAGCTCCTACAACTCCATACCAACAAGGCAAGTGACTCAATAGAAAAATGGGCAAGCCAGGCACGGTGGCTTACGCCTGTAATCTCAGCACTTTGGGAGGCCGAGGCGTGTGGATCACCTGAGGTCGAAGTACGAGACCAGTCCGACCAACAAGGAGAAATCCCATCTCTACTAAAAATACAAACTTAGCCAGGCGTGGTGGCGCATACCTGTAATCCCAGCACTCAGGAGGCTGAGGAAGGAGAATCGCTTGAGCCCAGAAAGCGGAGGTTGTGGTGAGCCGAGATTGCGCCAGCCTGGGCAACAAGAGCGAAACTCCGTCTAAAAAAAAATAACGAAAGAAAAAGAAAAATGGGCAAAAGCCATTGCCTAAATGAGGAAAGCAGGCTGACCAAAAAGTATCTGAAGGGAAACCATGAATCAGGGTCAAAGCGGTCCCAGACTGGCCGTGCCCCAGAACACTAGGCAGAATCAAACGTGAACCCTCTCCAGAGGAGGGCAACTTCCTCCTGGGCCTCAGAGACAAAGAAGCACAGTGAGGGGAGGTGGCTGCACTCTGGAAAGTGTCAGTGGGGAGGCAAGGGAAGAGGAAGGGGGTGACAGGCTCAGAAAACAGGAGGAGTCACACAGAAATCATGCTGAGCAAAAAGAATGCTTCCCACGGGGAGCATGTGGGCGGAAGAGAGGGACTGTGCAGCCAGTGATGCTGAGCACAGAGAGGGAAGGTGACGGCAAATTCGCAAGGGACAGCTCTAGCCAGGGAGGCTAGCCTGCCACGGAGGGAGAGGACAGAGCAGGAGAAGGCAGGGTCGGGGGTGGGGGATGGGGGGAACAGGGTAGGGTAGGGAAGGGAAGCGGGGAGAGGGGAAGGGACAGGACGGGAGGGGAGGGGAAGGAAGGGGAGGTGAGGCTCAGAAGGCCACCGGGATGGACAAGGAGCTCTGCAGGGGGCTCCCTGCTGATGAGGAAGGAAGACCTGAGGGGGGTCTGTGGTTTCAGGAAGGAGGCAGTATCCTGGGGGAGGCAGGCAGAGGGTACAGTCAGCTGCAAAGCAGGATCTTTGGAAAAGGCAAGGACTTCCTAAAAGAGATACGATGTGTCGCACGATAGGCATGCAAGTAAGGCCTGAAGAAGCAAGCAGAACTTGAGGAGACACACCGCTGGCCCCAGGAGTGGGGGTCAGTTGAGTGTGTACTAGTGGGGTGCAGCCAGGCACAGTGGTTTCATGCGAGCACAGCAAGGAACCCGAGAAGGCCCCGCATGCCTGCAGTTGGCTGACTATTGCCCGGGGCTCCAGAGCATCCACGGAGGGCCCCACAGGGGAAGGGAAGAGCAGGACGGGTCTGGGAGGTGAAGGCCGACCTGACCTGCTAAGAGACGAGAAGAGACGGAGGGGAAAGTCTCGTTCCTGCCAGGACATTGTTAATGGGAGGAGTGAGGAGGCAGCAGGTGAAGAGAGTGTGGCGTGGAAGGCAGAAATCAGAGCGTTTTCGGGTCTGGTGCTGACCTGCTATTGGGAATGAAAATCAAGACTCAGGTGCATTCTGGTCCCTTTCTCAGGGGTAGCTGAACACCACCCGCATCCCTACCTGGCCTGGTGACGCCATTCTTCCTAGGCTCACTCACCACTGCAGCTGCTTTACTTGGACTTCCTCTCCTCATCCGACCACAGATCAGACCTCTGCTGCTCGCTGCCGCCCAGGGAGAGTGTGCACCTACGTACGCATTGCACCCCACTGCCCAGCACACCCAGGAGTGAGAGTGAGGAGCAGCTGGGAGAGTTGGAAGAGGGAGCCCTTATGTAGCCACCACTGGCTTCCCTGCTAGCAGCCACATGGTGACTATCCAGCTCATTATGCGAGTTCTAGCTCTTCATACAAGAGGCCACGGGAGGAGCAACGGCAACCCACCATCCCGGGGATCCTCACTCATGATTTGAAACCACTCCCAGCAGATTCTGGAGTGTTCGGCAGAAGCTGGCAACCATTCTTGGGGGGAAGGAACCCAAGAGGGGATGCTAGCATGCATAGGAATTGGAACTGATGATCTGAAGGTCCCCTACGGCCTACATCCCATAAAGAGGGACCCTCTCCTCCTCACCTCATCTCCAGCATTCCTGCTTCCTCGAGCTTCTCCAAGGAGAAGTAGGCGCATCTCACTAGAAAAAAAACAAGAAAGCAGCTCTTTGCTGATTCAACACTTACTAAGCAGATACTGTGCCCTGGGCACCCAGTTTCGGAAATGAGTAAAACACCAGCCTTGCCTTCAAGGAACTCAAGAGACCCTGCCGCAGCCACAGACTCTTACAGAGCAATTACCACCCTGGGTTGCAAGAGCCTAACGTGGGGTGGGGACGGGGGAGGTACAAAATGCTATCAGAGCTGGAGACGAAAGTCCCTAATACTTGCGGTGGGGCTGTGAAGGTGACGTTAAAGTTCTGCCTTGAAGGAGGCCAGGAGTGCACCAGGACGAGGCCATGAGAACCTGCCGGTGCAAAGCAAGGAGACCTGGAACAGCAGGCTGGTGGGGACCAGTGACTAAACAGCACAGCATGAACCCAAAGAGTGTTCGGCTTAAGGGTGGGGAGAGCTGAGCCCACTTCCTGAACTGTTAGGACTTTAACCTGAGAAGGCCGGGCGGCGTTTTCACTAGAGGATTGCTGGGGACTCATTTGTGACTTAGAAACTGAGCCCATGGAATGTGGAAGACAGACCTGAGGGAGGAAAGACAGAGGCCTCCAGGTTGGTCAGGAGGCTCATGGAACAGTGCAGGCTCCAGACCAGGAGGCCTGAATTCTGGAAGTAGCAGCGGGGATGCAGGACGAGGAGCCATTTTGTCTCATCAGGCACTCCAGAGGCAGGGACCCAGAACTTGGTTATGAAGTCATTGCGGGAGACTAGATAAGGGGAAGGACAGAGAGGTAAAGCATGGCAGCACTACAGAACCTGAGCCCGTGACCGAGATGGAGAAGACAGTTTGAAAAGCAAGTTTGCCAGGGAAGTTAGGCTGTGTGCTGGGTGACTTAGGTCGGAGGAGGCAAGACATTAAGAGTGGGGATGTTTCTCATCACCTGCAAAAGAGACGGTCCCTCTGGACCCCACTGGCAAGCACTGACAGAGCGGCTAGGACACAGGAGAGCAGGCCTGGGGGGCTCAGCCCTGCAAGACTCAGCCTAGAGCTGCATGGACCCCAGGCAAGTGTTCCGGCCCTTCTTGCCGCTTCCGTGCTCTCTGGGGGTAGACACTGGAGGTGCAGTTAGGTCGCTGCGGGCAAGTTTGGACTCTTGCCTAAGGGTGCATCACAGAAGGGCCTCAGCTTCACCCCCAGTTCGGCTCAGCTCCACCAGCATCTCCACCCCTAGCTTTTCCTCCTGCAAGTCCCTCACCAACTTCTCTTCTTGCAGCTTCGCCCAAACTGCTCCGCCGACAGCTCCACCCCAGCTGTTCTACCCCCTTGCTCCTCCTCCCTCAACTCCGCCCCAGCTGTTCCTCCCACAGTTCCGCCCCCAGCTCCTCCTCCGGCAACTCCGCCCCAGCTGTTCCTCCCACAGTTCCGCCCCCAGCCCCCGCTCCACCCAGCACTTGCCCACAGCTCTTTTCCACAACTACGCCCTCCTCTTGCACGTGGCTCCTCCAAAAGCTCTGACCCACTCCCCGCTGCAGCCCCAGCCCCAGCTTCTTACCCCCAGCTCTTCCTCCCACAGCTCTTTCCCACTGCCCCGTCCTGTTCCCCCTTCATCACCGCTCCCAGCTCCGCCTCCTCTAGCCCCGTCCCGCTTCTCCTACCCCTCTGCCCACCCCGACAACCTTTCAGCTTTTTCTTCCAGCTCTGCACTAGCTCCTCCCCCACCATTCTCAGCCGCCAGCCTTGCTGCAGCTTGACTCCTCCTCCTCCAGCTCTTTCCCGCAGCCCCGCCCCATCTGCTCCCACAGCGCTTTGCCACAGCCCCGCCCTGCTCGTCATCCATAAACGCCCGGCTTTCCCTCAGCTCCACCCTGCAGCTGAGCTGTGCACCAGGCCCTCCCAGAGCTTTCTCGTGATTCCACCCTACACCTCCCCAAGCCGCCGCTCCCCCAAGCTGGTTCTCAGAAGTCCGCGGAGTCCTGTCGCTGCTGCTCCTCGCTCAGTTCTCTCACTGTCCCGCCCTGCTCCTCATGCCACTTATTCCAAAGCCCCGACCCCAGACCCTCCCCTGTGGTTTCTCTCACCCCGCTCCACCCCACCCCGCCCCTCCCGCGGCTGCTTCCAAGGCCCCGCCCCCAGCCCCTCCTCAGCGGTTTCTCTCAGCTCCGCCCCGCCACAGGCCCCCCCTGCTTCTCCTGTGGCTGCTTCCAAAGCCCAGCCCACAACCGCTCCCCCAACCCGCCCTGCTCATCCCGTGGCTGCTTTCAAGGCCCCGCCCCCAGCCCCTCCCAGACGTTTCTCAGCACCGCCCCTCCCCAGCCCCGCCCTGCTCCTCCAGCGGCCGGTTAAAAGGCCCCGCCCCCAGCCCCTCCCCAGTGGTTTCGCTAAGACCCGCCCTGCCCCGAACCCCGCCCTGCTTCTCCCGCGGATGCCTCCGAAGCCCCGCCCCCAGCCCCACCCCAGCGGTTTCTCTCAACCCCGCCCCGCGCCGAGCCCCGCCTCTCCCCATCTCCTCCCTGCTTCTCTTGCAGGTACTTCCAAAGCCCCGCCCCCAGCACCCCCCTTCAGCGGTTTCTCTCAGCTCCGTCCCACCATTCTGAGCCCCGCCCTGCTCCTCCTGTGGCTGCGTCCAAACCCCACCCCCAGCCCCACCCTAGAGGTTCCCCTAGGCCCTGCCCCGCCCCCAGCCCCGCTTCTCCAATGGCTGTTTCCAAAGCCCCGCCCCCCCAGCCCCTCCCCAGCGGTTCCCTCAGCTCCGCCCCACCCCTCCCCGAGCCCCTCCCTGCTTCTCCAGCACCAGCTTCCAAAGCCCCGCCCCCAACCCCTCCCCACTGGTTTCTTTCAGCCCCACCTTCCTCCTCACACCAGCCCCCCTCCCTCCCCGCGCTGGTTCTCAGGGGTCCGCGAGCTCCTCCTGCAGCCTCTCCTCGCCCAGATCGCCCATAGCCCCGCCCCAATGGGTTATCTTAGCCCCGCCCCACCTCCTCAAGTCCCCGCCCCGCTCTCAACCCCGCCCCAGGGGTTTTTCTCACTTCCGCCCTTCCCCTCCCCCCCTGCTCCGCCCTCCTCCTCTCAGCCCCGCCCCCAGCCCCTCCCCAGTGGTTTCTCCCAGCTCCTTCCTGCTGGTCTCGCAGCTCTGGGCTTAAAAATCCTGCCTGGGGGCCTCGTCCCGCCCCTCCTCTTCCTCTTCCTCCCTCCGGTTCCTTTTCCTCCTTCCGGTTCTTGGTCCAGGCCGCCGGTCTCGAACTCCTCTGGCCTTGTCCTGGTTGGCTGGCGCGCGACAAGATCCGGTAAGCTGAACAGCGTCTCCTCGCGGCCAGTGCGTGCGTACGTGCGTGATGACGTTACTGCGTGGCTTCGGGAATACGTGGCTTCCTAGCGATTTGGCGGTGTATAGGCACGGCTGCGTACCTGCCTCCTGCGTACGTGCGTGTTGTACGTACGTGCGTGACTACGCGCCCACGTACGTTCTTCATGAAAGGGACGACGGGAGCTGCATGAAAGCGGAAGAGTTATGGACCGCTAGCACCTGTCAATGGCCACCGGTTTCCCGGAGTTAGCGGAAGCTACCTTTCAGCCCTGACACGAGCCGGGCGCTCTCTTTTCTCACCGCGGCCCACGTCTCCTCGCTGGCTCCGGTGGCCTCGCTGGGTCGCGAGGAGGCGGAGGACTGTTCTTCCCTGAGGCCAAAAGCCAGAGTCGGCCCTGAACGGCCACGACTCTCAGGGTCCGGAAGCCGTGAGACCAGCGGCGGCTGAAAGGTAGCAGGGCCCCTGATGCCGGCTCGGCCCTCTTGCGGACGGTACCTGAGGGCTGGGGTTTCTTTCCCCTGGGTTTGGGGCGCGCCCGAAGCGCCCTTTCGTGTCCGCTGCTCTCGCCAGGGTCTCGGCCCTTCTCCTCCTAAGCGCATGTACCCGCGACGTGCGTCTGCAAGTGCTGCTCCACACACAGCGGCCCCACCTCGTCCCGGTCTTCCCTGCCTCCCGCTTGGCTCCTGTGCCGTAAGCTCGCCTGGACCCCAGGCCGGGCGGTGCATAGCTCTGTGGCCTGTGGCCCCGTGCTCAGCATGACCTAACCAGAATTAAGCAGTGGGCAATGGGATTTAGGCCCCCCAAACCCTCGCCCGATGACCATGGGAGGGGAAGTGGCATTTTTCTCCCCTCGGATGGAGAGAGTGCTCAGCTGTAGGAATGTGACTCAACTTGCTGAAATGATTTTCTGCCCTGCGGGCTGGTGCACCCTGTGACCCAGACAGGTGCAGAGGGTCCCACCGCTCTGATGAGCAGAACCAAACCGTGAGTGAGGTGCACATGTGTTACTCTTAGGACCGGCCCTCCCAGCTCTTCTTGGTTTCCAATGCCTGCTGAGTAGAAGACCTTCTTAGGGCCATTAACCAGCTTTGCTGTCTTGCACTTAATGACCTTTCCTCATTATCTTCCTTGTTGTGCAGGTAAAGAAGCTAAGTGGAAGAGTGTTTCCTCCTCTGGTCGCAAAGCAGGCACTCTCTGCAGCACCAGGTAGGAGACTCAGTCCCCTTCTTGCCTTTTCAGTTACATCAGTTCCTACTAGGGGTTCCACACACACACAGTCCGCGTTTGTTCTGATTTTGTGGTGATGATGAGAATAGGGTTGGCTAAGAAACTGGGCGGCAGAAAAGAGGCGTTTACTGTAGCCACATATCCCGATGGAAGTGACCAGGCCCTGTGAGGGACATTCAGCCTCTGTCAGAAGTAATCCAGAACCAAGGAACCTGGTGATCTTTTGTCACCCATCAGGAGAATAATGATGCTCAGGGGCCACAAGTGTGTTAGGAAATGGCACCATGGATGGGTTGGCGGAGGGTACATGGGTGAGTCTTTGTGGAAGGTGATTTGCTGGCAGCTATCAGCATCTTAGATGGGCGTGCCAGGCGGCCGAGGCATTTCCTTCAGCATGTCTTCACACAGCGAGTGTTAGAGGTAATGTCATTTCTAGTGGCAAAAGTGGGAAGCAACTTGTAACTCTCCATCAGTGGAGGAATGGTCAGGCAAATTATGAGACGACCAACAATGGGATATCACACAGGCAGTGAAAAACAAGGTAGATGAAGATTGTCAGGTGGAAAGAATGGGCTTGATGTGCTGTTAAGTGGAAAATTCATGCCCTATCCTGTGGAGATGTGTTGGGAACAGCAGTTTGCCAAGATGGCTGAAACAAAGGACCATAAAGGGGCCGGCTTAAACAACAGACAATCATTGTCTCGCAGTTCTGGAGGATGGAAGTCTGAAATCAAAGTGTTGGTCAGGTTCATTTGTTCTGTGGGCTGTGAAAGAGAATCTGGTCTGTCCCTTTCTCTTAGCTGCAGGTAGCTGGCCGGCAATCTTTGGCACTCATTGGCTTGTAGAAGCATCTCCTTATCTCTGCGTTTATCTTCTCATGGTATTCTCCCTGTGTGCATGACTGTCTCTGCAATCCCCGTTTTCATAAGGACGCCAGCCACATTGGATGTGGGTCCACCCTAATGGCTTCAGTCTCACTTGATTGCCTCTGTAATGACTCTGTCTTTATATATAAGGCCACATTTTGAGGTGCTGGGGTTTAGGACTTCAACATACGTATTTTAAGAGGACACAATGCAACCCATCACAACTGACAAAGGCCCTGAGGTAGAAACAAGCTTGGCATGTTCCCTCAGGGGATGGAAGGCCTGTGTGGCTGCAGGGTGGTGAATAAAGGGGAGAGGAGAGGACGTGGCTGGGGTGGGAAGCCAGATCAGGAGGGACCTTGAGTGCCCCGAGAGGAAGTGTGGATTCTGTGCTAGTTGGGGCAGGGAGCCCTTGAAAGCTTTCAGTAGAGGAGTGATATAATCTCATTGTCCCTGTACCAAGATCATTCCGATGGCAGTGTGGTCACAAGAGTGCAGAGGACAAGTGCTGAGGCGGGGGTGGGGGTGCTATCAGGAGACTTCTTCAGAAGGCAGGGGGTTTTAGGGCATTGGATTGGGATTGTGGCCATAGAGATTATGGAGAGGGATCAGATTCAGTGTTGGTTTTGGACACAGTGCCACGGGATGTGGGCCGCAGATGTGGGAAAGAAAGGGAGGGCAGAGAGCATCTAGGTCTGGGGCAGGAACACTGTGTAGCTGGTGATGCCACTCACAGAGGCGGAAGGGAGGTGGACTTGGTGGTGATGGCTGGGGTCCTGAGTATGTAGGGGCCTGTCCACCTAAGGCTGAGTCTGAAGGGGGGTGGCCTGCACCACGGGATTCAGAGCAGGACGGTGAGCAATGTGGGGGTCCCAGAAGGAGGGAAGGAGTGTGCCCAGCCATGCCGGGGCTGCTGAGTATGGACTAAGATGAAGACAGGACTGGCATGAGGCCGGCCGTGGGTGCTTGTGGGGATAGGTCAGTCAGTGGAGTGGGTGGTGGGGGGGTGGGGAATAAAGGGAGAAAGGTGGGGGTGGGGGCAGAAGGTTCAGAGAGGAAGCAGAGACTGCGCGTGTAGACAGCTCTTCTGAGGTCTCAGCGGTTCAGGGTTGAAGAGAAGGGAGGCAGAGCGGGAGGCGTGTGTGTGCTCAGAGTAGGGATGCTGAGCGAGCATAGATGGTGGCTGGTGGCACCCAGGGCCCGGAGTGAGCCAGAGGAGCAGGGTCCAGAGCACAGCAGGCAACCGGCTCGGCTGGGGCAGCTCACCCCAGAGGCAGGAGAAGAGCAGGAGATCTGGAGCTCAGAAGGCTGCTCTGCGCACTGGGAAAGGAGTGGATACCAGGCAGCTTTGGCCCTATCAGGGCTTTGTCTCATGAGGGTGGGTATATTTTCTTAAAATCATAGAACGTACTAGAGGTCGAGTTTATGTGCTGAAAGGAAGGACAGAGAGATACTAACCAGAGTGGAGTGGGGGCAGCTCAAGGGTGGAGTTCAGGGCCAGGGGGCAGGGCCATAGGCCTGAGGGGTGATGGCAGCCACTATTTCTGACTGTGTCTGTTAGGTGCCAAGTACTGAGCTGGGTGCTCTTGGTGCCTTGTCTCCCATCCTCACAGCCATGTGGAAACTGAGGCATCTCAAGAGTCTGTGACTGGGCTGAGGCTCTGGCTTCAAGCCCAGGGCTCCTTCCGAGGCACAGGGCTGTCCTTCATGCAGGAGGAGGGGACCCTCTCCCAAGCCACACGCGCAGGAGGCTGGGCAAGAGTTGTGGGAAGTCAGAGCCCGTGTGACTGTGGGCTGGTGCCTCATTCTCCTCAGCCGTAGAGTGGGTCTCACAGTACCACTGACCCTGCTGGGTTACTTGAAGATTCAATTTGATGATCCGAGGATCATGCCATCCCAGAGGCTGGCACGTGGGAGGCGTGTGTGGTGTTGCCAGTTGTTCTGATTATCATTCTTGTTTTCTCAGCTCAGATCGGGACGGGGGCGTCTGCTGACGGTGGAGGGCAGTGGTGGGGAAAGGGGCTTGAGGAAGGTGGCACCCAGAGGGGTGGAGAGGAGATGTCTGGGGGCCATCTGAGGTCACGGTGCATCCTGAGAGCAGAGCTAAGATTGGATATCAACGATGTGGGCTCAGCAGCCCTGGAGTAGGAGCCAGGAAGGTCAGTGCCTTGGTGGCGTCAGGGCCAGGGCACTAAGAGTATTGGCAGGGCACAGCAGGGGAAAAGGAAGAGAAGCAGAGCCTGGGACTGTCTCTCTGTGCTGGAAGAGGGCTGACACCAGCCCCGACTCTCCACTCTGGCTAGGCCAAGGGGGCCCTCTGTCCTCTGTGTTGCCCTAGGGCTCGGTGACCTCTGTCATAGCACTGACCACATGCTATCCTGCCTGTGCCTTCCTCTAGCTGTCCCCGCCCTACTACTGACCGCCCCAAAGACTCCATGGGCTGAGTCAGCCAAATCCCAGCCCCTTCCCTTGGGCCTGCCGTGGTGCTGGACATCAGTGACAGACGGAAGCAGCAGACCATCGAGGTCAGTGGGATTTAGGCCATCTGAGAGACATGGGGGGAAGGTCAGGTCACTGCCCATGAGCTTGGAGGGCTGGCGTGTGACGTGCTTCTGTGCTTCTGCAGGCCACAGGAGGCCCGGGGCGCTCGGGAAGATGAAGTTTGGCTGCCTCTCCTTCCGGCAGCCTTATGCTGGCTTTGTCTTAAATGGAGTCAAGACTGTGGAGACGCGCTGGCGTCCCCTGCTGAGCAGCCAGCGGAACTGTACCATCGCCATCCACATTGCTCACAGGGACTGGGAAGGCGATGCCTGGCGGGAGCTGCTGGTGGAGAGGTTCGGGATGACTCCTGCTCAGATTCAGGCCTTGCTCAGGGAAGGGGAAAAGTTTGGTCGAGGAGTGGTAGCGGGTAAGTGACAATGTACCAAATGTGCAGACAACGCCTAGGGCTGCCACCCAAGATCTTGCTTGGGAGTTTGGGGGCTTCTCTTGTCGTCTGAACTGATTGGTGTGTATAACACAGTTCCTTTTGGCAACACACCTTCAAAGGGACAGCCAGGGCCTTGGGCTGGGGGTTGGCGTGCCTAGCTTCCGCGAGCTCTGGTAAATCATTTCTCCGCTCTGGGCCTCAGTTCCTGTTTCTGATCTCAGTGAGAAGCCTGGTCAGGTCCATGTGCACATGGTGTTTGTGGTGTTTGGCTGTGTGTGTGTTTGTGTGCATACATGTGTGAGTGCACATGTGTGGCAGAGACCATGAAAAGCAGCCCAGCCCGCCGAATGGGTCAGGTGGCCTCTAGAGTTGGGCTGCCTGCCTGGCTTCATGAGCCTGCCCCAGCCCCACCACTCACAGCACCCTGGGCAAGTCCCCTAACCTCTGGGTGACTGAGGCCGGACATCAGCACCTGTCCCCTGGTGACCTGCTCAGGCATCACCTGTAGCTTCCCAGGCCCTCCCCCTGCCTCTCCCAGCATTTCCTGTATCGGGTTTGGCTCGTTATCAAAGCTATGGAAGAAGGACTTGACTCCCTTCTTGTCCTTCTACTGATGCCATCTTACTCTCTATTGATTGTGACTTTGAGTAACCATGTTGTCACATGGGCAGGCCTTGGGCTATGGAAGTGAAAGGCATTCATGTGTATCTCTCTTTGTGTACAGGACTCGTTGACATTGGGGAAACTTTGCAATGCCCCGAAGACTTAACTCCTGATGAGGTTGTGGAACTAGAAAATCAAGCTGTACTGACCAACCTGAAGCAGAAGTACCTGACTGTGATTTCAAACCCCAGGTGGTTACTGGAGCCCATACCTAGGAAAGGAGGCAAGGATGTATTCCAGGTAGACATCCCAGAGCACCTGATCCCTTTGGGGCATGAAGTGTGACAAGTGTGGGCTCCTGAAAGGAATGTTCCAGAGAAACCAGCTAAATCATGACACCTTCAATTCGCCAGCATGATGCAGACCTGTATACATTAGGTTAACTCTGAATTTCCACTGCTTTGTAGAGTCCCACCCACTAAGCACTGTGCATGTAAACAGGTTTCTTTGCTCAGATGAAGGAAGTAGGGGGTGGGGCTTTCCTTGTGTGATGCCTCTTTAGGCACACAGGCAATGTCTCAAGTACTTTGACCTTAGGGTAGAAGGAAAAGCTCCCAGTAAATGTCTCAGCATTGCTGCTAATTTTGGCTCTGCTAGTTTCTGGATTATACAAATAAATGTGTTGTAGATGACTGGTTAGTGTTTGAGGCTTCATTCTATGTTTTCCCCTGATTTGTTCTGGTCAAAACTCATCAAATGTGTAACTAGCATCCAGGCGACATTACAGAAACTCTGGGACCTGGCACTGAATGTTTGCCTGGTAGTGACTAGCCATTAATCAACCGACTCATCCAGGATGAAGAGGACGTCAGACTTAGAGCAGCTGTCTGTCCTTTCAGGTTACTCTCACTGTTGTGAAAGTGTCTGTCAGTTTCTGAAGCATGTGTGTTACCTGCATCACACAGCTACTTCCTATCCTAGCAATGCATCCAAAATACAGCTCTAGTAGAGTGAGGTTAACTTGGAAATGTGATCAGTAGTGTTGTTTTATTTTGTAGTGATTTTTTTTTTTTTTTTTTTGGTGATTTAGCAAAGTTTCTAGTTGTTATCCATGAGGATGATGGGCATTTCCCCCCAGGCATTGACTGCAGTGGCCCTTCTCTTCTGAGCCAGGATGTTATGGTGGTCGTACATCCCATGGCAGATAGGGTGGCCTGCCTTTCAAGTGGGCCTCTTTGGAGGCCCCTGGATGCTAGGCTAGGGATGCTGAGCTGCTGATCAGACACTTCCTGGCAACATTGGGAGGGACCCATGAGGAAACAATCTCCTGTTTGAAGATACAGAAAGATATTGCTGGAATCAGGAGTCTGTTCTTTCTCCTGACCAGCAGGCCAATCTCAGGGGACCAGGTCTTCCTGGGCTTGGCCTCGACCCTTCCTAGCAACATCCTTTGCTGAGTGTGTAAAAATGCTGCTTCTCCAAATAAACGAGGACAATGGGGACCAAAGCCTGTCTTGGACAGGATTTCCAGCCTCCCCTGGCTTCTGCCAATGAGATGTGTATAATATAGAAGGTTAAAAAGAACACAGACAACAGTTCTCATTTAAACTGTTTATTATTTATTTTCGTGGAATTTTGTTTTTCTTTATTAAGACCAAAAATGTGTTTCTTATTAGAAAATGGCAACTTTTATGAGCCATTAGTGGCCTGTGAGTTTACGGACTTGCGTTGTTTCTGAACTGTTCACAGAGTCTACACTTGTAATCTGAGGAGCCTTCCTGCTCCTCCTCATTGTTAGAGGGCTCATTTGGAGACATGACTGAGAGGGAGGCCAACAGAACGTAGTAACAGATATTGTACAAAGACATTACACTACCATTATCTGAGTAAACCAGACTACTAGGCACTTGCCCTGTGCCTTCCATCCAGGTAGTAGCCGAAGATGCAAATGTGACATTCCCAGAGGTGCCCTCCCCACTTGGGCCATTTGGTTCCTGAGGGGGCCCATTTCCCAGGGGATGCCAAGTGGCCCTCTTCTTGAACCACATGCCAGAGCGCCTGAAGGACTGGGTGCCACTGGATCCCTGAACGCTGGGGGCTCCCCGCTGACACATTTTGATTCCTTCTTTCCTGGCATTGATGTGATAGATACATAGGGAGCGTCTTGTAGCTACCAGCTCCTTTCTCTTTGGAGTTGGGACACAGGTCGCTTGCTGAGCGGTGTTTCTGAGGTTATCATTTCTCTGGATATTCTCCAGGAGCCTGGGCTTGTCTCTCTGAAAATTGGAGTGGCGGTAGATCTGAAACAAAATGAAACATGTTAGTTGTTCTGGGATAAATTATTCCTTTCCCACCTCTCAAAATTATGATTTTGTTTTGCAATGGAGAAAAGAATGCTTTAAGTGGCAGCAAGTGTGGTTATGTTCTACAGCATGACCTGACTAAAGATAAACAATTCATAGGTCAAGGCAGTAATATATAAATAGCATGGATTTTGATATTAAACTGCAACCCCGTAGAGGTAACATGCAGGTCTGCATAATATGATGCTTACATTATCTCTAAGGGGGTTGTAGTTTAATATCAAAATCCATACTTTTTAAGTTCTATACTTTTCATCTTTCAATAAACAATATTTCACATTTTAAAATGCTATCTTTGACACTTAAGCTCTTACAGTATATTATTTATATTGGTGTCCTATGAAGATATGTTTGAGAAAGAGAGAAAAGGGATTACAGAAATGCTTTCTACTTTACCATCATTTTCTCGTTTCCTGGAGAGTTGCTTGGGCGTGTCTTGCGGAATCCATAGAGGTTCAGCTGGCGAATGAAACTCTTCAAGCTGTCTGTTTTGAAGATCTTCTCTGCACCTCTCCGTTGAAGAACCTCCCTCTGGAAGAGATCCTTCTCGACGATCACGGCGTCTCCATCATCGTTCCAGCTCACAGACTTGAATGTGTCTTCCTCCACAATCATCCAAAGCTTTCTTGGGAAGGAGAGCCTAAAAAGGTTGTGGTTGTCTTCCACGTTGGCCACGCGTTGGTTTCGGTCTTCTGGTGGTGAGTTATCTTGGGAGCCTGGATCTTGGCCCATGGCTTGGTCCTCGTGCCTATCCAAAACCTCGCTGGAATCTGGATTTGGGTCAGGTGAAGAACTAGATGGCCCCCCGCTTGTTGGCTCTCCACCAACAGATGGGGCCAGCTTGGCTTCATATTCCTGTTCAGTGTTCTGACTCGCCATGGAGCTACACCAGAATCAGGAGCATTTTGTACCCAAGGCCCTTATCACTGTCCTAGCAAGTCCAAAATGCCTTCAGTCAGAGTAGGCGTGCCCAATAAATACTGTCCACAAAATTCTAGAGTCTCAGTATCAGGGCAACCAGTGGCTTAACTCATCATCTGCTTTATTTGTCACATGATGTCACAAAGGTGGCTCTCAGCCAATCTGGAGAGGGGGCCCTGGCCAGGTGTTGGGGGAGTAGAGAGGTGGCATGGCCTTCAGCTTCTCCCTTTTCTAAAAGTATAAACAGGAGTGGTTCAAGTTCCCAGAAAAGTCTCCCATCTTCTGACAGTCACATTGTGCCATAGGGCCAGGCCCCAGATGAGCTGAGAAACCATGGCTGTATGGCCACTCCCAACCCTGAAGACAGGGGAGGCCATTTGCTGGCCTCTAATTTGCTCAAGAGCCAGCCCCTAGTTAGCCCTAGCTTGGGTTTCACCAAGACTGCCTGAGTCAGATGGACCCCTCATGGGTGACTGCCTTCTAGGAGATGGTGGTCCCTACCAGGCTGTTTGGCCTGATCTGTGTGGTAGCACCTCTCTTTTCCAATCCCCCCCGATCTCCTTCCTGCTTTGGTCTCTTCCAAGTACTCCTAATGATTGGTTGGATGTGCTCTAGTGGGCCCAGATAAAGTGTTTCTTACTCCCCTTGGTCAAGTTGTCCCCAGAGTGGTGTTATGCCTGAGTATGGTGGGAGCACTCCCCTCACTCCTCTACCACTGTGTTACCCAGAGCACCATTTGTGGTTGGATGGCCACATCCTCAGCTGTGCTTTGGAGTCTCCTGTGGAGCTCTGCTTGCCCCTGCATCTCACCCTCTTGCAGATCACAACAGGAGATTACCTTTAGTTTCATTTTTGCCCATAAATACTGTTTTCATTGCCCAAGACATGTTCATTTCTGAGGCCTGCTTTACACAGACTAGCCTAAGAAAAGTTTCTGCTTGTCTAGTTAGACCTGATTAAAGTAATCCAGCACAAAAGCGCCATCATTATGTATTCGAAAACAGATGAGCATATGAGTGTGTGTTGGGGTGAGCAGGAGGAGGGAGAAAACCCAAATGAAAGCCATGTTCAACCCCAGATGAGAGGATACAACAGTCTTTTTGGTGATACATTTTCTCTAGCCATTAAAGACAACTTTGTTCTTAATATTCACTCTGTATAGGGAGACAGAGTGATACAGTGGAAAGGCCCCAGACTGAAAGGACCCTGGGTCCTTGTCCCACTGAGTAGCACCCTTTGCCCACTCAGGGTCGGCCCTGAGTGCGAAGAGGGTTGGAAGAGGCTCTTCCAAGGTGCTTTGCAATCTCAGGGCTCTCTAATCCTTCATGGTGCCCCCAGTGCCTGGATGCAGGCTTGGTTCATGGTCGCCAAGCTTTTTAAACAGGTTTACAAAGGTTTTGTTCAAGGACTCAGTGTAACCTGTAGGCACATGCACTCTGAGGCTAAATATTAAAATAGAGGCCATCGGTGACATCTCTAAATGAGGATCCTTGAGTATTCAATTACACAGCTGGCATCTTTCACTTACATACCAAAGTGCTTTTTCATAGGGGAATTCTTAAGACTGAGAATGATATTTTGTTGTGGCTTTTGCGAACTTATAAACTCTACTTATATAAAGGCTTTTGGCCATTGGGTGGGAGGGGAATGATCATGAAAAAAATTACTAGGGATACTACACGGTGGCATTCAGCAAAGAGCTGGTATTGATCTGATTTAGTCACACTATGTCATGTGGCTTCTATAGGACCATTAGCCACCATTCTCCTTTGTTTTAAGTCACAGAATGTACACTGGGATTACGAGTCTAAGACATCAAGCTCCTCTTGTCCCTTGGAGGGAATATTCAGGGCACTGACTTATGTCTGGTTAAGAAGAGTCATGGTGGGAAATCCAGCCTCCGGCTAAGCCTGCTCAGTCCCCAAAGATCAGCTCTGCAACCCTCAGCAACCATTCAGACATTCTTTATGAGTCACCTGCCACCTGAAAGCCACTTTGAGGAAAATGGTTGGTCTTCTCTTCCATGCTCCAAAGGCCCCTGAGATGGCCCCTCTGCGTTGCTGCTTTATGAATGAAATCATCGTGGTCAGGTGACCCAAGCAGAGCACAGCTGACTATGGTATGAGGACCAGTAGCCCTGTGGAAAGTGGTCTTAGTGCTGACTTGCTGCAGCTTCTTTGTAGCTATGCAGCAATCAAGAATAGTGCTGAGCTCTTGATGGTGGGGCCCCAAGGTATGAGGCCAGCCACAGACCAAGACTCACTGTGTAGGCCTTGCCTGTCACATGATCCCCCAGGCCCTCTTCATCCTCCCCGTGGCCTCTCAGGATCTTCTTCCTTGCTGATCTCTCCCGAGCTCCAGGATGTGTCCCTGCAGTTGGTTCATCCCACCCCAGAGGAGTCTTTCTAAACTGTGGCTCGGAACTTGTCAGTTGCTTAGGCACCAACTCCTCACACCTCCAAGGCCTTCCTTTCCCAGCCTCGTTAGTCACTGGGCTCCTCTTTCTCACACACTCAGGTATCCGCCATGCCACCCGCCCTTAACCCTCCTTCACTCAGCATTTGCTTGATGCTGGGTCCTGGGTAAGACAACTCTCAACCTATTGCGGGATCTGGCCAGCAGTCTGCAATGCAACGGTGCTCTCTCTTTGTTCCCAGGCAGATCGGCAGGTCGAGAAATAATAGACACATGCAAGATAGCAAAATCTGGGTCCAGGGGGGCCACTGCCTTCTGGCCCCACGGTGCCAACGATGCACTGGATATACCAACGTTTATTATTAAGTTTAGTGAGGGCGGGGGTAGGTTAGTGAGGGATTTAGGGTCATTTGATTATGAGGTGAGATGGTCACATGGGGATGAAGTAATTCTTTAACATAACAGCTGTATGCAGAAGTACGGTATACAGGGATAAGAATTTACAATATAGTGTGTGCATCAGTAATTACTAACAGAGCCTTAAAACAGAAACACAGTCTTTCCATGACGTATGATTATCAAGATATTAGTCAGCAGTAACAGTTGCAGCAAAAGCTGGTTACAACCAATCCATAGAAACAGGATGTGAAGCTAGACAACTGGTTAGACCGGAAATTCTCAGAAGGGAGTATGCCTTAACCCTAAAGAGGCCTAAAAGAGCCGTGGCAAGATGAGGGCGTTTATAGCCCTATCTTATCCATATGGACAGGCGCTCCTCATGCGTCCATTTATAGGCTCTCCACAAGGGTCACATTCCATTCCCAGAGCTATGAATATCTGCTTTTCTAGGATAGGAATCTTGGTGACGTGAAACCTCCCTGACTGCACGTCCATTCATAGGCTCTCTGCAGGGGAAAGCACATCACGGGCTGTTGGCTCATTCTGGCAGTCCAACCTGGCATTGTCTTTACACAATCCTGCATGCAATTATGTATTTACAATAATCAGGAGCATTTCATCTTTTATTCCATAGCAATAGTTTCAGGGGGTCTCCCTACATCAACGTCTGGTTCCCTCTGGTGCTGTTTTCTGAGCACACTGTGAACTTCCTTGCTGGTAAGGGTGCTTGTGCTGCCTCTCCTATGGGAATGCCCTTTTCAACCCAGAAGTCACTCAGCTTGTCAGGGTCCAGGTCACTCCCTGAGGTCAGCTGGCAAGGCTTATTCCCAGGGGCTGGCCCAGCACAGCTCTCCACCATTGGTTGGGTGGATCCTGAACTCCTATGAGGTTGGGCATGTTGATGAGCCATCTCTCCTCTGGACTAAGAGGCGGATGAGGATGGCCGAGACCACAGTGCAAATGTGGCCCTCAATACATGTTGGATGAAGAAAGTTCTATGTCACCAGGAGCTCAGTGGGGTTTAGCATCCTTGGACGTGGCTCTACATTAGAACAGTGATAACAGAACAATTATTGTGAGCTCCTATTGAGACAGGAAAATAGGGTCTAGAAACAGGGAACTTAAGGCCACTCTGTGCTAACTTCCTAAAAGAGAAAACACCAGAGTCTGGGGGCAGGAAATCTAAGGCCAATTCACTCTGACTTCCCAAAGCTGGATCAAAAGGAAAATACCTGGGTCTGGGGCAGGAAACCTAAGGCTGATTAACACAAACTTCCTAAAGCTAAATCAAAAGACAAAAAACCCATCTCTCCATGCTGAGTAACAAAGGATCAGAGGCTACTCTCCCTACAACCATTCCTCTTCCACCACATCTCAGATGGAAAGGGAGGGGAGGGTGCTTTGTTGACCGTGGGCCAAGCAGGGACCATCCCTTCATCTGCATAGGGTGCCAATTCACCTCAGCCTTTAATTATCCACAGACCAAATCCTTCATCCAGATAAGGGGTAGTCATTAAGAACTTCAAATGGGGTACTTAAAGCCCAGAAAACTTTGTAACTGGCCCGTTGAGCCACTTGCTCAGACCCACTCCCACCCTGCGGAGGGCTTTCTCACTTTAATAAATTCCTGCTTTCACTGCTTTGTTCCTGCATTTCATTCCTCTGCTACTTTATGCATTTTGTTCAATTCTTTGTTCAAAACGCCAATGACCTGGACAACTCATAGTCAATCCGCTGTGCTAAGTGCTTTGCTAGTCTATGTCATTTACTGTGCACACCCATCTCTTGGGTGGATATTAGGAATGAGCCCATGTCTCCAATGAGCCAAGCTAGGCCATGGAGGGGTTGAGCCATGGTGCAGGTTCCACAGTGAGGAAGCAACAGGGCCAGAGTAGGCCCACATGGTCAGACTCTCAGACTTACAACCTTACTCAAGTACAATGAGTGTTCCAATGATCTGAGCAGAAGAAGTTGTCTTTGTAAGCAGAAAATGGCTGAAGAAAGCAAAAACAGAAAACAGAACAGATTAGTCATTGATATGGTTTGGCTGTTTTGTCCCTCTAAATCTCATGTTGAAATGTGACCTTCAATGTTGGAGGTGGGTTTAGTGGGAGGTGTTTGGGTCATAGAGGTGGATCTCTCATAAATGGTTTAGTGTTGTCCTTGTAGTAATGAGTGAGTTCTCTGTTAGGTACAAACCACCCCAAAGAGTTTCTTGGTACTGCCAACACTCCCCCCAAACCTCTCCATGCTGCCCACCCTTCCCCCAAACCGTTTTACATTTCCAAGCCCTTATCTAGGCACTGCAGTGAAGCCAGCCTGATAGAAGACTTTACCTATCAGGCCTTGCTGCGATAAAGCAAACCCCAAGTACAAACCATCCGGACTGAACAGGGGGAGGTTGTGGGAAGCATAAACAAACTTTACCTACACCCTCTGGTACCATAAACATCACAATGTGATATGTGGCAGAATTAACCAGCAAACAACCGCGGGATGCAGCCATACCAAAGGACTCCCTCAAACTCCCTGCCCCAATGTAAACCCCTCATTCTGTAAGCTTGGGGCTGCTTTCCTTGACTGTTAAGGGGGCAGCCGACAGGTTAATAAAGGCTTGCCTGAACTTGGGGCTCTCTCTTTCTCGTCCTTTCTCTCGGCTAACCTTACATTCTCACTCTCTAAGTTCACATGAGATCTGGTTGCTTTAAAAAGCCTGGCAGCTCTTTGTTCTCTCTCGCCATGTGACATGCTGATTACCCTTTTGCCTTCTGCCATGACTGGAAGCTTCCTGAGCCCTTACCAGAAGCAGATGCCACTGCCGTGCCTCCTGTACACCCTGCAGAACCATGAGCCAAAATAAACGTTTTCTTTATAAATTACCTAGCCTCAGGTATTCCTTTATAGCAATGCAAAACTGACTAACATATAAAATTAGTACAGGAGTTGGGTGATGCTATAAAGATATCTGAAGATGTGAAAGCAGCTTTGGATCTGGGTAATGGGCAGAGGTTGGAAGAGTTTGGAGATATCAGAAGAAGACAAGAAGATGCAGGAATGTTTCAAACTTATTGGAGATATGTTCAGTGGTTTTGACCAAATTGCTGACAGAAATATGGACAATGAAGGCCAGGCTGATGAGATCTCAGATGGAAATGAGGAATTTACTGGCAAAGGTCACCCTTGTTATATCTTAGCAAAGAACTTGGCTGCACTGGGTCCATGCTCTAGAGATCTGTGGAAGTTTGAACTTAAGGGTGATAAATTATTGTATCTGGCCGAAGGGATTTCTAAGCAGCAAAGTATTCAAGATGTTCCATGGCTGCTTCTAACAACCTATCTCAGACGTAGGAGAAAAGGAAAGACTTAAAGTTGGAATTTATAATTAAAAGAGAAGCAGAGCATAAAAGTTTGGAAAATTTGCAGCCTGACCATGTTGTAGGGAAAGAAAGAGCATTTTCGGAGAAGAAACCAAGCAGGATGCTGAGGAGCCACTTGCTAGAGAGATTTGCACGACTGAAAGGGAGCCGAGTGCTACTATCTAAGACAATGGGAAAAAGCCCTTGAAGGCATTTCAGAAATCTAGTCCCCTCCCATCCCAGGCCCAGAAGCCTGGTGGGTAAGAATGGTTTTGGGGGCCAAGCCTGAGGCCCTGCTGCTCTCTGTAGCCTTTGGACACTGCTACCTGCATCTGGCTGATCCAGCTCCACCCAGGGCTCAAAGTGCCCCAGATACAGTTCAGGCCACTGCCTTGGAGGACACAAGCTATAAGACTTGGTGGCTTCCACATGGTGTTATGTCTGCAGGAGAACAGAATGCAAGAGTGAAAGAGGCTTGACAGCTTCTATCTAGATTTCAGAGGATGTATGTGTTGAAAAGCCTGAGTGCCCAGGGCAAAGCCTGCCACAAGGGTAGAGCTCCTATAGAGAGACTCTACTAGAACAGCGCTCATGGAAAATGTGGGGTTGGAGCCCCTGCACAAAGTCCTCATCATGGTACTGCTGAGTGGGATTGTGGGAAGATGGCTGAGAATGGTAGAGCTACCAGCAGCTTGTACTCTGAACCTGGAAAAGCAACGGGCACTCAACTCCAACCAGTGAGAGCAGCCATGGGAGCTGCACCTGCAAAGCCACAGGGATGGGTATGCACAAGTCCTTGGCATCCCACCCCTTCCGTCACTGTGCCCTGGATACAGAATATGGAGACAGGAGATTATTTTGGAGCTCTAAGATTTAATGACAGCCCTGCTGGGTGTCAGACTTGTGTGGTGCCTGTTGCCCCTTTCTTTTGGCTAATTTATCTCTTTTGGATTGGAATATTTACCCAATGCCTGGATCACCATTGTATCTTGGAAGTAAATAACTTGTTTTTTTATCTTACAGGCTCATAGTTGGAAGAAACGTGCCTTGAGTCTCAGATTTTGGAATTTTGAGTTGATGCTGAAATGAGTTGAGACTTTTGGGGAACTATTGGGAAGGGATGCTTGTATTTTGCAGTGCGAAAAGGATGTGAGATTTGTTGGGGGGGCATGGGCAGAATGAAACAGCTTGGGTATTTTGTGCCCTTCAAATATCATGTTGAAATGTGAACTCCAGTGTTGGAGGTGGGCCTAGTGGGAGAGGTGTTTGGGTCATCGGGGTGGGTCCTTTATGAATAACTTGCTGCTGTCCTCACAATAATGAGTGAGTTCTCTCTGTCTGTGGGTTCACATGAGATCTGGTTATTTAAAAGAGCCTGGCAGCTTCTCCTTTTCTTGCTTGCTCTCTCACTCGCCATGTGATATGCCAGCTCCTCTTCTGCCTTCTGCCATGAATGGAAGCTTCCTGAGCCCTCACAAGAAGGCTATGACGACACCATGCTTCCTGTACAGCCTGCAGAAATGCGAGTCAAAATGAACCTCTTTTCTTGACAAATTACCCAGCCTCAGGTATTCCTTTATAGCAGTGCAAAACTGACCAACACAGTCATTTCAAAGTTACTTTCCTTCTAGAGTTAAAGATGAGGGGACACGCTTATAACACTGACTCAGGTTGACTGAATCTTCTGAGTATTTTTGTATTTTTTTTTAAATTGGCCCCTTTGAAAGTTCAGTATAATTATGTGGCATTCGGCACAAGTGACCCCTTTCTGGTTGGGTCTGGTCAGCCGGGGCTTAGGGAAGGAGGCTAGTCCACAGCAGTGGCATCCCCTGAAGTTTGTTTCACACAGGCCCCTGAGTTAATGAGTCTTTCTAAAGGAGGCTTTGCTTGGTTTGCTTATCAGCCATCTTTCCACTCTTGCTGTAGACACGGACACCTGGATGCTCATAATTTGCTTTTTTTTTTTTTTTTTTTGAGACAGAGTCTCACTCTGTAGCCGGGCTGGAATGCAGTGGTGTGATCTTGGCTCACTGCAACCTCTGCCTTCCAGGTTCAAGTGATTCTCCTGCCTCAGCCTCCCGAGTAGCTGGGATTCCATGCTGGGATTATGTGCCAGCATGCCCAGCTAATTTTTGTAGTTTTAGTAGAGACGGGGTTTCACCATGTTGGGCAGAATGGTCTCAATCTCTTGACCTCGTGGTCCACCCGCCTCAGCCTCCCAAGATGCTGGGATTACAGACGTGAGCTACCACGCCTGGCCATGCACGTTTTTAAAAATTAATTAATTTATCCTATTGCCCTGCTCAGAGTAAAATACGCTGGTTTTCTTTTCTACGGTATCTTAAAAGCCTTTTGTAACAACGTTTGTGAGCAATTGTGTTAAAATTATTCTGAATTAATATCTAATGCTTGAACACGCACACTGTGTGTGTGTGTGTGTGTGTGTTAAACTCAAGTATAGGACATAGAGCCTCTGTAGGTGATAATTCTTGCCTCTTGGGATCCCTGGAAAAAGGAAGTCCATATGGAAAAGAGAGGCAGTCTCCAGGTAGAGATACATCTTCAGGGATTTTAAAGGAAGTTTTCAGCTTGTGTTCTATAAAAGCACCAAAGGTGACTTGTGTGTATAGCCCCTAGGTTGGAGGAAAGCCTTGCTGGTCGTTTAGACTTGGGATGTTGATATCAAAGGGCATTGCAGCATTTCAGCTCTCTTGCAACACCACTGACATTTCTCTATTGTTTTTCTCCTCCACACTGAGACCTATTGGCTCAGAAGTCCACCAGCATAAAACTCAGATTTTCATACTTCTAAATTGTTTTCAACATAGCTCAACCAGGAAGATTGTTAGGCATTGGAGGCCTTCCTGGCTTTCATACCCTGGTAAACCTCACCCCACATGTGCTAACCATAGATAAGATGGAGCCTTGTGGTTAGAAGACCCCCAAGACACTGTCTAGCTGCTGAGACACATCGCTTAGACCCATAAGCTCCTTCTCCAATTTCCATCTCCCCCAGCAGCTCTCTTGCCTTCCTCCCCATTTGATGGTGATCCTACACCCATAAACTCTAGACAGTCTTTTGCTCTGAGGATGTCCCTGCTTCTGCTATCCTATCCAAGCACCACCCAATAAAGTTGTTTGTGTGGTACTGCCCCTGGTTGGTCATAGCATTTTTCTTGATCAACCCCCTAATCCTGCACAGTGTGCAATGAACTCTGCTGAACTTGGAGTCTCGCACTTAGAGGTTGATGATTGTCTGAGCTGAGGTGTGTGATTTTAGGGGGTCTGTTTGGACTGTTAAACTGATAAGGCCAGAAGGCCTTAGAAAAGCACACCAGGCAGGCTTCTCACTGGGACATGGAATGCTGCTGTTGTCTGGTCTTGAAGCATCTCAGCTTTCCTGCTGCAGTAGAAAACTCTGTGACTGTTTTGGAACCCAGAAGTCACAAATTACAATAGGCTTGTCTTGACTCTAAGCTAAAACCCAAAAATGTCCACTCTGGGCTGTTTCAGACTCATGTCAAGCTGTGCTGAACAGAAAGCAAGCATAGCTCGATGCACTGGAGGGGTCTTTGACCCTGTGATACTGGTAGGTTTTGAACACCCCTCTCTGGAGTTTGAAACTGTCACAACCTAGATGCTGTCCTGGACTGTCCGCATCTCTTGCAGATGCCCATGATGAGGGGATTGTTCTCTGGTGGGGCCAGCGAGAGTGGAGCTGTTCATGAACACTATTTTTTATGTAGACAGGTTGCATTTTTTACTGGTAATGCTGTCAAAAGCTGCATATTGAGGGAGGGCACACAACAGGAATTGTGATCCCTCTGCCCAATTGTGACAGATCAGTCTTAGACCTTCTTTCTGTGATGTCCACTGCTGGTGACTTGTGTCCAGCGATCCACATTAGTTTCAGTCTGGGAAAGTGGACAGACAGCCTGGCTACTTTCTTTCCTTGCTTCTGGCCTACAAGTCAGGCAGTAGGATTATCAAATGCAGCTGTGCCCGGTGAGGGATTATTATTTTTTAAATTGTTGTTCTACACTGCTCACTGCATAAATGAGCAGGATGAGAAGGGGTAAACCCATTTTGGAATCTTTTGGAAATGCAGGATTTCTTCCTGACTGCTTCCTAAACATGATGGGCCTTTCTGTTCTCATGATGCTATATGACAGTGTTTTTCTGTAAAAACAGTTTCATCTCTCTTACATTTAGCCCTGCCAGGCAAGAAGGCCAGGGGGAGGGTAAGAGATGACTGAAGCAATGTAAAGCTTTTATTGTTGAGTGGGCCATGCTGATTTTATAAGGATGGAGGAAAAAGAGAATGAGACATCTGTAGAGGTGTGGGAGAAGGCATTGTGATCTTGGTGTTTCAGAACTATTCCTGAGAGCTTTCGCCTCTTGCTGAAGGAAAACACCCCATGCTGCCTTTGAAAGCTTCTGCAAGTTTTGTGTATCCAAAATGATGGCCATGCCTGAGACCACACCTGACCCCACTGACTAGGGGACAGAGGAGGTGGCCCCAGCTTCTCCATGTTCCCCTTAGAGCACCTCCAGGTGTCCTCTTGATCTGTCATGCACAAGCCAAACTGTCTGCAAAGGAAACCAAGGATGGAACTGGATTATATAGCCTGTACTGGAAAACCTGTGACTGGCAGGAGGTGCTACAGTGGGAGGCCACAGTGTGGCACTGTTAACCTGTGCTGCCTGACTTAGGTACACCCTCTTGCGTTGCCCAAACTATAGTACACTCTAAGTTTGCGGGGAGACCATGTGTATGCTCGGGTATTGTACAGCTTATGTGCCCTGCCTGTCATGGCACTGCCTCAGCCCTGGATGGCTTCCAGGTCAGCTCAAACTTCCTGTCCAGAGCTGTGTTTTACCTGAATTGATGCCCCAGTTGATTGAATTGGCCAAGTATAAAGAAAAAGTACTGAAATTTAAGAGGGAAGCCACGTGACTGTCCAAGATTCACCTCTTTGGTTAATGGGGTTTGTGTCAACTGGTTCAGTACAGGACCCCTAACAGGCACAAGTGACATCTATGTGCAGCTTGGTTTCACCCTGTTGTGTCAGGTCCTATGATAATTTTCCTATAATATGCCTTGGCCAATGGGGTGCACTGTGAAGAAAAGAGTTCACACAGCAGGCCTCACTGCTATCTTTGGCAAAGCCTGCTGCTTTCAATGTTATCCGTTGGCTGGATTCTCAGGACTTGGATTTGGGAGGGATTCCACCTTTCTCAGAACTGATCAGGGTGGTTCACTATACCCAAGCTGCTTATGCAAACAAAAAGCTGCACACTGCTTTCCTCTTGGGAGTCTGGAATTTTGGTTCATGCCGGGCAGAACTGCTTATGTGACCAGTGCCAAGTTCAACTCATGGGTAATGAGGTTTTACTGAGCTCCACTGGTTGGCAGCATTTTACATGTGTGGTCACACCTTGTTGTGAGGGAATTAAGTGCATTCTGTGTGACCCTACTGGGAGATGAGATGACTCTGGAAACTTGTGTCTGGTCTCCTGCACTTCTCCCTGTGCACCCTTTCCCTTTGCTGATTGTGCTTGGTACCCTTTCACTGTAGTAACTTGTCGTCATGGGTAGGACTATATTATGAGTCCTATGAGTTCTCCTAGTGAGCTACTAGACCTGATTCAGTGGTTTGGGTTCCCCCATTTCATTTTGGGGACCTTGACACACCTATCCATCCCTTGCATCTCCCACTCCAGGGAATTTCAGATTAGGACGCTGCTGAGAAGAATCGTAATGGCCAAGCTTGCTTAAGTGCTTCTTAGGTCTCAAGGACTGTTTTCAATGCTTTGCAAACATCCATAGATTCTATTGTTCCACCCATTTTGTGAAGGAAACTCCGAGTCCTATCTATGCAGCTTTTCTGTAAATCCAACTCTGTTCTAAAACAAGATGGTTAGGTTTCTAAAAAGTAAATAGTAACAAGAGCATTGGGGAAATAAAACTAGACTTGAAGTAAGATCAATATGGTAGTGAAAATTCCTGTACCATGTTTTCGTGTTGTATCTCTAAGCCTGGAGTTACACTCAGCCCAAATATGAGAACTGCACATGAGGTGTGGACAGGAAGAGATCTATGAGAAAGATTTTCCAGGAATCCATTGATGAATGAATAAGAAAAATGTGATATATACATACAATGTTATATTATTCATCCTTAAAAAGGTAGGTAATTGTGGAATAGTATACAACATGGATGAACCTTGAGGACATTAGGCTAAGCAAAATAATTCAGTCACAAAAAAGGAACTACTGTATGATTCTACTTACATGAAGTACTTAGAATGGTCAAATTCGTACAGACAGAAGAAAGGTAGTTGCCATGGCTTTGGGATAAGAGGGAATGGGGAGCTAATGTTTAGTGGGTAGAGTGTTTCACTTTTGCCACAGGAAACAAGTTCTTGAGATGAACGGTGGTGTTGGTTGCATAAAAATATGAATGTACTTAATACCACTGAACTATAGCTTTAAAATGGTTAGGAGGGTCAATTTCACATGTATTTTACCAAAATAAAAATGTTTTATTAGAAAAATAAAATGAAACCAGGCCAGGTGCAGTGGCTCACGCCTGTTAATCCTCACACTTTGGGAGGCCAAGGCAGGAGGATTGCTTACATCCAGGAGTTTGAGACCAGTCTGGGTAAAGTTGCAAGACCCTATCTCTACAAAAATTCAAAAATTAGCTGGGCAGGGTGGCGCATGCTTGTAGTCTCAGCTACTTGGGAGGCTGAGGTGGGAGGATCACTTGAGCCAGTGAGGTCAAGGCTGCAGTAAGCTGTGATTGTGCCACTGCACTCAGCCTGTGTGAAAAAGTGAGACCTTTTCTCAAAAAAAAAAAAAAAAAAAGAACCCCAAAATCCCCACTGTTACAAAAATGAAGAACGACTTTGATTAACTCATCAATAGACAGGACATGGCTAAGGAAACAAGAAGAAAGCCAGAAAAAAATGAAAATAGAAACTTTCAAAACTGATATGAAGACAAAAAGGAAGGCAAAAGAGCAGAACGAGTGTCCCACATGCCAAGCTGCCCCACATGCCTTAGTTCTCCAGAATCCCAACTTCCCCACAAGCCCCATTGCCCCACAAGCCAACTGCCCCACAAGCCCAACTGCCCCACAGGCCTGACTGCATCACATGCCAACTTCCCAGAAAGCCTGACTGACCAACAAGCCTGACCGCCCCACAAATGTGACAGCTTGACAAGCCTGGGTGCTCCACAAGCCTTAGTTCCCCACAAGCCTGAGTCCTCCAGAAGCCCAACTACCCCAAAAGCTTGAATGCCCCACAAGCCTGAAAGCCCTACAAACCTCTGTGCTTCATAAGCCTGACTGCCCCACAAGCCCAGGTACCCCACAAACCCTAGTTCTCCCGAATCCCAACTGCCAAACAAGCCCAACTGCCCCATAAGCCCTAGTGCTCCAAAAGCCTGAGTGCTCCACAAGCCTGACTGCCCCACAAGCCCGAGTGTCCCATAAGCCAACTGCTCCACAAGCCTGGCTACCACACAAGGCCTAGTGCACCAGAAACACAACTGCTCCACAAGCCTGACCACCCCAAAAGCCAAAGTATTCCAGAATCCCGACTGCCCCACAAGAACAAGTACCAAACATGCCCGACTTCTATTATTCTATTTATGTGACCTTCTTGAAAGAGAAAACTAAAGTGATGGTGTACAAATGAGTGGATACTAGAGTTAGTGGTGGAGAGGTGGGATTAACTATAATAGCAGGTGGAGGGGGGTTTTGGGGGAGAGGAATGTGATGAAATTGTTTGTATTATGATAGTCATTTTGGTTCCATGAATTAACACATGGGCTAAAACCCATAGAACTGGACACCAAAAGAAAAGAAAATAATTTTAGTGTTGCAGGAAGTCGGGGACCCTGAATGGAGGGACCGGCTGAAGCCATGGCAGAAGAACATAAATTGTGAAGATTTCATGGACATTTATTAGTTCCCCAAGTTAATACTTTTATAGTTTCTTACGCCTGTCTTTACTGCAGTCTCTGAACATAAATTGTGAAGATTTCATGGACACTTATCACTTCCCCAATCAATACCCTTGTGATTTCCTACGCCTGTCTTTACTTTAATCTCTTAATCCCGTCATCTTCGTAAGCTGAGGAGGATGTATGTCGCCTCAGGACCCTGTGATGATTGCATTAACTGCACAAATTGTTTGTAGAGCATGTGTGTTTGAACAATATGAAATCTGGGCACCTTGAAAAAAGAACAGGATAACAGCAATGTTCAGGGAACAAGAGAGATTACAGGTGCCTGCCACCACGCCCAGCTAATTTTTGTATTTTTAGTAGTAGTAAACTCTGACTGCCGGTGAGCCGGGCAGAACAGAGACATATTTCTCTTCTTTTGAAAGCAAGTGGGAGAAATATCGCTGAATTCTTTTTCTCAGCAAGGAACATCCCTGAGAAAGAGAATGTGTCCCTGAGGGGAGGCCTCTAAAATGGCCGCTTTGGGAGTGGCTGTCTTTTATGGTCACAGCTGTGGGATGAAATAAACCCTGGTCTCTCATAGCACTCCCAGGCTTCTTAGGACGAGGAAATTCCCATCTAATAAATTTTGGTCAGACCAGCTGTCTGCTCTCAAACCCTGTTTCCTGATAAGATGTTATCAATGACAATGCCCGCCTGAAACTTCATTAGCAATTTTAATTTCACTCTGGTCCTGTGGTCCTGTGATCTCGCCCTGCCTCCATTTACCTTGTGATATCTTATTACCTTGTGAAGCATGTGATCTCTGTGACCCACACCCTATTCATACACTCCCTCCCCTTTTGAAAATCACTAATAAAAACTTGCTGGTTTTGCGGCTTGGGGGGCATCATGGAACCTGCCGATATGTGATGTCTCCCCCAGACACCCAGTTTTAAAATTTCTCTCTTTTGTACTCTTTCCGTTTATGTCTCAGACCAGCCGACACTTAGGGAAAACAGAAAAGAACCTATGTGAAATATCGGGGGTGAATTTTGCCTGATATTTTAGTATTTGATACTTTAGAGAATAAAAATAAAAATTAAAAAAGTAAGCTAGAGTGACTATATTACTTAATTTTTTACTTTATAAGAAGGACAATTGCCATGGATAAATAGGGACATTATGCAATGATAAAAAATAGTCACTTAACAAATAAGACATAATAATCCTAACTGTTAATTCACATAAAAGCAGAGCTTCAAAATACACAAAACATCATCTGATGGAACTGAAAGGACAAATAGTCAAATCTACAATCATATTTTGATACTGCAACACTCCTCTCTGAGTAAATGATAAATGAACTAGACAGAAAGTCCTCAAAGTTATGGAAAGACCTGAACAACAAAATGAACCAACTCGAGCTGATTGGCTTTTGCTGAATGCGCCACAGCAAAGCAGCAGAATATACAGGATTTTCAAGTATATGTGGAAGTTTTACCAAAATAAATCATAAATCAACCCATAACTAATTTAAAATAATTGAATATGTACAAAGTATGTTTTTAAAATCTGTAATGGGATAAAATAAAAAATATAACAAATGAGATACCTGTATTTTTAAAAATAGTTTTAGTGATCCATGTTTCAAAAAATTCTTGAGGAAAGTTAGAAAATATTTCCAAATAAATTAAAACTTAAATGTCATGTTTAAAAATTTGTGGAATTCAGGTAAAGTAGTGCCTATGTCATTAAATGCTTATATTAGAATGTAAGAAAAGATTCAAATAAAAAATCTAAACTTTGATCTTATATAATGAGAAAAGAAAAGTAAATTAACCTGAGGCCAACAAAAATATATGGATGATACCCAGCACTTTGGGAGGCCAAGGCGGGTGGATCACGAGGCCAGAAGTTCGAGACCAGCCTGGCCAAGGTGGTGAAACCCCATCTCTACTAAAAATATAAAAATTAGCTGGGCATGGTGGCGGGCACCTGTAATCCCAGCTACTCGGGAGACTGAGGCAGGAGAATCAGTTGAACCTAGGAGGCGGAGGTTGCACTGAGCCGAGTTCATGCCACTGCACTCCAGCCTGGGTGACAGAGCAAGACTCCATCTCAAAAAAAGAAATATATGTATATATATATTATATATATATACGTATATATGTATATATACATATATAATATACGTATATATATTATATATACGTATATATATAATATATGTATACATATATTATATATATACGTATATATAATATATATTACATATATATTTTATACATATATATGGATGATATAGATAGGAAAATAAAAAATTTTAGAAATTATAGAAAAATAATAAATGAGGTTGATGGAACTAAATTTACTTTTTAAAAAAATTTTTGAGATAGAATCTCATTTTGTTGCCCAGGCTGGAGTGCAGTGGCACGATCTCAGCTCACTGCAACCTCTGCCTCCCAGGTTCAAGTAATTCTCTTGCCTTAGCCTCCCAAGTGGCTGGGATTGCAGGTGCCCACCACCACGCCCGGCAAATTTTTTAATTTTTAGTACAGACAGGGTTTCACCATGTTGGCCAGGCCAGTCTCGAATTCCTTACCTCAGGTGATCTGCCTGTCTTGGCCTCTAAAAGTTACTTCTTTAAATAGATAAGACTAGTTGAAATGTCTGACGTCAATCTGAGAATTTTTTTCTAAAAGTTGTTCAGAAGCAATGACTTTAAACAAAGCTTCAAATAGAGGAAAGTATATGTAAACTGTAATTTTCTTGTGATAACACTCTTCGTTCTTTAGAGAAGATTCTGAGAAGACAAGATTCTCCTTGAAATTTTCTTAATTTTTAAGTGCCTACTATGTGACAGATTTTTTTTTTTTTTTTTTTTTTTTTTGAGACACAGTGTTGCACTATTGCCCAGGCTGGAGTGCAGTGACATGATCTAGGCTCACCACAACCTCCGCCTCCTGGGTTCAAGTGATTCTCCTGCCTCAGCCTCCTGAATAGCTGGGACTATAGGCGTGTGCCACCATGCCTGGCTAATTTTTTGTATTTTTAGTAAAGATGGGGTTTCACCACGTTGTCCAGGCTGGTCTTGAACTCCTGACCTCGTGATCCACCTATCTTGGCCTCCCAAAGTGCTGGGATTACAGGCGTGAGTCACCATGCCTGGCCGTGACAGATGTTTTCAAATGCATTAGCCCATCCGATTTGAAGAGCATCCTGTAAAGGTCAGCAGAAAGAGTTCACCTTCTTCGCTCCATAGCATTTACTGCACTTCCTTTTGCAATGCCATCTATCATCTCAGGAGGCTGAAGATTTCCTCCTTCCATCTGATGCAGGGGCAGAATTTTGCTCAGAGTCTTTGATACCTTCCACATAACCATTCTTGCTTGAACACCTGTACAGGTACCACTAGTCACACTGAAAGCCAGTATGTTCCTGGGGAGAGATGCCAGACAGGAGGCAGTGGAAGGCTAATTATCTTTTCAAATTCTAGCTGGCATGTCAATCATGGAACCATTTTTCACCTCCTGAGAGAAGCCCAGGGTTTGTAGGAATTCAGACTCAGTTGGTTGCTGTTCCTCTTAGAATTCTTATGAGGGGATGGAAGTTTTGAGCACCTAAAAAAGCCTGTCCCTTTGTTTGCCCGTTCAGTCCCCAGGTTCAGATAAGAAGGTCATTAAAATCATACTGCAGATATGCTAGTGACTGGACAAACTCTCTGTCTGCCTTCAGGCATGTACCCTAAGAACCAGGAAATTATGTTTCAAATCATACTCTACTTGCAGCCCACTGGGAAAACAAACAGTATGCAGAGGATTCCCTGGAGGGAATACCAAGTGTCTAAAGTTGCAGTCCAGGGTGGCTGTGGCTGTGGCTGTAAGACAAGACCAAGGGTGTGCGGTGGCAGAGTCAAGGGACTTTTGCAGGGGATAGGATTACTCCATGTCCCAGGGAGGGGAGGTGATTCTGCACAGCCTCCAGGGGAGGCAGCGTTGAAGACCAGACAGCAGGCCAGTTCCCCTAGTCAGAAGGGAGGGCACATGAGGGTGACTGAGAAAAGGTGCTGTGACACGAGAAACTGTCGGGGCCAGAAACAAATCCTGGGAGTGTACTTGTCCCATGTGCCCAGGAAGGACAGGAATGCAAGATGTGGATGAGCACTTGAAGCCTCTCCCACAACCTAATGAGCACCCATAGTAGGTGCTCAACAGAAAGCATTCAACAATGAGCTCCCAGGGGACTTACCACATGCCACCCCCTAATGGTGTTTGATTCTCGTTGTCACCTTTGTAGACCTGCTTTTAGTACCTTGGTCTCAGGTACTTTCTGTCACCTGAGAGACATGGTGCAGTGCTGAGAAGATGCAGTCAGGAGATGGGCCTCAGGCTGGGGGGAGGGGGAGCAGCATAGGCTCTGGAGGAATTCAGACCAGGGGTCTTTCCAGCCCTGTCCTTTAGTAGCCACAGGATCCTGGGAAATACTCAAGCCCTGTGAGCCTCAGGCTCTACGTCTGTGAAGCAAGTGTGATAAGTCCTTTCCACTAGGACTGTTGGAGTGTGTGCCATGCAAGTGAAGCACCTAGCTCAGGGCCTGGTGTAAATTACAAGTTTAAAGAATGGTGAATGGCTGTTTTTTCCTATATTATTTTACCCCAGGCCTTAACACTCTGGGATTTTGTTGTTGTTGTCATTGTTCTCCAGGACTTATCAGATAATATACAGCTCAGTAAGACATGGAATAATCAGTCAAAGAATGAAGTTTCATCTATAAAATTCAGTCAATATTTCCTCTTAGAGGACATACTTCAAACTTTGGTTGTTGGGGAGTTTTCCCAAGCCAGATGCAGCTCGCAGCTCCTAGAATTTGAGTCAAGGACCAACTCCTTCCTTCTCTGCCCACTGCTTTTCCATCCAAACCACTATTTTCTTTCATTTCATTGCCACCGAAAATCTAGCCGTTGCTAAAAATTAGCCAAATGGCACTTGAGATGACCTAATTAGAATGTCATTTTAATAGAGTCAGCTTTGGCTCCTAGCCAGGCAGAAGAGACCTGTCCAGTGGCTTCCGGGCCTCACTTCCAGGGATATTCACCCTTATCTCTCAGAAAACACTTGCAGATGATGCGTATCCATCACCTAGCTCTTGTGCTGTGTTCAACCTCACTGGAACAAGAGCACAGGATGCTTTCCACTCCTGCCCCAAATGGAAACTCCTCTCTGCTTTATCCACTATTCAAAAGGAACTGCTGAGCAGTTTTCTATTCCAGGCTTTTCTCTCATGCCTGAGAATCTGGCTCTGGCACCACACAGCTTCATTACAATTAGCTCCCCCAGAAGGAACTACAGTTTCCCAAAGTCCAAAAGGTTTTGGCTCAGGGCATGTACACTCAACTATTAATACTCTCACCTGTTGCCCCACACCCTCACCACTCTCTTATTTTCCCTCCAGATCTTAGAAGACATCTGGCCACTTTAATTCTGTGACTGCAGATCCTAGACTCCACCACCCTAAGGTTAGGGGTGGATCTGGCTTACCTTAGCATCTCTACTACTAACCTCAGCCTTCCAAGTAGCAGATGCTCGATGAATGTTTTGAGAAAAAAATGAGCCAGTGAGCAGGGGGACCTAATTATTCATATGTAATTCTCTTGCATGATCGAATAAGCCAAGCAAATCTGGTAAGACTTCAGGATAGTGGGTTCCCTCCTGGCCCAGGGCAGGTCTAAAAATGCCGTCCAAAAGCCAAGTTCTGGAATCAAGAACCCCAAAAGACAGCTTGGTTGTCTTCCCCACTGTGGGTTCTAAGGGCCCTCACTGAAACCAGTTATGTGAAACCAGCTGGTAGTTTTCCTGAACCAAATCTTGTGGAAAATAAACTTATTAGGCTGTCCGCCAGGCACAAGAATTACCCTGTGAAAGGCATACTGGAAAACCTACCATCAGCTCCCCTCCATCTCCAGTTAGGTCAGCCTTACCAGATATTCTAGTACTAGAACTTCAGTTTGGCTGGGGGCTCTGAAAACAGCCCCTTAGGCAGGCTTCCCATGAGCTAAACCAACTGAAATTGAACAGACCAAAGAATGAGCCAGATGAGGAATCTACCCATTCTAACCAACCAGCCTGTTTGTCTTATTCATCCACGTACAACAGAAAGTGTTAGCAGCTGCACAGAGTCCTTCCTGTTGAGCTAGAAGGTTGCAGTTCCATGATCTAGTATCCCATCATGCGCTAAACTGAGGCAGGGAGTGAGGCCAAGTGGATCTTGAAGTCTGACTATAAAAGGGATCACTAGCAAAGTTTAAACAAACAATTGCATCAAGGATGTTTCTAAATTTAGCCACTGGGTGGATTAAAGAATGTCTTGGGTCATGTAAAGATATAGGTTTGGCATGGGACATCCAATGTTCTATGGAAGCTGATCATTGTAAAATTCTAACTACATGTCACCCTGGACCCACACAGGTCTGAACTGCGTGGTTCCACTTATGCATGGATTTTCTTCTGCCTCTGCCATCCCTGAGACAGCAAGAACAAGCCCTCCTTTTCTTCCTCCTCCTCAGCCTACTCAATGTGAAGTTGATGAGGATAAAGATTTTTATCATTATCCACTTCTACGTACTGAAAAGTAAATATATTTTCTCCTCTGTATGACTTTCTTAATAACCCTTTCTTACCTCTAGCTTTCTTTATTGTAGAAATATAGTATATAATACACTTAAAACACAAAATATGTGTTCATCCATAAGATTTCCAGTCAACAGCAGGCTAATAGTAGTTATGTTTCTGGGGAGTCAATGTTTATACACAGATTTTTTACTGCAGTGGGAGTCGGTCCCCTTAACCCCCAACTCGTTCAACGGTCTAGCATACAGGTGTTATCTTGCCAAGTGAAAGAGGGAAGCATAAGCAAGAAAAAATTAAGAGGGATAAGGATGTCATTGTGAAAGGGAGTCTTGTTTCAACATCTTCAGAGAAGCTGTCTACAGGATGAAGTCATCGAGTTCTCATTCTGGCTTATAGCTTGAAAGTCTGGTTATGGCTTCAAGCATTGTGGTGAACTCTCTGAGTGGCTCACACATCACGCAGGAGGGTTGTTTCTTAACATTTACATGAGATGTCGAGCTGCAGCTTACAGAGGACCTGAGCAGTTCTTGTTAGTATGAGACTTGCAGCCAGATAATGCAGAAAATTAGAACAATTTAGAATCATGTATGGCCTGCAATTAGACTCGAAAACAACGAACAGAGCTACAAGCTAATAACAAGTATACCATAGTTTTTTAATTTTCCTGAAACTTAATTTTTCTCTCTTCTATCTGCATTTCTATCAAAGATAACTAGAGTAAGACTATTTTTATAACAAGTTTAGTCTCATCAAACTTAGAATGGTTACTTACGTAAGTGCAGCAAGGATCCATTAGCCACATAGGCTCTTTTAAAGTTTGCTTTGTTGGAACTTTTAGGGAGGATTCTCAGATTTCAGTTTTCAAAGCCGCTTTATGCTAGGAAGCCAAACCAAGGTGGACTTCAGACTTTGTCTGCTGCACCTATAGATTTGGGTGAATTTCTCTCTTCTTGGGGTCCCCCAAATATTTTGAGGTTCCTGGGCTTTCCAGGAAGTGACTTTTTTTCTCACTATAAATCTGGGAACACTTAAAGCCATGCATTCTATGGACATTCTCAAACATGGTATCACAGTGACAACCTGGGTAGTATAACTAGTATTCCCGATTGCATCCTGTTATAAAGAGAGCAGATTGTGATTGAACTTATGCAAACAACTTTGCCATAAAATCCAGAACACCCACAAATTGTCTCTGGGAGGCAAGTTTTACAAAAACCTTTTTAGAAATTTGTGTGCATGAATAGGCATCCATGTAGGGGCCTATTTCGGAGGGCCTAATTTTTAAGCGCATTGTTGGGATGAACAGTATTGTTCATCTGGAATGTTTCACATGATGGCCATTGTAAGTCTAAATTATCCTTATGAAGATTGCACCTTTTTGTAAAGGTTTGCTGATTCTGCTGCGTAATACTTACACATATAGAAAGCAGGCATAGCCAGAAGGTGGAGTACACAGTTGTCTGGAAAGCAAGGATGCCATTTTTATGTTGACTCAGAGATAAGATCAAAGTCTAAGAAGGAAATGCCATGGGATTGGGTCCTGGTTTGCTTTCCAGTGAACCTTGCTGCATGGATGCTGTCTTGAGGCTGACGGTGACATGGTATTTAACTTATTTGTTTCGTGACCAGCTGATCCTAACACAGACGTCTTATTTTTAGGTGGTGAGTGCTCTAATCGCTCCTAAGTTCCGAAACTGGAGCCACCAGTCAGTCATGGCTATGGCTCTGAGCTTCCCCTGACTAACGTAGCCAGTGAATCTCTCCTACCAAAGCATACAAGCAAAAGAAACTGGAGAACCCACATCCCTGCAGATTTCCAAAAGCCAGAGTCACACACTGCATGTGATAATTTGCTCCTGCCATCAGTTACCTTTAAAACTACATGTATTGTCAGTGACTTGTCAGCCCCCACAAACCCCCAGGTCATGTTCTCTCTCACAGGACAAATGAATCCTGGAATCAAGAGCCAAAAGTATCAGGGGACTCAATGCAAAAATCTGACCCGAGAAGAACTTAGAACCCTTGTGTCTCTGTGAGGGTGAGAGGGGCCTCCAAAGCTGTCAGCAGCATCTCCCCTGCATTTCTCAAGGGGTCTCCAGAGACATCAGCTGTGTCTTTTGGGTCCCTTCATGGGTTGCCAGAAACTGCCAAGAGAATAAATAACATCAAATACGATTTGAAGATCGAGCTGGCTTTTTAAATTTTTTCGCAATACTAGAATTGGGCAACACAACATTCTATAAAATAAAATGAGTGTTCCAATGAACCGAGCAGAGGAGGTTGGCTTCATAGGCAGAACACTGCTAAAGAAAGCAGAAATAGGAAAAAAAAAAAAAAAAAAAAAAAAAGCAGATTGGTCAAATTTACTTTCCACTTAGAGTTAAAGAAGAGGAGACTTCCTTACTATGCTGACTCAGGTTAATTGGAAGATTCTGCACTTTTTTTTTTTTTAATTGGCCCCTTGGAAAGTCCTGGATGTGTATGTGGCACTCAGCACAAGTGACCATGTTCTGGTTGGGTGTGGTCAGCTGGGGCTTAGGGCAGAAGGCTAGTCCACAGAAATGGCCTCCCCTCCCCTGAAGGTTGTTTCACACAAGTCCCTGAATTAATGAGTCTTGCTAAAGGAGGCTGTGCTAGCTTTCCTAAACAGCCAGCTTTCGTCCCTTGCTGTAGACAGGGACACTTGGATGCTTGCGATTTCCACTGGTTGTCTTTTCTACAGCATCTTAAAAGCCTTTTGTGGGAAAGTTTGTCTGTGAGGAAGTATAGTATTAACATCATTCTCAGTCAATAGTGCTTGGATTTGCTTTCTCTCTCTCTCTCTCTCTCTCTGTGTGTGTGTGTGTGTGTGTGTGTGTGTTAAGCTTTTCAAGTATGGAAACCAGAACATGTCTCTGTAGGTGATAATTCTTGCCTCTTGGGGTCCCTGGAGAAAGGAAGTCCACATGGAAAACAGAGGCAATCTTCAGGTGGAGATACATCCTCAGAGATTTAAAAGCAGTTTTCAGCCTGTGTTATATACACTTACCAAAGATGACCTGTGTGTCATCCCTAGGCTGGATGAAGGCCTTGGTTGTCGTTTAGACATGGGATGTTGCTGTTGATTGGCCTTGAGGCTTCTCGGCTATCCTGCAGTACCGCTCGTGTTTCTCTACTGTTTTTCTTCACAAGACTGAGACCTGTTGGCTCCGAAGCCCACCAGCACAAAACTCAATTTTTCACGTTTGATCATTTGAAACATGGTACTGCCAAGCAGCTGGTTAGGCATTCAGAGCCTACCTGGCTTCCATACCCTGCTAAACTTCATCCCACATCTGCTAACCATAGATAAGATAGAACCTTGTGGTTAGGAGACCTCAAAGCCACTTTGTCCAGCTACTGAGACACATCAGCTAGACCTGTAAGGCCCTTATCCAATTCCCACCACCTCCAGCAGTTCTCCTGCCTTCCTCCATGTCTGATGGTGACCCCTGAACCGTAAACTCTGGACAGCCCTCTGCTCTGAGGATATCCCCTCCCCAGCACCCTATCCAATCACCACCCAATAAAGCTGCTTTGTGTGGTACAGCCTCTGTTGGTCCTATCATTTTCCTTGATCAACCCCCCAGGCCCACACAGTGTGAAATGAGCTCTTATGAACTCAGATATCTGACCCTTAGAGGCTGATGATTGAGCTGAGTGGCATGATTTGAGGGGGTCTGTTTGGACAAGACCAAAAGGCCTTAGGAAAGCACACCAGGCAGGCGTCTCACGGGGACATGGAATGCTGCTGTTGTCTGGCCTTGCCGCGTCTCGGCTTTCCTACTGCTAAAGAAAACCTCTTGATTGTTTTGGAATTCTGAATTCACAGATCTCAACAGACTGGGCTTGACTCTAAGCTAAAACCCAAAGTGTCCACCCTGAGCTGTTTCAGACTCACCACAAGCTGTGCTGGACAGAAAGTAGGCATTGCTCAATGCAATAAATTAGTCTTTGACACTGGAATCTTGATTGTTCTGGGCCCTACTCCATGGGTTGTAAAACTGTTGCAACCTGCATGCAGCCCTGGGCCATCCACATCTCTTGCAGATGCCCATGATTTAGGGCTTGTTCTCAGGTGGGACCCACTAGAGTGGGACTGCTCATGGGCACTGTATTTCTGATTCAGGCGGGTTGCACTTCTAACCAGTCATGGTGGCCAAAAGCTGAACATCGGGAGAGGACACCCCACAGAGACTGTGATCCCTCTGCCCACTCATGACAGATCAGTCTTGAACCCCCTTTCAGGGATGTCCACTGCTGGTGACTCGTGTTTGACAACCTACATCAGTTACATGTTGGTATAGCAGATGGACAGCCTGACTTTACTTCCTCTCTCTCCTCCTGGTCCACATGCCAGGCAGTGGGGTTATCAAACGCAGCTATGCCCAGGAAGGGATGAGTTTTTTCTGCTCTGCTCACTGCATAAATAGGCGGGATGGAAAGGGATATGTAAACCCATTTTGAAATCTTTTCAAAATGCAGGATTTTAAACATGATGGGTTTTTCTGTTCACATCTTGTTTTATGACAGTGTTTTTGTCCCTGTTACATACAGCCTTGCTAGGCGAGAAAGCCTGGGAGAAGATATGAGAGATTGAGGGAATGTAAAGCTTTTATTACTGAGTGAGCCACGTTGATTTTATAAGGGTGGAGAAAAACACAACAAGATATCTGTGGAGGTGAGAGGGAGAGCACTGTGGTCTTAGTGTTGCAGAACTGTTCCTGGAAGCTTTCCTCCCTTTCTGAAGGAAAACTCCCCATGCTGCCTTTGCAAGCTGCTGCAAGCTCTGTGACCCCAAACTGATGGCTTCACCTGAGCCCATACCTGACGCCATACCTGACCCCACTGACTAGGGGAGAGAGGCGGTGGCTCCAGCCCCTCCATGTTCCCCACGGAGCACCTGCAGTTGTCATCCACACCAGTCATGGACAAGCCGAATTGTTTGCAATGAAACCAGAGACTGAACTGGATTATGTGGCCTGTGCTGGATACCCCATGGCTGGCAGCAGCTGCCACAGAGGAAGGCCACAATGAGGCCTTGATGTCCTGTGCTTCCTGACTTAGGTACACTCTCTTGGGGTGCCCAAACCATGGTACACTTGGTGTGTGCAGGGACACCATGTGTGCCCTCATGTATTGTACATCCTGTGTACTCTGCCTGTCATGACACTGCCTCAGGCCTGGATGACTTTCAGATCAGCTCCAACTTACTGGCCAGAGTTGTGTTCTACCTGAATTGATGCCCTTGGCTAGGTAAAAAGAAACCATTTGTACTAAAATTTAAGGAGGGAGCCATGTGGTTGTCTAAGATAGTCCTGTGTGGTTAATGGGGTTTGTGTTGACTGGTTCAATCCAGGACTCCTAACAGGCATAAGTGATATCTGTATGCAGCTTGATTTCACCCTGCTGTGTCCGGTCCTATTGATAATTTCCTGTAATATGCCTTGACCAATGAGGTGCGCTGTGCAGAAAAGACTGCACACAGCAGGCTTCATTGCTCTACTTAGAACAGCCTATTACTTTCAATGTTGTCCATTGGCTGGATTCTGAGGACTTGGATTTGGGAGGGATTTCACTTTTCTCAGAACTCATTATACCTAAACTATGTATGGAAACAAAAAGCTGCACAGTGCTTTCCTCCTGGGAGTCTGGAATTTTGGTCCATGCCTGGGAGAACTACTTGTGTGACCAGCCCAAGTTCAACTCATGGGTGATGAGGTTTTACTGAACTCCACTGGTTGGCAGCATTTTACATGTGTGGTCACACCTTGTTGTGAGGGAATTAAGTGCATTCTTTGTGACCCTACTGGGAGATGAGATGACTCTGGAAACCTGTGTCTGGTCTCCTGCACTTCTCCCTGTGTACCCTTTCCCTTTGCTGACTGTGCTTGGTATCCTTTCACTGTAATAAGTTGTAGTATGGGTAGGACTATATGGTGAGTCCTGTGAGTTCCCCGTTAGTGAGATACTGGACCAGATTTAGTGGTTTGGGGTCCCGCATTTGGTCCATATGCCCCATATCTGGCACATCCATCCAGCCCCTCCATCTCACACTCCAGGAAGTTCAGATCAGGACACTACTGAGAGGAATCATAATGGACAAGCTTGCTTGAGTGTTTCTTAGATCTCAGGGACTCTTCTCAATGCTTTTTAAAACATCTAATATATATGTCATCACTCCCCGTTGAGATAGATTCTATCGTTCCACCAATTTTGTGAAATAAATCCTTGGTTTTCTCTATGCAACTTTTCTATAAATCCAAATCTCTTCTCATATCAAAAGTTTATGTTTCTATAAAGTAAATGGTACCAGGAGGTTTGGGCAAAGAAACTAGAAGTTGAAGTAAAATCAGTATGGTGGTAAAATTTTTGTGCTTTTTTTTCCTCCTCTATCTCCAAGACTGAACTCAAAGGCTGCCCAAATTTCTAAATTGCACATGAGGTGTGGACAAAAAGAGTTTTATGGAAAAGGTCTCTGTCTATGGTCCAAGAGCTAGGAAGGCAGGCCCATACAGTATACAGGGAATGAGGGAAAGAACATTTTGATCCTGCTGGGCCAGCTCACAGATTAGCTCCAGTCCTGAATCTGTATCCTGTGGCTGCAGCATCAACCACAGCTGGAAAAGCATCTAAAAATCTCAAGGAGGGGAATCCTACTCTCAAACAAGATATTTTGTCCAAAAAAGTGTGAGAAGATTGGAAGGTGGTAATGAGTAGCACTTTTGCAGGTCTCAGCCCAGGGCACAGGCCAATAAAAAGACTGAGACTTACTCATAGGTCTGTGGAACACTTCCTCTTTGCCACATCTTACCAGTATGTCAGTAGGACTCCTGTGTAATAGCAGGGGAATAGCACTGAAACAACTTCATATCTCAGATTTCATTTAAGAATAAATATCTAGGGAAACTCAACACAAGAACAGAAAGTTTAACCTCTGAAACCTATGGCTCCAGGAAACCATAAACACAGTTGTTCGCCAGTGCCGTAAAGAAATAGCACTTGAACGCTATTATTTAGTAAGGCCATTTTTACTTCCTGCAGAAAGGGTATACTCACCAGCAGTTTTGCCATGAGAATACACCAAACAAAGGAGACAGGGTCATTTATAACCTGACATGTCCACCCTACTGCTGTGTCTGGTTTCCATTGGCTGGAATGGGACCTCACATTCTGTATTTGTCCTGAATGGCTAGCAACTTAGGAGTTTTTAAAAGAGGCAAAGGTAGGCCGGGCGCTGTGGCTCACGCTTGTAATCCCAGCACTTTGGGAGGCCGAGGCGGGTGGATCACGAGGTCAGGAGATCGAGACCACAGTGAAACCCTGTCTCTACTAAAAATACAAAAAATTAGCCGGGCATGGTGGCGGGCGCCTGTAGTCCCAGCTACTCGGAGAGACTGAGGCAGGAGAATGGCGTGAACCTGGGAGGCAGAGCTTGCAGTGAGCCGAGACTGCGCCACTGCACTCCAGCCTGGGCGACAGAGCAAGACTCCGTCTCAAAAAAAAAAAAAAAAAAAAAGAGGCAAAGGTAGAGGAGAACAAAAGAAGGAGGAAGTAACTTGTGAAATGCTGAGAAAGGTAAAAACACTTTTAAATAAGGAAGAGGAACAGGCTATGACCTCATGCTTGCTTGGACCAGTATAAGCATGCCAGGGCAAGGATTTAGGAGCACAGGTCTTTGAATAAATTTTGCTTCTAAGAGAAGTTACTATTTATTTCTAATGAGATTGGAAGGAAAGTCTTTGAAGATGAACCTCTACTTTACTTTTTATTTACAATGTTCAGTTCACAGAAAAACTGGATGATACCTCTGTAGCTTTAGCCAATATGTTTACACACAGAATTTCCTTTACAATTAATGTTTCAAAACTTGCTTAAACCTTTAAAACAAAATTTTTTTAACCTTTTAATGTAGGTAAAAATCCACATCATTATGCCTCCATATAATCCTTTTACCAAAGGTATATTTTACTTCCCTTATACACCTTGCACATAAACTGTTTCTTCAATAGTTCTACATTCAGGAGGCCTAATTACTTTTAAATTATACAACATTTCTTGTGTAAATTCCCTTTTATAACTTTTTTGCCACAACTTTCACAGACAATTCTTCCACATGCCTCAACTGTCTGACTTGTTGCAAACATCCTTTTCTTTAAACAACCAGTTAATTTATTTTAGGACAAGAATTTACCATGTAACATTATTTTTACATAAATTCCCCCCTACCCTTTTTTTCCTAAAGATGATAACCATTCTTTTCCAAAGCGAACTTCCTTCATGTCTGTGGCCTAGACTGCCTAAGGCCATAAGATTAGAAGTCAGGATAATACATGTTACACTGTTAACTTTTAGCAAACTTTACTTTTGTCGAAAACCTTGTAAGTTTGGGATTTCAATTATCCTTTGCTGTTAATAAGACCTTGTTTAGTCCAGATTTACTTAGAATTGGTATAGATGGTTCCTTCCTGGTTCTTTAAGTACTTTAAGGCTTGGCCGAGTGGAAACAGCTCTCAGGTTTGAGCAGGCCAATTATTAAGCCATTTTCCTAACTCTGCTTTTACAAGACTTTCCCTGTCAATTACTGAATACCTATTGTGTCTTTTTCCCTCAGTCACCGGGGAGGAACCATCTACTGTCCTGTCCTGAAGGGAGTTCCTCCTAGGTCTGGTCAAACCTTTGTATGGTAATTAATTAAGATTTAGATTAGGAAACCTGCTGGGTTAAGGGAATTATCAGTGGTTAATGTTAAATCATCTTTTTCTAACACAAGAGTCCCATACTTTAAGATTTTTGAGTTAGTAAGCTACTTTTTTGCTTTTTTTTTTTTTGACTTAAGATAGTTCTGAACTTGTGAGGTGTGCTCACAGTGAAGTTTCCTCTAAAAGCTATTTTTCTACTTCCTTCTGCTAGCAAAGCAGTTGCTGCTACAGATTAAATGCATCTGGGCCATCCACAGGTTAAGGATTTTAGATAGGAAGGCTACGGGTTGTCAGTGGCCTCAGTGCTTTCGGGCTACGCCCTTGTTTACACTGACAACAAGGTGGTATTGGAGTGTTATAGGGTCATGGAGAAGACCTTCAATTATCAATTATAGGTTTTAAATTTACCCTGACTTTTACAGGAATAGGGTACACTGTTTCTTCTTTACTACTTCTATCTTTCTTTCTTTCTTTGACTTTGTCTCTCTCTGACTCCCTCTTTGTCTGTCTCTTCCTCTCTCTCTCTGCCTCTCTTTCTCTGACTCCCTCTTTGTCTCTCTCTCTGCCTCTCTCTCTCTCTGCCTCTCTCTCTCTCTGCCTCTCTCTCTCTCTGCCTCTCTCTCTCTCTGCCTCTCTGATTCCCTCTTTGTCTCTTCCTCTCTCTCTCTGCCTCTTTTCCTCTCTTTTCCCCCCCTCTCTCTTTCTGCTGTTTTTTCCCTGCCTCTGCCAGCTGCTTATGCTGCTGTTCTCCCCTCTCCTTCCCCTTCCCCTAGGGGAGTGACCAGCAGGAGTGGAGCTACTCTTTCTTCCCCTGAAAAGAGGATGCCCAAGATGGACATTAACTCGACCCAAGTGTACAACTGAGGTCCTAAGAATTGATCAATTTGGTCTGCCACTCCGTAAGGGTCATCTAGTAGTGATTTAAGCTCCTTTTTTAAAAAAATTCTGGACTTCTGAACTCGTTAGGGTAGCATATGCAAAGCCAATGCCCCCTTCCCCCCTACACCCACCCTCATTGTGGTACCTCTTTCAAAGGTAAGTGTCTGGAATTGGTGGATTCTTGGTCTCACTGACTTCAAGAATGAAGCCGCGGACGCTCGCGGTGAGTGTTACAGTTCTTAAAGGCGGCGTGTCCGGAGTTTGCTCCTTCTGATGTTCAGATGTGTTCGGAGTTTCTTCCTTCTGGTGGGCTCGTGGTCTCACTGGCTTCGGGAGTGAAGCTGCAGACCTTCACGGTGAGTGTTACAGCTCATAAAGGCAGTGTGAACCCAAAGAGTGAGCAGTAGCAAGATTTATTGCAAAGAGCGAAAGAACAAAGCTTCCACAGTGTGAAAGGGGACCTGAGCAGGTTGCCACCGCTGGCTCAGCAGCCTGCTTTCATTCTCTTACTTGGCCCCACCCACATCCTGCTGATTGGTAGAGCCGAGTGGTCTGTTTTGACAGGGCACTGATCGGTGCGTTTACAATCCCTGAGCTAGACACAAAGGTTCTCCACGTCCCCACCAGATTAGGTAGATACAGAGTATCGACACAAAGGTTCTCCAAGGCCCCACCAGAGTAGCTAGATACAGAGTGTTGATTGGTGCATTCACAAATCCTGAGCTAGACACAGGGTGCTGATTGGTGTGTTTACAAACCTTGAGCTAGAGACAGAGTGCCGATTGGTGTATTTACAATCCTTGAGCTAGACATAAAGGTTCTCCAAGTTCCCACTAGACTCAGGAGCCCAGCTGGCTTCACCCAGTGGATCTCACACTGGGGCTGCAGGTGGAGCTGACTGCCAGTCCTGCGCCATGCGCCCACACCCCTCAGCCCTTGGGTGGTCGATGGGACTGGGTGCCATGGAGCAGGGGGCGGTACTTGTCGGGGAGGCTCGGGCTGCACAGGAGCCCACGGAGGCAGAGTGGGGAGACTCAGGCATGGCGGGCTGCAGGTCCAAAGCCCTGCCCGGCAGGAAGGCAGCTAAGGCCTGGCGAGAAATCGAGTGCAGCACCGGTGGACCGGCACTGCTGGGGGACCCAGCACACCCTCCACAGCTGCTGGCCCAGGTGCTAAGCCCCTCATTGCCTGGGGCTGGCAGGGCCGGCTGGCCACTCCAAGTGTGGGGCCTGCCGAGCCCACACACACCTGGAACTCATGCTGGCCCACAAGCACCACACACAGCCCGGGTTCCTGCCCGTGCCTCTCCCTCCACACCTCCCCGCAAGCTGAGGGAGCTGGCTCCGGCCTCGGCCAGCCCAGGAAGGGGCTCCCACAGTGCAGCGGTGGGCTGAAGGGCTCCTCAAGTGCCACCAAAGTGGGAGCCCAGGCAGAGGAGGTGCTGAGAGCGAGCGAGGACTGTGAGGACTGCCAGCACGCTGTCACCTTCAAGAGGATCAGGGCTAACCCCTTAGGTACAGAGGGAAACGGGAAATTCTGAATATCTTTTTTACATCATTCTACCTCATGCTGGAGTTCTTTTAGACAGGGGTATTTTCGTCAGGAGGGAACAGACTGATGGGATGGTAATTCCCAAGAGTCAGTGTTATAAGGAGGAGGGATAACATGAGTAGAGGAGGAATTTGGAAAGGGATCTGAGGTGTCAGTGGCTGTCTGAGGGGAAAGATTGGGGATGCTGAATTGGGGGAAGATAGTCTAGAGGATCCCATGTGCTGGAATTTTTAGGCATGAGAGCTGGCTCTTCTGACTTTTCATTTTGAGGTGCCAGATTGGGTTCTTCCCTATTTGTTTTTAAGGGAAAAAGGAGGGCAGGTCCTTGTCTCCATAGCCTAGTTCTTCTTGGGACACTGGACTTTTATCATTAACATGTCAGATTAGAAGCTGACACATTACATGCTCATTTGACCTAAACTTTAGCCAGAAGATTGAGGGTTTGAGGATGGGTCCCTGAGTTCAAATAAAACAGCAATATTTTATCGTTTGTTGCTTTTTCCTTTTTTTTTAGTCTCTTCATTATCCTTCCAGTGTTTTAGCATGAGACCTAGGGGGCTATCCGGGGGGATATCTTTGTTACCATCTTTATCCTCCTTGCTCCCTGTCTTGCTTGGGGTATTTCCCATCTTGATGGTTTTGGGGTAAGGTTCAAGGTTCAATTTCCCTTACTGGGAATTTCTCACCTTTTGGGGTGAGGCTCAATGTCCCCACTGGAAATTTCTTGCCTTTTGGGGTGAGGCTTAATGTCCCCACTGGAAATTTCTTGCCTTTTGGGGTGAGGCTCAATTTCCCCACTGGAAGTTTCTTGCCATTTCTACTACTGGAGATTTGTGTGAGGTTCAATCCCCCACAATGGGGATGTCTCACCACTTTTTAACTTCTAAGCCACCCCGACCAAGGAGTACTTCACTGCCCCCGCCCCACTGCAACTTTCTTACCTTGGTCCTGACCACCAAGGAAATATTTTACCAGCTCCCAGAGCTTCTCCTTCCTTGGTCTGTGCACAGAGTTGTTGCCGCGCTATGTGAGGATCCTTTAAGCTAGGTTGCTGGCCAGTGCCCCCTGCCCCACATTGCTGAGAGCCCAGGTTATTCCTCGCACTGGGTGGGTCTTGATTTCTCACCCCCGAGGCTGCCACAAGGGGGCAGGGCATGCCTCCTCACAAGAGAGAACCAGAGAACATCCCTAGGGGGGAATGTAATCACAGGCGTGCCCCCAAATTGTTATATATAAAGTTTCAGTGCAGCAAAAGGAATAGCCCTCAAATATAAAATTTTATTTTTAATTCTCAGCAAGGCAAGTTACTTCTATAAAAGGGTATGCCCTTACAGATGGGGCAATGGTGAGTGCACACTTGGACAAGGGAGGGGAAGGGGTTCTTATCCCTGACGCATGTGGCCCCTGCTGCTGTGTCATTCTCCTATTGGCTAGGGTTAGCCTGCACAGGCTAAACTAATTCAGATTGGCTAATTTAAAGAGAATGTCGGGTTGAGTGCTTTGGTGGGAGTCAGGGTAGAGCAGGTAGCAGGTAATCTGAATGAGTTAGGGTGCAGCGGGTGATCAGAATGAGTTAAGGTGGCACAGGTGATTGGAATGAGTCAGGGTGGAGTAGGTAATTTGAATGAGTCAGGGTGGAGTAGGTAATCAAAAAAGGTTGTTTTACGAGGAAGTTAAGTTTAAAAGTAGAAGGCAAAGAACTGAACATACTGACATATTAATTATTTGAAAAGAAATGTAGAACTCATATCTAAAATCTGAGAAAAAAAGAAACAAGAATTTAAAAAGGTAAATATAGAGCAGTTTCAAGATGGCCAAATAGGAACAGCTCCAGTCTACAGCTCCCAGCGTGAGCGACGCAGAAGATGGGTGTTTTCTGCATTTCCAACTGAGGTACCAGGTTCATCTCACTGGGGCTTGTCGGACAGTGGGTGCAGTCCATGGATTGTGAGCCGAAGCAGGGCGGGGCATCACCTCACCCGGGAAGTGCAATGGGTAGGAGAATTCCCTTTCTCCTAGCCAAGGGAAGCCATGACAGACAGTACCTGGAAAATTGGGATACTCCCACCCTAATACTGCACTTTTCCAACAGTCTTGGCAAATGGCACACCAGGAGATTATATCCTGCACCTGGCTTGGAGGGTCCCACACCCATGGATCCTCACTCACTGCTAGCACAGCAGTCTGAGATTGAATTGCAAGGCAGCAGCAAGGCTGGGGGAGGGACGTCCACCATTGCTGAGGCTTGAGTAGGTAAACAAAGCAGCTGGGAAGCTCGAACTGGGTGGAGCCCACTGCAGCTCAAGGAGTCCTACCTGCCTCTGTAGACTCCACCTCTGGGGGCAGGGCATAGCTGAACAAAAGGCAGCAGAAACTTCTGCAGACTTAAATGTCCCTGTCTGACAGCTTTGAAGAGAGTAGTGGTTCTCCCAGCACAGAGTTTGAGATCTGAGAATGGACAGACTGCCTCCTCAAGTGGGTCCCTGACCCCCTAGTAGTCTAACTGGGAGACACCTCCCAGTAGGAACCGACTGACACCTCATACAGCCCGGCGCCCCTCTGAGATGAAGCTTCCAGAGGAAGGATGAGGCAGCAACATTTGCCTTTCTGCAATATTTGCTGTTCTGCAGCCTCCTCTGGTGATTGATACCCAGGCAAACAGGGTCTGGAGTGGACCTAGGCAAACTCCAACAGACCTGCAGCTGAGGGTCCTGACGGTTAGAAGGAAAACTAACAAACAGAAAGGACATCCACACCAAAACCCCATCTGTACATGAAAGACCACAGGTAGATAAAACCACAAAGATGGGGAAAAAACAGAGCAGAAAAGCTGAAAATTCTAAAGATCAGAGTGCCTCTTCCCCTCCAAAGAAATGCAGCTCCTCGCCAGCAACAGAACAAAGGTGGATGGAGAATGACTTTGACTAGTTGAGAAAAGAAGGCTTCAGATGATCGGTAATAACAGACTTCTCCAAGCTAAAGGAGGATGTTCGAACCCATCACAAAGAAGCTAAAAATCTTGAAAAAGGATTACATGAATGGCTAACGAGAATAAACCGCATAGAGAAGACCTTAAATGACATGATGGAGCTGAAAACCATGGCATGAGAACTATATGACACATGCACAGGCTTCAGTAGCCAATTCGATCAAGTGGAAGAAAGGGTATCAGTGATTGAAGATTAAATGAATGAAATAAAGCAAGAAGAGAAGTTTAGAGAAAAAAGAGTAAAAAGAAACAAACAAAGCCTCCAAGAAATATGGGACCATGTGAAAAGACCAAATCTACATCTGATTGATGTACCTGAAAGTGACGGGGAGAATGGAACCAAGTTGGAAAACACTCTTCAGGATATTATCCAGGAGAACTTCCCCAACCTAGCAAGGCAGGCCAACATTCACATTCAGGAAATACAGAGAAAGCCACAAAGATACTCCTCGAGAAGAGCAACTCCAAGACACATAATTGTCAGATTATCCAAAGTTGAAATGAAGGAAAAAATATTAAGGGCAGCCAGAGAGAAAGGTCGGGTTTCCCACAAAGGGAAGCCCATCAGACTAACAGCAGATCTCTTGGTAGAAACTCTACATAGAAGCCAGAAGAGAGTGGGGGCCAATATTCAACATTCTTAAAGAATTTTCAACCCAGAATTTCACATCCAGCCAAACTAAGCTTCATAAGTGAAGGAGAAATAAAATCCTTTACAGACAAGCAAATGCTGAGAGATTTTGTCACCACCAGGCCTGCCTTACAAGAGCTCCTGAAGGAAGCACTAAACATGGAAAGGAATAACCAGTACCAGCCACTGCAAAAACATGCCAAATTGTAAAGACCATTGATGCTAGGAAGAAACTTCATCAACTAACAAGCAAAATCACCAGCTAACATCGTAACAACAGGATCAAATTCACACATAACAATATTAACCTTAAATGCAAATGGGCTAAATGCTCCAATTAAAAGACACAGACTGGCAAATTGGATAAAGAGTCCAGACCCATCAGTGTGCTGTATGCAGGAGACCCATCTCACATGCAGAGGCACACATAGGCTCAAAATAAAGCGATGGAGGAAGATCTACCAAACAAATGGAAAACAACAAAAAAAAAAAGCAGGGGTTGCAATCCTAGTCTCTGATAAAACAGACTTTAAACCAACAAAGATCAAAAGAGACAAAGAAGGCCATTACATAATGGTAAAGGGATCAATTCAACAAGAAGAACTAACTATCCTAAATATATATGCACCCAATACAGGAGCACCCAGATTCATAAAGCAAGTCCTTAGAGACCAACAAAGAGACTTAGTCTCCCACACAATAATAATAGGAGACCTTAATACCCCACTGTCAACATTAGACAGATCAACGAGACAGAAAGTTAACAAGGATATCCAGGAATTGAACTCAGCTCTGCACCAAGTGGACCTAATAGACATCTACAGAACCCTCCACCCCAAATCAACAGAATATACATTCTTCTCAGTACCACATCGCACTTATTCCAAAATTGACCACATAGTTGGAAGTAAAGCACTCCTTAGCAAATCTAAAAGAACAGAAACTATAACAAACTGTCTCTCAGACCACAGTGCAATCAAACTAGAACTCACCATTTTAAGAAACTCACTTAAGACCACACAACTACATGGAAACTGAACAACCTGCTCCTGAATGACTACTGGGTACATAACGAAATGAAGGCAGAAATAAAGATGTTCTTTGAAACCAATGAGAACAAAGACACAACATACCAGAATCTCTGGGACACATTCAAAGCAGTGTGTAGAGGGAAATTTATAGCACTAAATGCCCACAAGAGAAAGCAGGAAAGATCCAAAATTGACACCCTAACATCACAATTAAAAGAACTAGAGAAGCAAGAGCAAACACATTCAAAAGCTAGCAGAAGGCAAGAAATAACTAACATCAAAGCAGAACTGAAGGAGACAGAGATACAAAAAACCCTTCAAAAAATCATTGAATCCAGAAGCTGGTTTTTGAAAAGATCAACAAAATTGATAGACTGCTAGCAAGACTAATAAAGAAGAAAAGAGAGAAGAATCAAATAGATGCAATAAAAAATGATAAAGGGGATATCACCACTGATCCCACAGAAATACAAACTACCATCAGAGAATACTATAAACACCTCTATGCAAATAAACTAGAAAATCTAGAAGAAATGGGTAAATTCTCGGACACATATGCCTTCCCAAGCCTAAACCAGGAAGAAGTTGAATCCCTGAATAGACCAATAACAGGCTCTGAAATTGGTCAATAATTAATAGCCTACCAACCAAAAAAAGTCCAGGACCAGGCAGATTCACAGCCGAATTCTACCACAGGTACAAAGAGGAGCTGGTACCATTCCTTCTGGAACTATTCCAATCAATAGAAAGAGAGGGAATCCTCACTAACTCATTTTATGAGGCCAGAATCATCCTGATACCAAAGCCTGGCAGAGACACAACAAAAAAAGAGAATTTTAGACCAATATCCCTGATGAACATTGATGCAAAAATCCTCAATAAAATACTGGCAAATTGAATCCAGCAGCACATCAAAGGATTATAAATCATGCTGCTATAAAGACACATGTACACGTATGTTTATTGCAGCACTATTCACAATAGCAAAGACTTGGAACCAACCCAGATGTCCATCAGTGATAGACTGGATTAAGAAAATGTGGCACATATACACCATGGAATACTATGCAGCCATGAGAAAAAAGGATGAGTTCATGTCCTTTGTAGGGACATGGATGAAGCTGGAAAACATCATTCTCAGCAAACTATCACAAGGACAAAAAACCAAACACCACATGTTCTCACTCACAGGTGGGAATTGAACAATGAGAACACTTGGACACAGGGTGGGGAACATCACACACTGGGGCCTGTCGTGGGGTGGGAAGAGGTGGGAGGAATAGCATTAGGAGATATTCCTAATGTAAATGACGAGTTAATGGGTGCAGCACACCAACATGGCACATGTATACATATGTAACAAACCTGCACATCATGCACATGTACCCTAGAACTTAAAGTATAATAATAAAAAAGGTAAATATACATACATATACACATACACATACACATACACATATATATGTATAAAGCAAGCATATATAAGCATATATATGTATATATGTATATATAAGCATATATATGTATTTATATATAAGCATATATATGTATTTATATATAAGCATATATATGTATTTATATATAAGCATATATATGTATTTATATATATAAGCATATATATGTATTTATATATATAAGCATATATATGTATTTATATATATAAGCATATATATGTATATATGTTCAAAAAGCATACGGAAAGGTAAAGGTTTTGAAATAATTAAAACAATTTTCAAAACACAGAGTAATTGAACAAATCCTACCACTCAATTTTAAGACTTAGCATAAGCCTAAAACAATTAAGTCATTATGGAATTTTCTAAGGGATACACGTATAGATTAATGGATTAAAACAGAGAATCCATAAATAGACCCACACGAATATAGCAATGGAGGTTTTAGAAGGGGAGAAAGACAATTTATTGGAAAAATATTAGTCTTTTCAATTAGTGGTATTGGAACAATTGAACATCCATGTGTTAAAAATATGACTTGACCAAAACCTCACGTTTTACAAAAATTAACTCAAAGTGGATCACAGATCCAAATGTTACATGAAATACTATAAAACTTTTAAAGAAGGCCGGGTGCGGTGGCTCACACCTGTAATCCCAGCACTTTGGGAGGCCGAGGTGGGCGGATCATGAGGTCAGGAGTTCAAGACCAGCCTGGCCAACATGGTGAAACCCCATCTCTACTAAAAATATAAAAATCAGCTGGGCGTGGTGGTGCACACCTGTAATCGCAGCTACTCGGGAGGCTGAAACAGGAGAATCGCTTGAACCCGGGAGGCGGAGGTTGCAGTGAGCCGAGATCGTGCCATTGCACTCCAGCCTGGGCAATAGAGTGAGACTCCGTCTCAAAAAACAAACAAACAACAACAACAAAAAACTTTTAAAGAAAACACAGGGTGAAATATTAGTAGCCTGATGTGAGGCAAAGAGGTCTTAAACATGACACCAGCAGTGTGATTCATAAAGAAAAGAAACAATAAATTAGACTTCCTCAAAGTTAAAACTTTTGCTGTGAGAAGGACATTGAGGAGAGACTAAAAAGCCAAACGAAGTATTCACAAGTATTCGCAAATCATATATACACCAAAGGCCTTTTATGAAAATTGTATGAAGATTCCTAAAATCTCAAAACTTAGAACATATGTCAAAACACAAAGTTTCACCAAACTTTGTTCAAAGATCTAACTGGCTTTTCTTTATGATTCTTGAATGGGCATTTTTTTCTCTCCGTCAACTTGAATGAGTGTCCCTATGTGTGGAGCAAAAGATGTTGGCTTATAGGCAGAAGAGGACTGAAAAAAGTAGAAACGGGGAACAAAACGTGGTTTGGTGATTTCAAAGTTGATTTCCTTGTAGGATTAAAGCAGAGAAAACTTTCTTATCATGCCTGCTCAGGTACGGTGGGCTCCTTGTTATTGGTTGCTGTGACTATTCTGTTTTTAATTTTTTGAGAACTGGCCCATTTCAATGTTCACTTTGATGAATGGCAATTAGTACAAGGGACACTATTCTGATTTTGTCTGTTCTGCTGGGGCCTGGGGCCAGAGATTAGGGCAAAACAATGGCCTCCCATGAGTTCATTTAACACAAACAACCACATTTTTTATAAGGGCAAAACATATCAATAGACATTTCACCCAAAAGGACATACGCATGACAAATAAGCCCATGAAAAACTATTCTACATCACAGCTGTTAGAGAAATGCAAATTAAACCATGATCAGATGCCATAATGCATATTTGAAAATGACTGAAATTTTTAACGAGATACTTCTAAGTGCTAACATGGATGAAGAACAACTTAAAATTTCATACATTGCTAGTGGCAGTTATGAAACGGGACAACTGCAGAAAATGATTTGGTAATTACTTATGAACACATGCCATGTGACTCAGTGATTTCACCTAAGGGAAAAAGAAAAATTTATGTTCACACAAAAGCCTATGTACATGAATGTTTATAGCAGCTCTAGTCATATTTGCCAAAACCTGGAAATTATACAAATGTATTTCCATGGGTAAATGGGAAATGAAATTTTGGTGCATCCTTACTTCCTATGAAATACTTCTCAGCAATGAAAAAGAATGAACTACTGATACACATAACAATGTGTTTCAAACTCGAAGGTGTTTTGCTGTGTGAAAGGAGCCGGTCTCAACCAGTTACATATTCTATTATTCTGTTTACCTGGCATTCCTGAAAGAGAAAACTGAAACGATGGAGTACAGATGAGTGGCTGTCAGGGTTTGGCGTGCAGTGGTGGGTACAGCTATAAATGAATTGCACATGGAGGAGGTTTCTTTTGGGGAGAAGACATAACAATCTTAACTGTTAATTCACGTAAAAGCAGAGATTCAAAATGCAAGAAACTGCATCTGATAGAACTGCAAGGATAAATCGTCAAATCTACAATGATATTTGGAGATGGCGACAGTCCTCCTCAAGGAAATGATTGAAGTAGACAGAAATTCTGCAAGGGTGTAGGAGGAGCTGAACAACAAAGAACCAATTTGAGCTGATTAGATTTTAGTGAACACTCCTCAGAACGACAGTAGATTATATGATATTTTCAAGTGTGTGTGGAATTTTTACCAAAAGAGACCAGAAAACAACCCATAAAAATTTAAAATAATTGGAATTGTACAAAGTACCTTTTCAAAATCTATAATGGAATGTAATTCAAAATATAACAAAGGAAATATCTGTAAAGTCCTTAAGTATTTTTAAAATAACACATTTTTACTAATCCGTGTTTAAAAAATTCTTGAGGAAAGTTAGAAAATATTTTCAAATAAATAAAAATGGAAATGTGATGTTTTAAAATATCTGCAATTTAGCTAAAATGTGCCTAGGGGAAATTTTATGTACTGAAATGTTTATATTAGAAAGTAACAAAAGACTCGAATATGTATACTTTGATCTTAAATAACTAGAAAATAAGGAAATTAAACCTAAGGTGAGCAAAACGATGGGGATAATATAGACAAGAAGAGAAAAATTAATGAAATTGGGATTTCAGAAATTTTAGAAAAACAATAAATAATACTGATGGAATCAAAAGTTAGATCTTTAATTAGATCAGACCAGCTGAAAGGCCCGAAGTCAATCTGAGAAATTTAAAACACCTGGCTTTGGGCCAGGTGTGGTGGTTCAAGCCTGTAATCCCAGTACTTTTTGAGGCAGAAGCAGGCAGATCTATTGAGGCCAGGAGTTCAAGACCAGCATGGACAAGATGGTGAAACCCTGTCTGTACTAAAAATACAAAAATTAGCCAGGCATGCAGTGCATGCCTGTAATACCAGCTATTTGGGAGGCTGAGTTACGAAAATGGCTTGAGCCTGGGAGGCAGGGATTGCAGTGAGCTGTGATCTTGCCACTGCACTCCAGCTTGGGCAACAGAGTGAGACTCTGTCTCACAAAACAAAACAAAACCCCAGAAAACGTGGTTTTGGAGAAGCAAGAGCTTTGAACACAGCTAGAAGTAGAGGACATTTTACAGCAACTTTAAACTGTTGTGACAACAACAATGTTTGTTTCTTAGAGAAGTTTCTGAGAAGACCAGATTTGCCTTGAAATGCTCAACGTGTCTGCAATGTTACAGATGCTTTCAAACGTATTAACCCAGGGGTCCCCAACACCCCCGGCCATGGATAGGAACTGGGCTGCACAGCAGGAAGTGAGTGGTTGGCCAAGCAAGTGAAGCTGAACTCCACCTCCTGTGAGTTCAGTGGCCACATTAGATTCTCCTAGGAGCAGGAACCCCACTGTGAACTGCGCACGTGAGGGGTCTAGGTTGCGTGTTCCTGATGAGAGTCTAATGCTTGATGATCTGTTACTGTCTCCCATCACCCCCAGATGGGACCATCTATTTGCAGGAAAACAAGCTCAGGGCTCCCACTGATTCTACCTGGTGGTGAGTATGCAATAATAATAGAAATACAGCGCGCAATAAATGTAATGTGCTTGAATCATCTGAAAACAATGCCCCACCCCCAACCCGTGCTCATGGAAAAATTGTCTTCCAGAAACCGGTCCCTGGTGCCAGGAAGGGTGGGGATGGCTGCATTAACCCATCTAATGTGAAGAGGATCCTGTAAGGTCAGCATGGAGAGTTCACCTTCTTCACTCCATAGCATTTTCTGCACTTCCCTTTGCAGCACCATCTATCATCTCAGGAAGCTGAGGATTTCCTCTTTCGATCTGATGCAGGGGCAGAATCTTACCCATCATCTCTGCTACCCTCCATATGACTGTTCTTACCTGAACACCTGTATAGGTGCCACTAGTCACGCTGAAAGCCGGCATGTTCCTGGGGACAGATGCCAGATAGGAAGCAGTGAAAGGCTGGTTAATTATTCTTTTGAAACTCCAGCTGGCATGTCCGCCATGAAACCATTTTTCACCTCCTGGGAGGAGCCCAGGGTTTGTAAGAATTCAGCTTCATGAAATGGCTGCTCCTCTTCTACCTCTTAGGAGGGGAATTTCTGAGCACCGTCCATCTGTTTGTGTGTTCTGTCCCCAGCTTCAGATAACAAACTCAGTAAAATCCTACTGCAAATATGCAACTGACTGCGAAAACACTCTCTCAATCTTCGGGGCTGTAACCCAACCAGGAGCTTATAGGTCAAATTGGACTCTTCTTACAGCCCACTGGGAATACACAGAGTAGAATTCTCCCAAGGAGGGAGGACCAAGTGTCTAAAGTCACCGTCCAGAATGGTTGCGGCTGTGGGACTGGACTGAGGGTGAGCCGTGCGAGAACCAGGGGACTCCTTCAAGGGCCAGGAATGCTCCATGTTGCAGGAAGGGCAGGTGGGTCTGCCCAGCCTCCAGGGGAGGCAACACTGAAGAGCAAGCAGTAGGTCAGGTCGCAGAGTCAGAAGGGAGGAAACACGATAGTGACCGGGGAAGGGCACTGTGACACGGGAACATGCTGGTGCCAGACAGAAGTGCTGATTATGTATTCGTCCCTTGTGCCCAGGAAAGAGAAGATAAAAGATGTGGATGAGCATTTGTAGGCGCCCCTACAACCTGTTTCATAGTAGGCGCTCAACAGACAGCACCCAGCAGACAGTTCCCAGGGGACCCACTGCATGCCATCCCCAAATTGTATTTGATGCTCATTGTCACCTTCTTTAGGCCTGCATTTAGTACCTTGGCCTCAGGGTCCTTCTTTTTGTTACTTGAGAGACATGATGCATTGCTGAGAAGAGAAATGAAGTACCAGTGAGGAGGTCTGCCTCCGGCTCAGGGGAGTGGGAGCAGCACGGGCTCTAGAGGAATTCAGATCAGGGATCCAGCTCCAGCTCTGTTCCTTACTAGCCACCTGATCCTGGGAAATACCCAAGTTCTGTGAGCCTCTGGTTCTTCATCTGTGAAGCAGGTATGATGAGGCCCTTCCACTAGGACGGTTAGAGTGTGTGCAATGTAAGTGAAGCATCTGGCTCAGGGCCTGGCATTAAGAAAGAAGTTTAAGGAATGGTGGATGGCTGTCATATCTAATACTATTTGACCCTAGACCCTAGCACTCTGGGATTTCGTAAATGTTGTTGTTCTCCAAGACTTACCAGAGAATATACAGCTCAATAGGACATGGGATAATCAGCCCAAACAGGAAGTTTCGTCAAGAAAATTAAGTATTTCCTCTTAGCGAATGTACTTCAAAATTTGGGTGTGCTGGAGTCTTGCGCAGCTGAATGCAGCTCAAAGCTCCTAGAATTTGAATCGAGGATCAACTCCTTTCCTTTCTCCCACCTGCTTTTTGATCCAAGGCACTGTTTTCACTTATTTTGTTAACACTCAAAATCTAGCCTTTGCTTACAATTGGTCAAATCCCACCTGAGATAACTTGATTAGAATGCCTTTTAAATACGATCAACTCTGGCTCTCCCAGACAGGCAGAAAAGCACCTGGCCAATGACTTCTGGGCTTCCCTTCTGGGAGATTCACCCTCATCTTGCAGGAAACCCTTGCAGATGATAGGTATCTATCACCTAGGCCCTGCACTGTGTTCAACCGCACCGAGACAGGAGCACGGGACAATTTCCTTCTATTCCTGCCCCAGGTGGAGACTCTTCTCTGTTCATCCACTATCCAAAAGGAACTGCTGAGCAGTTGTCCATTCCAGGCCTTTCTCTCATCCTCTGAGAATCTGGCTCTGGCACCACCCAGCTTCAATAGAATTACCTCCCCCAGAAGGAACTGCAGCTTCCCAAAGCCCAAAAGGCCCTGGCTCAGGGCATATACACTCGACCGCTGTCATCTAGAGCCCCAAACCCTCACCCATGTTTTATTTTCCTCTAGTTCTTAGAGGACATGGCACCACCTTAATTTTAGGATTGTAGCTCCTAGACTTACCACCCTGTGGTAAAGGGGTGGGTCTGGCTTAGCTAGCATCTCTACTACTAACCCAGGGTGTTCCGAGTAACAGATGCTCAGTGCGTGTTTGAAGAAAAAATGAGCCAGTGAACAGGAAAAATTATTCTTTCAATTTTTATTTCTCTTACATTCTCAAAGAAGCCAAGCAAATCCAGGTATACATGTATATATTTTAATTTTACAGGGGAGAGAAAGAGGTATAAGGCAAGAATAACTACATTTTCATTTCATTATTTCTTTATGAGCTCTATTTTGCTGCTAAGTTCAAGTTTCAAAAAAATTATTAATTCCTCTGCTATGTTATCTTGTCCCAATTCACAAAATAACAGGGATTTCCCCATGTGAATCAAAAGCAAGAATCTTACTCCTAAATAACATAAACAGCAATATGTGTGACTACTGTCATTCATTAACTTCGATGGTGAAGTTCATTAAACTGACCATTAAAAGAACATTTGAACAATTCCAAAAGGGAGCAAGGATAAATCTCCAAATCACCCAATAAACAAGGAACCCAGAGATGACATACAGTATGCTCACTTCCACCCATTGCCACTGAGAACGCTGATTGCTCTCTTCAAACACAGTGAAGAATGGGCCTCATGTCACATGGGGCAGGGTAGCTGCTGGATGGGGCCCTGACCCCACAAACATCTGCCCTGGCTGCAGCTGGTGCTCAGACTCCCTATTGCTCCTCTCCCAAAGCCTCTTCATAAAGGGATGGGTAGCAAATGGGCTCTCTTGTGTTGACCATGACCAAATAATTTATGATCTTCTCATAGCTGGTTTCAGCGTGGGCCTTTGGACCCCACAGGAACTCGTAGCATGCAGGATCACTGTGGGGCACCTGCCGGTACTCCAGGTAGTTTTCCTGCACCCAATCTTGGGTGAGCAGCTTCCTGGGCTCCCCATAGAAAATGTGCTCCGTCCCAACATACACCCCCATCACACTCAACGCTTCCCAGATAACCTCTTCAGGGGCGCAGTTGTCTTCGGTTAAGATCACACCCAGGATAATGATCAGGAGGGCGGCCTTGGGCATGCTATGACCATCACCCAGCATGCTATCACACGAGAGGCCAAGAGCAGTGACAAGGATGTAGGAGTGGCCAGCGGGGTCCACCTCCTTCACATCAGCACCAAAGATCAGCTGCATGAACTCGGAGGCTTTGCCGAAGATCACAGGAAAGTAGTGCTTGTAATTTTTGATGACACTCTCCAGCATTTCTGCCTTTGTGACCGGCTCCTTGACTCGATATTTGTGGAGCAGGAAACGAACCAACTCAGCCACCTTCCATTTCAGTGTTTCTTGGAACATGAAATCCAGGTGAGCTGGGTCGACCGAGGTGCTTGGCCCTTCCTCTTCTTGACTGCTGGAGCCCTCATCGAATTGGCTCCATAAAGTGTAGTAGATGGAAGTGGAGGAGGAAGCGCCTCCCTGAGGACTCTGGGGAGGACTTGATGACCCAACAGCAGACATCTCCTCCTCCTCCTTGTCAGAGGAGGAGGTAGCCTCCTGCTCCTCGCCTGTGGGATCCTGTGCACCCATCAGGCCCAAGTCCTTTCCTTGGGCTTCAAGGTCTTCATCAGGCTTGCAGGGCGGACTCCTCTGCTCAAGAGACATGATGACTCTGGTCAAGGCAGCAGTCAGGAGAGTGGGCAGGAGCTGGGTGATGGAGAACCCACAGGCCTGGGGAGAGAAGGATTGTGTGAGAGACTTCAGCTGAGAACCGAACCTTGGAGGTTCTAACAAAGGCTGACTTACAGGTCTTCTTCAGTGCTGCTCTGGGGCCTCTTGGGGCTCCTGTCCTCCTGGTCAGCCTGTCCCCTGAGAATCTGAAGGAGGAAGTGAGAGGGCTACTCAGCGTGCAGCTAGCCTGCAGAGATCAAGGCTCTATGAGTGACAGTAGGGTGAATGGGGCCAGGTGCTATGGGGTCCCATGTGTGCTGGGGCAGGTGGGGCCCTTGGTGCACATTCAGGGTGAACACTTCACCTTCACTGCTGACACTGCCTGGGCCTCCTCTGCTCTGTGACCTGAGGACACTGTCTCAGACCAAGGCCTGACTGCTTCCTGGAGCTCCCGGAAGAGGAATCGAGGGGCCCTTAGGCTGCAGACTGCAGGTAGAGCCCCGGTCCCTCAGTGCTGTCAAGAGGGCGGGCAGGACACTCTTGAGTTCTACACACCTTTGGGGCAGATGGTCCCCTCTGCGCTCACTCAGGGCCCTCACCTTTCTCCTGGCAGGGACTGGACTCCACTCCTCTACTCGCCTGAGAATCTCTCGGATCAAGAGCTCACATCCCTGATATGGAACAGAAGGACATGCCCCAACCAACATCTGCCCACACCTGCCCAGGGTTTCCTCGGAAGTACAGTAAGAGATGTCCAAATTCAATGGGGTCCATGTGTCCTGGGGTGAGGATACTGCCCGGTCCTCATCTTGATGCCTGCAGGGTCTGGAACCCTCCCCCTGTTGACCTGAGGCCCTATCTCCAGGAGACACCTGAAGAGGAAGTGAGGGGAGTCCATCCACCCAGCGGCTTCCCTCAGCTGACAGAAGGGGCAGGGTGGGGCTAGGTCCTCTGTGTTTGGTGAGTGGGGTCCCCTCAGTCTGCACCTGGACTCCTGGCAGGGCCTGGGACCCTCCCTCTGCTGACTTGAGTGCAGCCCCCTCAGACCAAGGCCAGCCCTCCCTGACACCAATGATCCCAGGATAAAGGAGGGACCTCAGCAGACAGTCCTGCCTGGGTTCTCTGGGGTGACAGTAGGGGCAGGGCAAACTCTCTTGATCTGAGAGTTTCTCTGGCCTGGAGGTACCCTCAATCCTCCCTTAGGTTCCTCACCTGGACTGCTCTCCAATCCTGGGACCACTGTGTCTGTTGAACACAGTGCCTCCCTGTTTTGTCCACACACCCTCTGAGAACAAAGTCCTCACCTCCCTGAGATCCAGAAACAGAGGTGAGGAGGCCCCACATCTGTCACCCCTGCGTGGGGTGTCCACGGCTGACCCCACCAGCTGAATCCTTCAGGTATGAGGTGGGTGTTCCAAAGTCCTCCTGTGGGTTATTCATCTTTACTTCTGCTGGGGCTTCTACTTACTCGACCCTCAAACCCTTGAGATGAGCAGACATCTCCCTTGACACCAATGCCTCATCCCCCTGAGGGCTCCTCAACTTCCTGCCGTGGTGCAAGTGAGCTTGCCACTTAGCACCATCCCTGATCAGCTACCCCCCCGGCCCCCACATCTAAGAACAGAATTCACCTAGACTCTGTGGGGTGGCTTCTTTCTGGGTTGGGGGTACCTCCATTCCTCATGAACGGGGCAAACCTCGGGTCCTGCTGATCCTGGGAGTCCTCCTTCTACTGACCAGGTGTGGAGCCCTCTGTTGAATCTTTCAGTGCCCTCTGGGATCAAGGTACTCACCTCCCTCAGACCTCTCACCCCTAGTCACGACGGGAGAAATGAGACCATGCCTCATGCCATTCCTGCCTGGGGCCACCTGGGGCTGAGAACAGGTGACACCAGTGTCTGTGAGGTCCTTTCTTTTCTGAGAGCGTGGAGGTACCTTCTTACCTTCAGTCCTCACCAAACTTCCTCCCCGTCACTCCTGGAAGACCCTGGATTCCACCCTGTGCTGACCAGGTGTGGCTCCCTCTGCTGAGCTGAGGAAACCCCTCGGACCAAGGCCCCCACCTCCCTGAGACCTGGGAGGCAGAAGTGAGGGGGCACCTCATGGTCACTCATGCGTGAGATACCCAAGGCTGACCAAAGGAGCAGGTTTCAGGGGGCCTCGTCGGTCTCGGTGTCCTCTAGGTATTCATATTTGCTCCTCACAGAATCTGGCCCCTTCCATTTTGCTGAACCAGAGATGAGTCTTGCAGACCAAGGCCAATTTCTCCCTTAGACCCTCTTTGAGAAACTGTGTGTTGGGGGTGGACAGGGCACTTCCCTTCCTCACAGTCCTGCCTGGGGCCTCCCAAGACTGACAGCAGGGGCAGGTTTCCTAGGTCTGGGATGAGAGGTCTGGTGAATCCTTCCTCAGGCCTCTGGGACTCCTCCTTCTGCTCACCTGAGGCCCCACTCCTCGTACCACAGCCCTGTCCCCATTGACACCCGATCCCACCAGCCACAATGCACCACATGTGGCCACCGTGCCCGGGATCACCCAGGCCAGGATCCCCACCGAGCTGGACTCCAGGGTCCCCTCTGTCCTCTGTCTTGTTCCTTCCCTGGTCTCCTAGAGGGCTGGGCCCCACCCCTCTGTGGACCTGAGTCTCTATCTGTCGGATTCCCGAGGCTGAATGAGGAGGGGCCTCGGTCTCAGATAGGGGCCGGGTGGGCCCCTTGTCCTGGGGTACTGGGTCCGCTCAGGCCTTCCTTGTCTCCCAGCAGGACCTGGACCCTCCCTCTATTCTCCCGCGGCCATGCTAACGATACCAACCCCCTTCCCTCGGTCAGCCCAGGATGCAGATATCAGGATCCGCTTCCCTGACCGCCATGCCCGGAACGTCCCAGGGTTGACTGCAGGGGCAGTGACTCCCTCTGTGGGGCCTCAGCCCTCCCTCAGGGTCCTGGCCCTGATGCCTGGCAGAGCCTGGCCCCTGCCCTCTCCCAACCAGTCCTGCCCTGGTCACACCAAGCTCTGACCCAGAGTCCCCTGGGGCTTAAGCAGTGAGGTGGCGAAGGGTGGCCCAGCCCGAGAAGTCCGCCCCCGGGTGGTCCAGGGCTGGCAGCAGGGGTGGTGCTGGATTATTTGGGGCCCTCTATCTGGGGTGGGGGCGTCCTCAGTCCTCCCTCAGCGTCTCACCTTGCCTCCCCACAGAGCCTGGGCCCGCTTCCCTCTGCCGATCTTCAGCCACCACTCAGAACCAAGCCCTTGCTACTCTCTGGCCCCCAGTGCGCAAGTCAGAGGCCTTACATCCGGGCACCCGGAGCTTCCCTGGGTTGACAGCAGGGGCCAAACCGGATTCTGCCACGGGAGACTTGGGGGTGGGGTGGAGTGGGGGGTTGAGGATGGAGGTGGGGAACCTGAGACTGTAGGTCATGGTGGTGGTGGCTGGGTTAGGGGTGTGGAGGCATTCAGCCCTCCCTCAGGGTTCTGAACTTGATGCCAGTCAGAGCCTGGGCCCAGCCTGATAAGCCCGACTCCGCCAGCTCAGGTTGTCCAGGGCTGGCACAGGGGCCGTGCTGTATTATTTGGGGTCCTCTATCTGGGGTGGGTGTTCTTGAGTCCTCTCTCAGGGTCTCACCTTGCCTCCTCACAGAGCCTGGGCCCGCTTCCCTCGGCCGATATCGACCCACCGCTCACAGCGAGACCCCCCGCTACTCTCTGACACCCAGCGTGCAAGTCACTGGCCTTACATCCGGGCACCTGGGGCTTCCCTGGGTTGACAACAGAGGTGGAACCAGATTCTGCCGCGGGAGAGTTGGGGGTGGGGTGGAGTTTAGGGTGGGGTGGGGTGGGGTGGGGTGTAGAGTGGGGCTGAGGATGGGGCTGGGGAACCTGGGGCTGTAGGTCATGGTTCGGTGGGGGGGGGGGCAGCCCTCCCTCAGGGTCCTGACCTTGATGCCCGGCAGAGCCTGGGCCCTGCCCTCTCCTAACCAGCCCTGCCCTGGTCACACCAAGCTCTCACTCCAGAGTGCCCAGCAGCTTGAGCGGCGGAGGGAGGGGGTCGGCCCAGCCTCACAAGTCAGCCCCAGATCAGCCCCCGGGTGGTACAGGGCTGGGAGCGGAGAAGGCACTTGGTTCTTTGGGGTCCTCTATCTGGGGCGGGGGCATTCTCAGTCTTCCCTCAGCACCTCACCTTGACTCCTCACAGAGCCTGGGCCCGCTTCCCTCCACCGGTATGAAGCCGCCCCTCAGAAGGAGGCCTCTCCCTTCTCTCTGACCCCAGTGCGCGTGTCAGTGACGTCACATCCGGCCTCTAAGCCTGGGGCTTCCCTGGGTTGACAGTAGGGGCTGAATCGGGTTCTGGTGGAGTAAGGGTGGGGATGGGGATAGGGGCCCTCAGTCATCCCTCAGAGGGTCCTGACCTTGATACCTGGGTCTGGATCCCCATTTTCTGCCGATTGGGTGTGCTCCTCTCAGACCAAGTCTCTGACTCCCAGTCGCATGAGGTGGCAGTGAGGGGAGGGGTGTGGTCGGGGTGACGACATTGCCAGGGTCTTCCAGGGCTGACAGGAAGGGCTGAGCTGGATTCTGTGGCCCCTCTATGTGGGGAGGGTGGACCTTCAGTCTCTACTCAGGAGGGTTCTCCTCCTGGCTCCTGGCTCTTCGATGAAGTGATGGGTGGGAGATGATCCGTTTATGTCACCTTTGAGCATTTGTCCGGCTGCACGCGTTGCAGAGAATGGCTGCGGGTCCAAGGCTAGATGCTCCCTGGGGGGCTGCAGCACCTGTGATTGTAGGACCTCTGAGAGAAGATGCACACCTTCCCATGGGGGCTCCTCCCCAGCCAGAGCTAGACTTTGCAAACCTTTTGTCCTAAAAGGTTTATTTTTACACGGAAGAGGCTGAGCAGCAGCAAGAGATTTGGAGAAGCCATGTGTTTTGAAGGTATCGAACACAGCAGAGTCCAGATTAGTGATTTTCATATTTTAATCCTCATTCATATGGTAATAAATTTTACATTGTATGTGTACATTAGATATAGTATATGTACATTTTGTTTATATCTACGTTTATATACATACCTGTTTTAGACATTATGTACATTTATGCTTATATGTATATATACATGCATATATATCTTTATATCATAGATGTATAATTATATATACTTACGTGTATATATCTTTAGATACATATTCGTTTGTATTTGTAGACTTTATACTATATATATGCACACAGATTTTATTAATATCTACTCATAGTATGTGGCCTTCACACATACTTACTATTCTATTCCTAGTTCATTCTTTATATTCCATTAAAATAATAATTTCGTGGAAGGCTGGTCTTCTCCTACTAAGTTTGTTTCAGGTGGTTGTTAGCAGAACTCTGGAGCCATAGTGTCTCAATCAACTCAAATTTCCTGGTGTCGTGATATTACCCCACGGCTACTGGCATCAGATTCTGTGGCGCTGCCTCAGATTGCGCAATGATGTGGGGTGGAATGTTAAACACTTTCTCCTATCCATCCTGTAATCTGCCATCTATGCAGGGTACAGACCTCCTCGATTTCCCTGCTGCTCCCTGGACCCAAAACACAAGTACTAGTTTAGCACAGGCTTCAGTCATCCCCAGGGCTTTCTCTGTTTTGATGTTTTTTTTTTTTTTTTTAATCTTTTCCCTTCTATATTTTTCCGGGGTTGATTTGGGGAGCAGAGCACAGCAACCTGAGCTTGGTTGTCACTTTGGCAATGACAGTTAAGGCACTCACTCTGTATTTAATTTAAGTAGCGTTTACATCTTTGCCATATTCTGTTCCCCATCAAGGAATATGGTATACAGATCCATTTACTTGAGATTATTTCCTGAGTCTATCAGCAACTTTGCACAGTTGCTTCCATGAAGGTCTTGTTAGGCTCTTCTTACTTCCATTTTGGATTTTAATGCTGCTGTGAATGGTATATTTTCTATTTTCTATTTTATGCACTAAGTTGCTTCTGTGTGGCAAGGCTCATGATTTTGCTGTAATCACCTTCTATATGACGTTTTCTGAAGTCTTTTATTCATTTGAATATTCAATGTGTCTATTCCTTTGAATTTTCTATGTAGATAATCATATAGTTAACAAATACTATTTCTTAGCAGTCTTCATATCTCATTTTCATTTTGACATCCATAGCTCTGTCTCTTTTTCATTTTCATATTCACTGCAGATGTAGGTGGTAGTGGTGACAGCATAGGTCAACGACTTGTCACTGCCGTGAATGGCAGAGCTTCTGACATTTCACATTTATGTATGCTTGCTGCCGATTTGAGGAAATGGAAGTTCCTTTTAATGTTAGTTTGCTTAACATTGTTAATTTGTACTTACATAGAATTCATTTCAGAGCCTTTGCCTGTACCCATTGCCATGACTGAATGTTTTTTTCTAGTCTATCTTGTATGCAGGGAATTAGAATTGAATTTTTTTCTAACATTTCATCGTATTTTTATTCCATGCATACAGGCGGCTTGTTCGTTTAATCCACTGTTGTGTTGGATATGTGATTATCTGTTTATGACATTTGCTGTGATATGTGTGAACACTTGCCTCACAAATTCTTTTCATGAGTGCTCGGGTGCCTTCATCTGTTTATGAATCTAGGAGAGCGAGCCTGGGAGAATGAGTTAAACAATTGCCCATTTTGGATGCATTGGAAGAGTTGAGATAAGACAGTGATTCATTTTCCCTTGCCACTTGGCTGAACGGGCCTCCAAAATTTCCTGTCCTGGAATATTTGAGGGTAGATTGAACTTTGAATACACTTTCAGTTTGTGGAAGTACCATTGGTTTTATCCATTCACCTCTTCAAGGACATCTTGGTTGGTGATTATGAATAAACTACTATATACATTCGTGTACACGATCTTCCATGTGAGAACCAAAGTTTCCAATTCACTTAGGTAAAACCTAGGAGTACGACTGATGGATCTAAAGGTAAGTCTATGTTTTACTACATAAGAAAGGGCCAAAAGGCCTTCTAGAGTGAATGAAACATTTTTCTTGTCTACCAGCTATGAATGAGAATTCCACATCCTCTCCAGAATTTGATATTCTCAGGTATTTGAATTCTATCCATTGTACTAGGTGGGTAGAGGAATCTTAGTGCTGTTGACATTTGCATTATTAGTGAATAATTATGGTGATCATCTTTTCACGTGTGTATCTTCATTGGTGAATCTATGTGTATTTCTGCGTGTCTTCATTGGTGAATGTCTTCAAATCATTTACATCTTTAGTTGGATTCTTTGTTTTCAAAGGTTGAATGTTAAAATTTTGGTGTTTATTCAGCATATGAGTTCTTTATCAGACATCAGATTACTAATATTTTCTCTCCATCTATATCGTTTTTTCCATTCTTCTAACAGTATTTTTTTTTTTTTTTTTTTTTTTGGAGATGGAGCCTCACTCTGTCCCCCAGCCTGGAGTGCAGTGGCGTGATCTCGACTCACTGCAATCTCTACCCCCTGAGTTCAAGCGATTCTCCTGCCTCAGCCTCCCGAGTAGCTGGGATTACAGGTGCCTGCAAACGTGCCCGGCTAATTTTTGTATTTTTAGTGGAGACAGGATTTCACCATCTTGGCCAGGCTGGTCTTGAACTCCTGACCTCATGATCCACCTGCCTCAGTCTCCCAAAGTGCTGGGATGACAGGCGTGAGCCACCGTGCCCGGCTGAGATTCACAGGAAAACCAGGATCGGAGGGGTATAAGTTTGTAGGAAAGAGGTTTTTAAGTGGCAGCATCTTTGCATGATTCAAACTCTGGAGGCATATGTATAAAGTCCAAGAAACACATGAGAAAATTGTACTTCTTGGAAACTAAGGAGCTCACAAATGATGAAATGTGATTCACACCGATTTGTAAATGAGCACCCATTTGTAAGTGAGCAGGCCGAGACAGGGAGATGCAGACCTGGCTGGACTCTGGATTAATCCATTCCCATGTCTGCATTCTCTTATGGCCTCTTCCCACGTCTCCCAGGACTCTGCCACCTACTGTCAAATTAAAAATCACAGGCAGGGATACCTCTGGGTTCTGGTGTGTGGGTGTTGGGGCTCTCTGCACGCCCTGATTTCAGAGCTCTTTTGATGTCTGTGCCCAGTTGTGTCTATGGTAAGGACTTGAATCTGTTTCTTCTGATCATTCAAAGAGGTTTGTCGATGATAGCATGTGTTCTAAGATGAACACCCCAAGTGACCAGAAAAGGCTGCTTCCTAAGTTAAAACATGACATGACATCTTTTAAATTAATTTTTGGCTCCAAAAGAAAGAAGGAGAAGGAAGGAAGGGAGGGAAAGGGAGAGAGAGAGAGAGAGACGGAAGGAAGGAAGGAAGGAAGGAAGGAAGGAAGGAAGGAAGGAAGGAAGCAGAGAGAGAGAGAAAGAAAGAGAGAAAGAGAAAGAAAAAGGGAAAGGAAAGGAAAGGAAAACAAGAAAGAAAAAGTGGGGGCATAGTGGGGGAATCAAGGAAGGAAGTAAAAAACCCCACCAGATCCAGTACAGACATAAAAGCCAAACGTAAATCCTGTCCACCAGACACTAATGAGCACCCTCTAAACTGCAAACCTGTAGGACTCCTTGGTAGTATGTGTCACCGCCACAACTATCAAGGGCACTTTTTAACTCAATGACAAAGCCAGACGTGATCTCATCTGTATGTAAAGTGAAGATCCTGTTATATAAAGGCACCACCATGACAAGGAATGGCCAGCAACACAGTGTCATTGTGAACCCTCGGCCGGCAATGCTAGCAGCACAATTGGCACTCAGCGAGCAACTCCAGGTAATTTTTTTTTTTTTTTTTTTGAGACGGAGTCTTGCTCTGTCACCCAGGCTGGAGTGCAGTGGTGCGATCTCGGCTCGCTGCAAGCTCCGCCTCCCGGGTTCATGCCATTCTCCTGCCTCAGCCTCCCGAGTAGCTGTGACTACAGGCTCCCGCCACCACGCCCGGCTAATTTTTTGTATTTTTAGTACAGACGGGGTTTCTCCGTGTTAGCCAGGACGGTCTCCATCTCCTGAGCTTGTGATCCACCCGCCTCAGCCTCCCAAAGTGCTGGGGTTACAGATGTGAGCCACCGCGCCCAGCCAGCTCCAGATAATTTTTAATGAGCAGAGGCAGGATGTCTGAGGGGCTTCCTAAAACTCAGCAACTTCTCGAGAACCTCCTGGGCACTTTTCCAGGGAGGCGTGTTAGGCTGAAGTCTCTATCATGCAAGCCAAAGATGTCAGAGCGGGGTACTGGACTGCAAAGAAAGAAAAAGGATGGAGACCATGAAGACTTTTTTGTGCAGTCAGAAAATTACTCATTTTCTGACACATTTATTGACCAGCACGTATTCTGCCCAAATGCTCGCCTCTATGTGCTCTGGTCTGCATAGGCTGGGTACGCCTGGGCCCATCGCTAGCTGGCATGTACCGTGACATGCGGTGGCTGTGGGGGCAATGGTGGTGCAGAGCTGGGGGATGGGGGAACATGGCCATGGAGGCAGCAGGCTGTGCAGCCCCAGCAGCCACTAGGGTCACCGGTACCCAGAGATGGCAAAAGGGCAGCATGCCAGGTGCAGGAAGTCCTGTGGTGTCCATGGCAAGGGCACTAGGGGACGCTGTGGGAAGGGCCACCACAGGCCCGTAAGAATTCATCTGAGTGGGATATCCAGGGACATAGAGGAAGGGCAGTGCTGCAGGCCCAGGGACAGTGGCCACCGGAGTGACGTGAGCCTGGCTGCCCTCTGACCACTCGCCCGCCGGCTGGGTCGCTGGAGCGTTGTCACTCGCCATGGCGGGATTGGGCACCATCACAGGAGTTGCTGGTGGAGCAGAGCCACTCCTGATTTGGGTGTTGGGACCGGCCGGTTCCTGGTGTTGCAGTGTGACCTGGTCATTCTCATTCGGAGATGTGTGATCTTGTTGCTCAGTGTCTGCTGGTGCCAGACAGGATCCAGCAGCTTCTGGCTTGTCCTCCTCCTGATGTCTTGGTGCAGACTTGACGCCCACTCTTCTCTTCATCCTCACGAGGAGGTGAGGGGAGTCTCTTTGAAAGTAAGGATGGCAGTAGAACTCTAACTGTAAGTCAAAGTTTAAATAAACAAAAGGAAACTGCAAGTCACAAGGATGGACTACAACTACCAACCATCTACGCCCCTGTGCAAGAGAACTCTGCTGGCCCAGGAGGCCTTTCTGGAAAAGGTCCCAGTCCCCAAAGGAAGCTGGGGACTCGCGTTCACATCGTCAAGGTTTACCAAGTTGTGGCGGGCCTTTCCGTCTTGGAAAAAGCCTCAAAATGGCAGATTAGGGTGTCCATGGCCAGCGGAAAGGGTCTTTGAAGTTGCAGACCAGGAGGGAAGAAGATTCTGGGCCTCCCCCATGCAGTGTCGGCTGGCAACAGAATGCACCCCGGCTGGGCTGGAGGCCCTGGGCACTGGCTCTTCCACACCAGGGGCCCACCTACCAAGGGCAGCAGGAGCATCTGCACCTCCTGCGCCAGGCGCCCTTCAGCACTTCAACTTGAGCACTTCTCCAGACACCAGCTAGGGTGACAGTGGTACAAATACCAGACTCCCCTGGCCTGCTCACCTCACACGGTAAAGCGCTATGGAGTCAGGGGGACACAGCAACCACCAGACGACATGGCTGGCCCGGGGCAGGAGGACATGCAGATATGGCTACTTAGCACCTGTGATATTTTACACACTCGAGAGGGGCAGGTACCATCCTCAGCCCTCTCCCCACATTCGCTCTTAGTTCATGTCACCTCCACCCAGAGGGGGACACAAGCCCACAGTGATGGCCCCACACCCTGCCTGAGGTCGCCCACTTCCCAGGAGGCAGTCCTGGGACTTCCACCCGACCAGGCCCCAGAGCCCACCGACTTAACCCCCCCCAGAGGCTTGTCGTTCATTACCTTATTCGAGATGGAGACCGGCCTGTTTGTGGAGAAAATGCGGGTGAAGGTCCTGAAAGTGCATTGACGCCATTTTCGGAAGCCATGCAAGTTTAGCTGGTGGAAGAAGCTCTTTATCGAATTTGTGGCAAACACTTTGTGTGCGACGTCCCTTTTGAGAATCTCCTTTTCAAAGAGTTTTTGATTGATCACTATACAAGTCCCACTGTCATCCCACCAGATGGACGAAAACTGGTTGCTGCTGACCAGTCTCCACAGTTTCTGCGGAAAGGGGAGGGAGAGGAGATTATCTGCTCCCTGGGGCGGGACGTCACCGTCAGGGTGCGGCCTTCTGAACGAAGCTGCCTCGGCCAGAGGTTGGAAAGCGATTTCTTCTGTCAGCAGCATGAAGTTAGGGCTCCCAGTGGACACTGGGTGGTGCCAGGCAGGGGAAGGATCTGCTGGGTGAAGGTAGGTCTCTGAGTGCAATTGGGGAGGAAAAGGCACCCTTTCCAAGCCGTGACCCTGTCCTCTCAAATTTCTTTCTTCACAGCGAGCCATGATCAATGATGGCTAGTCCTCCAACTGGCAAACTTGCTAGTGCAGTGTGGCCAGCAGCACCCCTTGGCAGTCATGTAACCAGCCCCATGACATCATAAAGGGGCTCTGACTGCCGAGGGAGGGGTGGCATCTCCACACACCCAGCAAGTTATGTAATAAAGGGCCAAGGCAGACAAGTAGCTGCCCATCTGCATGTGCACATTCCGATCCTCACAGTCATTTCAATGGGAAAGATGACACTAGTGCACAGGAGTGCCAAGGGGCCCTGCCACACCTTAGGTGCAGACCTGGAGCGGTCCCCTTGTCCTAGAGCTCCTGAGCCAGGCAGAACTACAGGAAAGCCCTGGCTCAGGAAGGTCAGAGCTCACCATCTGAGTCATGGGCCCACAGACCCCAGCACATGACTGACACTTTGAAGCACAGAATAAAGGGTAGGACAATGCCCACGGGTCAGGCTGTAGCCACGCCACCCTTTCCACCCTGTCCTAGCCAGAGGCAGCAATGTGCTCCATACAGATCCTCCTAACACACCCACACTGTCGGTCCCCAGCACGCAGATACCCGACAGCCACTTAGGCAAATGGCTTAGCTGACTGCCCCAGCACACACCGTCGCCATGCAGTCCAGTGGGGAGTCGGAGGCAGCCTTCTTCCTGCCTCTCCTCGGCCTGCACGTGTCCCCCCACCAAGCAGAGACACCCTTCTACACCCCGGGTCTCTGCAGTCACATCGTGGTGGGGCATGCAGCTGTTGGCCTTTGAGCATGTCTTGTTTTCCTTGGCCAGTGTCTCCAGAGAAACGCACATGGGTTTGTGCCTAGTGGTCCATCTCTGCAACAGTTGTTCCTTTGGGATCGGATGCTAGGAGGTCACGGGAGAGGTGTCCATCCAAAGCAGTGTCTGTGTCGTACACTGTCCCCACACACAGGGCCACCTCTGCACAGACTCCCCCGACTCGATTCTGGGCACAGAGCTCAGGGATCTTCCAGAGACTGCCACGAACCGGTGATGCCTCCACGCTTGAGACATCCTGACCGCAGGGCCCAAGATGCACTGGCTCAGGGGGTGACAGTGAGGGGTCTGCAAACAGACTGCTGATGCTGGTGTCTCAACCTGGCCGCTGCCGAGCTGTGTGACTTGGGCACGTCACTTAACCTCTCTCGGCCTCCGTCTCCTCCCGGGGATAAGAGTAGTAGCACCTGCTTCCCGGGGCTGTGAGGATCCAGTGGGACGTATAGGCTTGCAGGGCGGACTCCTCTGCTCAAGAGACATGATGACTCTGGTCAAGGCAGCAGTCAGGAGCGTGGGCAGGAGCTGGGTGATGGAGAACCCACAGGCCTGGGGAGAGAGGGAGTGTGTGAGAGACTTCAGCTGAGAACCGAACCTTGGAGGTTCTAACAAAGGCTGACTTACAGGTCTTCTTCAGTGCTGCTCTGGGGCCTCTTGGGGCTCCTGTCCTCCTGGTCAGCCTGTCCCCTGAGAATCTGAAGGAGGAAGTGAGAGGGCTACTCAGCGTGCAGCTAGCCTGCAGAGATCAAGGCTCTATGAGTGACAGTAGGGTGAATGGGGCCAGGTGCTATGGGGTCCCATGTGTGCTGGGGCAGGTGGGGCCCTTGGTGCACATTCAGGGTGAACACTTCACCTTCACTGCTGACACTGCCTGGGCCTCCTCTGCTCTGTGACCTGAGGACACTGTCTCAGACCAAGGCCTGACTGCTTCCTGGAGCTCCCGGAAGAGGAATCGAGGGGCCCTTAGGCTGCAGACTGCAGGTAGAGCCCCGGTCCCTCAGTGCTGTCAAGAGGGCGGGCAGGACACTCTTGAGTTCTACACACCTTTGGGGCAGATGGTCCCCTCTGCGCTCACTCAGGGCCCTCACCTTTCTCCTGGCAGGGACTGGACTCCACTCCTCTACTCGCCTGAGAATCTCTCGGATCAAGAGCTCACATCCCTGATATGGAACAGAAGGACATGCCCCAACCAACATCTGCCCACACCTGCCCAGGGTTTCCTCGGAAGTACAGTAAGAGATGTCCAAATTCAATGGGGTCCATGTGTCCTGGGGTGAGGATACTGCCCGGTCCTCATCTTGATGCCTGCAGGGTCTGGAACCCTCCCCCTGTTGACCTGAGGCCCTATCTCCAGGAGACACCTGAAGAGGAAGTGAGGGGAGTCCATCCACCCAGCGGCTTCCCTCAGCTGACAGAAGGGGCAGGGTGGGGCTAGGTCCTCTGTGTTTGGTGAGTGGGGTCCCCTCAGTCTGCACCTGGACTCCTGGCAGGGCCTGGGACCCTCCCTCTGCTGACTTGAGTGCAGCCCCCTCAGACCAAGGCCAGCCCTCCCTGACACCAATGATCCCAGGATAAAGGAGGGACCTCAGCAGACAGTCCTGCCTGGGTTCTCTGGGGTGACAGTAGGGGCAGGGCAAACTCTCTTGATCTGAGAGTTTCTCTGGCCTGGAGGTACCCTCAATCCTCCCTTAGGTTCCTCACCTGGACTGCTCTCCAATCCTGGGACCACTGTGTCTGTTGAACACAGTGCCTCCCTGTTTTGTCCACACACCCTCTGAGAACAAAGTCCTCACCTCCCTGAGATCCAGAAACAGAGGTGAGGAGGCCCCACATCAGTCACCCCTGCGTGGGGTGTCCACGGCTGACCCCACCAGCTGAATCCTTCAGGTATGAGGTGGGTGTTCCAAAGTCCTCCTGTGGGTTATTCATCTTTACTTCTGCTGGGGCTTCTACTTACTCGACCCTCAAACCCTTGAGATGAGCAGACATCTCCCTTGACACCAATGCCTCATCCCCCTGAGGGCTCCTCAACTTCCTGCCGTGGTGCAAGTGAGCTTGCCACTTAGCACCATCCCTGATCAGCTACCCCCCCGGCCCCCACATCTAAGAACAGAATTCACCTAGACTCTGTGGGGTGGCTTCTTTCTGGGTTGGGGGTACCTCCATTCCTCATGAACGGGGCAAACCTCGGGTCCTGCTGATCCTGGGAGTCCTCCTTCTACTGACCAGGTGTGGAGCCCTCTGTTGAATCTTTCAGTGCCCTCTGGGATCAAGGTACTCACCTCCCTCAGACCTCTCACCCCTAGTCACGACGGGAGAAATGAGACCATGCCTCATGCCATTCCTGCCTGGGGCCACCTGGGGCTGAGAACAGGTGACACCAGTGTCTGTGAGGTCCTTTCTTTTCTGAGAGCGTGGAGGTACCTTCTTACCTTCAGTCCTCACCAAACTTCCTCCCCGTCACTCCTGGAAGACCCTGGATTCCACCCTGTGCTGACCAGGTGTGGCTCCCTCTGCTGAGCTGAGGAAACCCCTCGGACCAAGGCCCCCACCTCCCTGAGACCTGGGAGGCAGAAGTGAGGGGGCACCTCATGGTCACTCATGCGTGAGATACCCAAGGCTGACCAAAGGAGCAGGTTTCAGGGGGCCTCGTCGGTCTCGGTGTCCTCTAGGTATTCATATTTGCTCCTCACAGAATCTGGCCCCTTCCATTTTGCTGAACCAGAGATGAGTCTTGCAGACCAAGGCCAATTTCTCCCTTAGACCCTCTTTGAGAAACTGTGTGTTGGGGGTGGACAGGGCACTTCCCTTCCTCACAGTCCTGCCTGGGGCCTCCCAAGACTGACAGCAGGGGCAGGTTTCCTAGGTCTGGGATGAGAGGTCTGGTGAATCCTTCCTCAGGCCTCTGGGACTCCTCCTTCTGCTCACCTGAGGCCCCACTCCTCGTACCACAGCCCTGTCCCCATTGACACCCGATCCCACCAGCCACAATGCACCACATGTGGCCACCGTGCCCGGGATCACCCAGGCCAGGATCCCCACCGAGCTGGACTCCAGGGTCCCCTCTGTCCTCTGTCTTGTTCCTTCCCTGGTCTCCTAGAGGGCTGGGCCCCACCCCTCTGTGGACCTGAGTCTCTATCTGTCGGATTCCCGAGGCTGAATGAGGAGGGGCCTCGGTCTCAGATAGGGGCCGGGTGGGCCCCTTGTCCTGGGGTACTGGGTCCGCTCAGGCCTTCCTTGTCTCCCAGCAGGACCTGGACCCTCCCTCTATTCTCCCGCGGCCATGCTAACGATACCAACCCCCTTCCCTCGGTCAGCCCAGGATGCAGATATCAGGATCCGCTTCCCTGACCGCCATGCCCGGAACGTCCCAGGGTTGACTGCAGGGGCAGTGACTCCCTCTGTGGGGCCTCAGCCCTCCCTCAGGGTCCTGGCCCTGATGCCTGGCAGAGCCTGGCCCCTGCCCTCTCCCAACCAGTCCTGCCCTGGTCACACCAAGCTCTGACCCAGAGTCCCCTGGGGCTTAAGCAGTGAGGTGGCGAAGGGTGGCCCAGCCCGAGAAGTCCGCCCCCGGGTGGTCCAGGGCTGGCAGCAGGGGTGGTGCTGGATTATTTGGGGCCCTCTATCTGGGGTGGGGGCGTCCTCAGTCCTCCCTCAGCGTCTCACCTTGCCTCCCCACAGAGCCTGGGCCCGCTTCCCTCTGCCGATCTTCAGCCACCACTCAGAACCAAGCCCTTGCTACTCTCTGGCCCCCAGTGCGCAAGTCAGAGGCCTTACATCCGGGCACCCGGAGCTTCCCTGGGTTGACAGCAGGGGCCAAACCGGATTCTGCCACGGGAGACTTGGGGGTGGGGTGGAGTGGGGGGTTGAGGATGGAGGTGGGGAACCTGAGACTGTAGGTCATGGTGGTGGTGGCTGGGTTAGGGGTGTGGAGGCATTCAGCCCTCCCTCAGGGTTCTGAACTTGATGCCAGTCAGAGCCTGGGCCCAGCCTGATAAGCCCGACTCCGCCAGCTCAGGTTGTCCAGGGCTGGCACAGGGGCCGTGCTGTATTATTTGGGGTCCTCTATCTGGGGTGGGTGTTCTTGAGTCCTCTCTCAGGGTCTCACCTTGCCTCCTCACAGAGCCTGGGCCCGCTTCCCTCGGCCGATATCGACCCACCGCTCACAGCGAGACCCCCCGCTACTCTCTGACACCCAGCGTGCAAGTCACTGGCCTTACATCCGGGCACCTGGGGCTTCCCTGGGTTGACAACAGAGGTGGAACCAGATTCTGCCGCGGGAGAGTTGGGGGTGGGGTGGAGTTTAGGGTGGGGTGGGGTGGGGTGGGGTGTAGAGTGGGGCTGAGGATGGGGCTGGGGAACCTGGGGCTGTAGGTCATGGTTCGGTGGGGGGGGGGGCAGCCCTCCCTCAGGGTCCTGACCTTGATGCCCGGCAGAGCCTGGGCCCTGCCCTCTCCTAACCAGCCCTGCCCTGGTCACACCAAGCTCTCACTCCAGAGTGCCCAGCAGCTTGAGCGGCGGAGGGAGGGGGTCGGCCCAGCCTCACAAGTCAGCCCCAGATCAGCCCCCGGGTGGTACAGGGCTGGGAGCGGAGAAGGCACTTGGTTCTTTGGGGTCCTCTATCTGGGGCGGGGGCATTCTCAGTCTTCCCTCAGCACCTCACCTTGACTCCTCACAGAGCCTGGGCCCGCTTCCCTCCACCGGTATGAAGCCGCCCCTCAGAAGGAGGCCTCTCCCTTCTCTCTGACCCCAGTGTGCGTGTCAGTGACGTCACATCCGGCCTCTAAGCCTGGGGCTTCCCTGGGTTGACAGTAGGGGCTGAATCGGGTTCTGGTGGAGTAAGGGTGGGGATGGGGATAGGGGCCCTCAGTCATCCCTCAGAGGGTCCTGACCTTGATACCTGGGTCTGGATCCCCATTTTCTGCCGATTGGGTGTGCTCCTCTCAGACCAAGTCTCTGACTCCCAGTCGCATGAGGTGGCAGTGAGGGGAGGGGTGTGGTCGGGGTGACGACATTGCCAGGGTCTTCCAGGGCTGACAGGAAGGGCTGAGCTGGATTCTGTGGCCCCTCTATGTGGGGAGGGTGGACCTTCAGTCTCTACTCAGGAGGGTTCTCCTCCTGGCTCCTGGCTCTTCGATGAAGTGATGGGTGGGAGATGATCCGTTTATGTCACCTTTGAGCATTTGTCCGGCTGCACGCGTTGCAGAGAATGGCTGCGGGTCCAAGGCTAGATGCTCCCTGGGGGGCTGCAGCACCTGTGATTGTAGGACCTCTGAGAGAAGATGCACACCTTCCCATGGGGGCTCCTCCCCAGCCAGAGCTAGACTTTGCAAACCTTTTGTCCTAAAAGGTTTATTTTTACACGGAAGAGGCTGAGCAGCAGCAAGAGATTTGGAGAAGCCATGTGTTTTGAAGGTATCGAACACAGCAGAGTCCAGATTAGTGATTTTCATATTTTAATCCTCATTCATATGGTAATAAATTTTACATTGTATGTGTACATTAGATATAGTATATGTACATTTTGTTTATATCTACGTTTATATACATACCTGTTTTAGACATTATGTACATTTATGCTTATATGTATATATACATGCATATATATCTTTATATCATAGATGTATAATTATATATACTTACGTGTATATATCTTTAGATACATATTCGTTTGTATTTGTAGACTTTATACTATATATATGCACACAGATTTTATTAATATCTACTCATAGTATGTGGCCTTCACACATACTTACTATTCTATTCCTAGTTCATTCTTTATATTCCATTAAAATAATAATTTCGTGGAAGGCTGGTCTTCTCCTACTAAGTTTGTTTCAGGTGGTTGTTAGCAGAACTCTGGAGCCATAGTGTCTCAATCAACTCAAATTTCCTGGTGTCGTGATATTACCCCACGGCTACTGGCATCAGATTCTGTGGCGCTGCCTCAGATTGCGCAATGATGTGGGGTGGAATGTTAAACACTTTCTCCTATCCATCCTGTAATCTGCCATCTATGCAGGGTACAGACCTCCTCGATTTCCCTGCTGCTCCCTGGACCCAAAACACAAGTACTAGTTTAGCACAGGCTTCAGTCATCCCCAGGGCTTTCTCTGTTTTGATGTTTTTTTTTTTTTTTTTAATCTTTTCCCTTCTATATTTTTCCGGGGTTGATTTGGGGAGCAGAGCACAGCAACCTGAGCTTGGTTGTCACTTTGGCAATGACAGTTAAGGCACTCACTCTGTATTTAATTTAAGTAGCGTTTACATCTTTGCCATATTCTGTTCCCCATCAAGGAATATGGTATACAGATCCATTTACTTGAGATTATTTCCTGAGTCTATCAGCAACTTTGCACAGTTGCTTCCATGAAGGTCTTGTTAGGCTCTTCTTACTTCCATTTTGGATTTTAATGCTGCTGTGAATGGTATATTTTCTATTTTCTATTTTATGCACTAAGTTGCTTCTGTGTGGCAAGGCTCATGATTTTGCTGTAATCACCTTCTATATGACGTTTTCTGAAGTCTTTTATTCATTTGAATATTCAATGTGTCTATTCCTTTGAATTTTCTATGTAGATAATCATATAGTTAACAAATACTATTTCTTAGCAGTCTTCATATCTCATTTTCATTTTGACATCCATAGCTCTGTCTCTTTTTCATTTTCATATTCACTGCAGATGTAGGTGGTAGTGGTGACAGCATAGGTCAACGACTTGTCACTGCCGTGAATGGCAGAGCTTCTGACATTTCACATTTATGTATGCTTGCTGCCGATTTGAGGAAATGGAAGTTCCTTTTAATGTTAGTTTGCTTAACATTGTTAATTTGTACTTACATAGAATTCATTTCAGAGCCTTTGCCTGTACCCATTGCCATGACTGAATGTTTTTTTCTAGTCTATCTTGTATGCAGGGAATTAGAATTGAATTTTTTTCTAACATTTCATCGTATTTTTATTCCATGCATACAGGCGGCTTGTTCGTTTAATCCACTGTTGTGTTGGATATGTGATTATCTGTTTATGACATTTGCTGTGATATGTGTGAACACTTGCCTCACAAATTCTTTTCATGAGTGCTCGGGTGCCTTCATCTGTTTATGAATCTAGGAGAGCGAGCCTGGGAGAATGAGTTAAACAATTGCCCATTTTGGATGCATTAGAAGAGTTGAGATAAGACAGTGATTCATTTTCCCTTGCCACTTGGCTGAACGGGCCTCCAAAATTTCCTGTCCTGGAATATTTGAGGGTAGATTGAACTTTGAATACACTTTCAGTTTGTGGAAGTACCATTGGTTTTATCCATTCACCTCTTCAAGGACATCTTGGTTGGTGATTATGAATAAACTACTATATACATTCGTGTACACGATCTTCCATGTGAGAACCAAAGTTTCCAATTCACTTAGGTAAAACCTAGGAGTACGACTGATGGATCTAAAGGTAAGTCTATGTTTTACTACATAAGAAAGGGCCAAAAGGCCTTCTAGAGTGAATGAAACATTTTTCTTGTCTACCAGCTATGAATGAGAATTCCACATCCTCTCCAGAATTTGATATTCTCAGGTATTTGAATTCTATCCATTGTACTAGGTGGGTAGAGGAATCTTAGTGCTGTTGACATTTGCATTATTAGTGAATAATTATGGTGATCATCTTTTCACGTGTGTATCTTCATTGGTGAATGTATGTGTATTTCTGCGTGTCTTCATTGGTGAATGTCTTCAAATCATTTACATCTTTAGTTGGATTCTTTGTTTTCAAAGGTTGAATGTTAAAAGTTTGGTGTTTATTCAGCATATGAGTTCTTTATCAGACATCAGATTACTAATATTTTCTCTCCATCTATATCGTTTTTTCCATTCTTCTAACAGTATTTTTTTTTTTTTTTTTTTTTTTTTGGAGATGGAGCCTCACTCTGTCCCCCAGCCTGGAGTGCAGTGGCGTGATCTCGACTCACTGCAATCTCTACCCCCTGAGTTCAAGCGATTCTCCTGCCTCAGCCTCCCGAGTAGCTGGGATTACAGGTGCCTGCAAACGTGCCCGGCTAATTTTTGTATTTTTAGTAGAGACAGGATTTCACCATCTTGGCCAGGCTGGTCTTGAACTCCTGACCTCATGATCCACCTGCCTCAGTCTCCCAAAGTGCTGGGATGACAGGCGTGAGCCACCGTGCCCGGCTGAGATTCACAGGAAAACCAGGATCGGAGGGGTATAAGTTTGTAGGAAAGAGGTTTTTAAGTGGCAGCATCTTTGCATGATTCAAACTCTGGAGGCATATGTATAAAGTCCAAGAAACACATGAGAAAATTGTACTTCTTGGAAACTAAGGAGCTCACAAATGATGAAATGTGATTCACACCGATTTGTAAATGAGCACCCATTTGTAAGTGAGCAGGCCGAGACAGGGAGATGCAGACCTGGCTGGACTCTGGATTAATCCATTCCCATGTCTGCATTCTCTTATGGCCTCTTCCCACGTCTCCCAGGACTCTGCCACCTACTGTCAAATTAAAAATCACAGGCAGGGATACCTCTGGGTTCTGGTGTGTGGGTGTTGGGGCTCTCTGCACGCCCTGATTTCAGAGCTCTTTTGATGTCTGTGCCCAGTTGTGTCTATGGTAAGGACTTGAATCTGTTTCTTCTGATCATTCAAAGAGGTTTGTCGATGATAGCATGTGTTCTAAGATGAACACCCCAAGTGACCAGAAAAGGCTGCTTCCTAAGTTAAAACATGACATGACATCTTTTAAATTAATTTTTGGCTCCAAAAGAAAGAAGGAGAAGGAAGGAAGGGAGGGAAAGGGAGAGAGAGAGAGAGAGAGAGAGACGGAAGGAAGGAAGGAACGAAGGAAGGAAGGAAGGAAGGAAGGAAGCAGAGAGAGAGAGAAAGAAAGAGAGAAAGAGAAAGAAAAAAGGAAAGGAAAGGAAAGGAAAACAAGAAAGAAAAAGTGGGGGCATAGTGGGGGAATCAAGGAAGGAAGTAAAAAACCCCACCAGATCCAGTACAGACATAAAAGCCAAACGTAAATCCTGTCCACCAGACACTAATGAGCACCCTCTAAACTGCAAACCTGTAGGACTCCTTGGTAGTATGTGTCACCGCCACAACTATCAAGGGCACTTTTTAACTCAATGACAAAGCCAGACGTGATCTCATCTGTATGTAAAGTGAAGATCCTGTTATATAAAGGCACCACCATGACAAGGAATGGCCAGCAACACAGTGTCATTGTGAACCCTCGGCCGGCAATGCTAGCAGCACAATTGGCACTCAGCGAGCAACTCCAGGTAATTTTTTTTTTTTTTTTTTTTGAGACGGAGTCTTGCTCTGTCACCCAGGCTGGAGTGCAGTGGTGCGATCTCGGCTCGCTGCAAGCTCCGCCTCCCGGGTTCATGCCATTCTCCTGCCTCAGCCTCCCGAGTAGCTGTGACTACAGGCTCCCGCCACCACGCCCGGCTAATTTTTTGTATTTTTAGTACAGACGGGGTTTCTCCGTGTTAGCCAGGACGGTCTCCATCTCCTGAGCTTGTGATCCACCCGCCTCAGCCTCCCAAAGTGCTGGGGTTACAGATGTGAGCCACCGCGCCCAGCCAGCTCCAGATAATTTTTAATGAGCAGAGGCAGGATGTCTGAGGGGCTTCCTAAAACTCAGCAACTTCTCGAGAACCTCCTGGGCACTTTTCCAGGGAGGCGTGTTAGGCTGAAGTCTCTATCATGCAAGCCAAAGATGTCAGAGCGGGGTACTGGACTGCAAAGAAAGAAAAAGGATGGAGACCATGAAGACTTTTTTGTGCAGTCAGAAAATTACTCATTTTCTGACACATTTATTGACCAGCACGTATTCTGCCCAAATGCTCGCCTCTATGTGCTCTGGTCTGCATAGGCTGGGTACGCCTGGGCCCATCGCTAGCTGGCATGTACCGTGACATGCGGTGGCTGTGGGGGCAATGGTGGTGCAGAGCTGGGGGATGGGGGAACATGGCCATGGAGGCAGCAGGCTGTGCAGCCCCAGCAGCCACTAGGGTCACCGGTACCCAGAGATGGCAAAAGGGCAGCATGCCAGGTGCAGGAAGTCCTGTGGTGTCCATGGCAAGGGCACTAGGGGACGCTGTGGGAAGGGCCACCACAGGCCCGTAAGAATTCATCTGAGTGGGATATCCAGGGACATAGAGGAAGGGCAGTGCTGCAGGCCCAGGGACAGTGGCCACCGGAGTGACGTGAGCCTGGCTGCCCTCTGACCACTCGCCCGCCGGCTGGGTCGCTGGAGCGTTGTCACTCGCCATGGCGGGATTGGGCACCATCACAGGAGTTGCTGGTGGAGCAGAGCCACTCCTGATTTGGGTGTTGGGACCGGCCGGTTCCTGGTGTTGCAGTGTGACCTGGTCATTCTCATTCGGAGATGTGTGATCTTGTTGCTCAGTGTCTGCTGGTGCCAGACAGGATCCAGCAGCTTCTGGCTTGTCCTCCTCCTGATGTCTTGGTGCAGACTTGACGCCCACTCTTCTCTTCATCCTCACGAGGAGGTGAGGGGAGTCTCTTTGAAAGTAAGGATGGCAGTAGAACTCTAACTGTAAGTCAAAGTTTAAATAAACAAAAGGAAACTGCAAGTCACAAGGATGGACTACAACTACCAACCATCTACGCCCCTGTGCAAGAGAACTCTGCTGGCCCAGGAGGCCTTTCTGGAAAAGGTCCCAGTCCCCAAAGGAAGCTGGGGACTCGCGTTCACATCGTCAAGGTTTACCAAGTTGTGGCGGGCCTTTCCGTCTTGGAAAAAGCCTCAAAATGGCAGATTAGGGTGTCCATGGCCAGCGGAAAGGGTCTTTGAAGTTGCAGACCAGGAGGGAAGAAGATTCTGGGCCTCCCCCATGCAGTGTCGGCTGGCAACAGAATGCACCCCGGCTGGGCTGGAGGCCCTGGGCACTGGCTCTTCCACACCAGGGGCCCACCTACCAAGGGCAGCAGGAGCATCTGCACCTCCTGCGCCAGGCGCCCTTCAGCACTTCAACTTGAGCACTTCTCCAGACACCAGCTAGGGTGACAGTGGTACAAATACCAGACTCCCCTGGCCTGCTCACCTCACACGGTAAAGCGCTATGGAGTCAGGGGGACACAGCAACCACCAGACGACATGGCTGGCCCGGGGCAGGAGGACATGCAGATATGGCTACTTAGCACCTGTGATATTTTACACACTCGAGAGGGGCAGGTACCATCCTCAGCCCTCTCCCCACATTCGCTCTTAGTTCATGTCACCTCCACCCAGAGGGGGACACAAGCCCACAGTGATGGCCCCACACCCTGCCTGAGGTCGCCCACTTCCCAGGAGGCAGTCCTGGGACTTCCACCCGACCAGGCCCCAGAGCCCACCGACTTAACCCCCCCCAGAGGCTTGTCGTTCATTACCTTATTCGAGATGGAGACCGGCCTGTTTGTGGAGAAAATGCGGGTGAAGGTCCTGAAAGTGCATTGACGCCATTTTCGGAAGCCATGCAAGTTTAGCTGGTGGAAGAAGCTCTTTATCGAATTTGTGGCAAACACTTTGTGTGCGACGTCCCTTTTGAGAATCTCCTTTTCAAAGAGTTTTTGATTGATCACTATACAAGTCCCACTGTCATCCCACCAGATGGACGAAAACTGGTTGCTGCTGACCAGTCTCCACAGTTTCTGCGGAAAGGGGAGGGAGAGGAGATTATCTGCTCCCTGGGGCGGGACGTCACCGTCAGGGTGCGGCCTTCTGAACGAAGCTGCCTCGGCCAGAGGTTGGAAAGCGATTTCTTCTGTCAGCAGCATGAAGTTAGGGCTCCCAGTGGACACTGGGTGGTGCCAGGCAGGGGAAGGATCTGCTGGGTGAAGGTAGGTCTCTGAGTGCAATTGGGGAGGAAAAGGCACCCTTTCCAAGCCGTGACCCTGTCCTCTCAAATTTCTTTCTTCACAGCGAGCCATGATCAATGATGGCTAGTCCTCCAACTGGCAAACTTGCTAGTGCAGTGTGGCCAGCAGCACCCCTTGGCAGTCATGTAACCAGCCCCATGACATCATAAAGGGGCTCTGACTGCCGAGGGAGGGGTGGCATCTCCACACACCCAGCAAGTTATGTAATAAAGGGCCAAGGCAGACAAGTAGCTGCCCATCTGCATGTGCACATTCCGATCCTCACAGTCATTTCAATGGGAAAGATGACACTAGTGCACAGGAGTGCCAAGGGGCCCTGCCACACCTTAGGTGCAGACCTGGAGCGGTCCCCTTGTCCTAGAGCTCCTGAGCCAGGCAGAACTACAGGAAAGCCCTGGCTCAGGAAGGTCAGAGCTCACCATCTGAGTCATGGGCCCACAGACCCCAGCACATGACTGACACTTTGAAGCACAGAATAAAGGGTAGGACAATGCCCACGGGTCAGGCTGTAGCCACGCCACCCTTTCCACCCTGTCCTAGCCAGAGGCAGCAATGTGCTCCATACAGATCCTCCTAACACACCCACACTGTCGGTCCCCAGCACGCAGATACCCGACAGCCACTTAGGCAAATGGCTTAGCTGACTGCCCCAGCACACACCGTCGCCATGCAGTCCAGTGGGGAGTCGGAGGCAGCCTTCTTCCTGCCTCTCCTCGGCCTGCACGTGTCCCCCCACCAAGCAGAGACACCCTTCTACACCCCGGGTCTCTGCAGTCACATCGTGGTGGGGCATGCAGCTGTTGGCCTTTGAGCATGTCTTGTTTTCCTTGGCCAGTGTCTCCAGAGAAACGCACATGGGTTTGTGCCTAGTGGTCCATCTCTGCAACAGTTGTTCCTTTGGGATCGGATGCTAGGAGGTCACGGGAGAGGTGTCCATCCAAAGCAGTGTCTGTGTCGTACACTGTCCCCACACACAGGGCCACCTCTGCACAGACTCCCCCGACTCGATTCTGGGCACAGAGCTCAGGGATCTTCCAGAGACTGCCACGAACCGGTGATGCCTCCACGCTTGAGACATCCTGACCGCAGGGCCCAAGATGCACTGGCTCAGGGGGTGACAGTGAGGGGTCTGCAAACAGACTGCTGATGCTGGTGTCTCAACCTGGCCGCTGCCGAGCTGTGTGACTTGGGCACGTCACTTAACCTCTCTCGGCCTCCGTCTCCTCCCGGGGATAAGAGTAGTAGCACCTGCTTCCCGGGGCTGTGAGGATCCAGTGGGACGTATAGGCTTGCAGGGCGGACTCCTCTGCTCAAGAGACATGATGACTCTGGTCAAGGCAGCAGTCAGGAGCGTGGGCAGGAGCTGGGTGATGGAGAACCCACAGGCCTGGGGAGAGAGGGAGTGTGTGAGAGACTTCAGCTGAGAACCGAACCTTGGAGGTTCTAACAAAGGCTGACTTACAGGTCTTCTTCAGTGCTGCTCTGGGGCCTCTTGGGGCTCCTGTCCTCCTGGTCAGCCTGTCCCCTGAGAATCTGAAGGAGGAAGTGAGAGGGCTACTCAGCGTGCAGCTAGCCTGCAGAGATCAAGGCTCTATGAGTGACAGTAGGGTGAATGGGGCCAGGTGCTATGGGGTCCCATGTGTGCTGGGGCAGGTGGGGCCCTTGGTGCACATTCAGGGTGAACACTTCACCTTCACTGCTGACACTGCCTGGGCCTCCTCTGCTCTGTGACCTGAGGACACTGTCTCAGACCAAGGCCTGACTGCTTCCTGGAGCTCCCGGAAGAGGAATCGAGGGGCCCTTAGGCTGCAGACTGCAGGTAGAGCCCCGGTCCCTCAGTGCTGTCAAGAGGGCGGGCAGGACACTCTTGAGTTCTACACACCTTTGGGGCAGATGGTCCCCTCTGCGCTCACTCAGGGCCCTCACCTTTCTCCTGGCAGGGACTGGACTCCACTCCTCTACTCGCCTGAGAATCTCTCGGATCAAGAGCTCACATCCCTGATATGGAACAGAAGGACATGCCCCAACCAACATCTGCCCACACCTGCCCAGGGTTTCCTCGGAAGTACAGTAAGAGATGTCCAAATTCAATGGGGTCCATGTGTCCTGGGGTGAGGATACTGCCCGGTCCTCATCTTGATGCCTGCAGGGTCTGGAACCCTCCCCCTGTTGACCTGAGGCCCTATCTCCAGGAGACACCTGAAGAGGAAGTGAGGGGAGTCCATCCACCCAGCGGCTTCCCTCAGCTGACAGAAGGGGCAGGGTGGGGCTAGGTCCTCTGTGTTTGGTGAGTGGGGTCCCCTCAGTCTGCACCTGGACTCCTGGCAGGGCCTGGGACCCTCCCTCTGCTGACTTGAGTGCAGCCCCCTCAGACCAAGGCCAGCCCTCCCTGACACCAATGATCCCAGGATAAAGGAGGGACCTCAGCAGACAGTCCTGCCTGGGTTCTCTGGGGTGACAGTAGGGGCAGGGCAAACTCTCTTGATCTGAGAGTTTCTCTGGCCTGGAGGTACCCTCAATCCTCCCTTAGGTTCCTCACCTGGACTGCTCTCCAATCCTGGGACCACTGTGTCTGTTGAACACAGTGCCTCCCTGTTTTGTCCACACACCCTCTGAGAACAAAGTCCTCACCTCCCTGAGATCCAGAAACAGAGGTGAGGAGGCCCCACATCAGTCACCCCTGCGTGGGGTGTCCACGGCTGACCCCACCAGCTGAATCCTTCAGGTATGAGGTGGGTGTTCCAAAGTCCTCCTGTGGGTTATTCATCTTTACTTCTGCTGGGGCTTCTACTTACTCGACCCTCAAACCCTTGAGATGAGCAGACATCTCCCTTGACACCAATGCCTCATCCCCCTGAGGGCTCCTCAACTTCCTGCCGTGGTGCAAGTGAGCTTGCCACTTAGCACCATCCCTGATCAGCTACCCCCCCGGCCCCCACATCTAAGAACAGAATTCACCTAGACTCTGTGGGGTGGCTTCTTTCTGGGTTGGGGGTACCTCCATTCCTCATGAACGGGGCAAACCTCGGGTCCTGCTGATCCTGGGAGTCCTCCTTCTACTGACCAGGTGTGGAGCCCTCTGTTGAATCTTTCAGTGCCCTCTGGGATCAAGGTACTCACCTCCCTCAGACCTCTCACCCCTAGTCACGACGGGAGAAATGAGACCATGCCTCATGCCATTCCTGCCTGGGGCCACCTGGGGCTGAGAACAGGTGACACCAGTGTCTGTGAGGTCCTTTCTTTTCTGAGAGCGTGGAGGTACCTTCTTACCTTCAGTCCTCACCAAACTTCCTCCCCGTCACTCCTGGAAGACCCTGGATTCCACCCTGTGCTGACCAGGTGTGGCTCCCTCTGCTGAGCTGAGGAAACCCCTCGGACCAAGGCCCCCACCTCCCTGAGACCTGGGAGGCAGAAGTGAGGGGGCACCTCATGGTCACTCATGCGTGAGATACCCAAGGCTGACCAAAGGAGCAGGTTTCAGGGGGCCTCGTCGGTCTCGGTGTCCTCTAGGTATTCATATTTGCTCCTCACAGAATCTGGCCCCTTCCATTTTGCTGAACCAGAGATGAGTCTTGCAGACCAAGGCCAATTTCTCCCTTAGACCCTCTTTGAGAAACTGTGTGTTGGGGGTGGACAGGGCACTTCCCTTCCTCACAGTCCTGCCTGGGGCCTCCCAAGACTGACAGCAGGGGCAGGTTTCCTAGGTCTGGGATGAGAGGTCTGGTGAATCCTTCCTCAGGCCTCTGGGACTCCTCCTTCTGCTCACCTGAGGCCCCACTCCTCGTACCACAGCCCTGTCCCCATTGACACCCGATCCCACCAGCCACAATGCACCACATGTGGCCACCGTGCCCGGGATCACCCAGGCCAGGATCCCCACCGAGCTGGACTCCAGGGTCCCCTCTGTCCTCTGTCTTGTTCCTTCCCTGGTCTCCTAGAGGGCTGGGCCCCACCCCTCTGTGGACCTGAGTCTCTATCTGTCGGATTCCCGAGGCTGAATGAGGAGGGGCCTCGGTCTCAGATAGGGGCCGGGTGGGCCCCTTGTCCTGGGGTACTGGGTCCGCTCAGGCCTTCCTTGTCTCCCAGCAGGACCTGGACCCTCCCTCTATTCTCCCGCGGCCATGCTAACGATACCAACCCCCTTCCCTCGGTCAGCCCAGGATGCAGATATCAGGATCCGCTTCCCTGACCGCCATGCCCGGAACGTCCCAGGGTTGACTGCAGGGGCAGTGACTCCCTCTGTGGGGCCTCAGCCCTCCCTCAGGGTCCTGGCCCTGATGCCTGGCAGAGCCTGGCCCCTGCCCTCTCCCAACCAGTCCTGCCCTGGTCACACCAAGCTCTGACCCAGAGTCCCCTGGGGCTTAAGCAGTGAGGTGGCGAAGGGTGGCCCAGCCCGAGAAGTCCGCCCCCGGGTGGTCCAGGGCTGGCAGCAGGGGTGGTGCTGGATTATTTGGGGCCCTCTATCTGGGGTGGGGGCGTCCTCAGTCCTCCCTCAGCGTCTCACCTTGCCTCCCCACAGAGCCTGGGCCCGCTTCCCTCTGCCGATCTTCAGCCACCACTCAGAACCAAGCCCTTGCTACTCTCTGGCCCCCAGTGCGCAAGTCAGAGGCCTTACATCCGGGCACCCGGAGCTTCCCTGGGTTGACAGCAGGGGCCAAACCGGATTCTGCCACGGGAGACTTGGGGGTGGGGTGGAGTGGGGGGTTGAGGATGGAGGTGGGGAACCTGAGACTGTAGGTCATGGTGGTGGTGGCTGGGTTAGGGGTGTGGAGGCATTCAGCCCTCCCTCAGGGTTCTGAACTTGATGCCAGTCAGAGCCTGGGCCCAGCCTGATAAGCCCGACTCCGCCAGCTCAGGTTGTCCAGGGCTGGCACAGGGGCCGTGCTGTATTATTTGGGGTCCTCTATCTGGGGTGGGTGTTCTTGAGTCCTCTCTCAGGGTCTCACCTTGCCTCCTCACAGAGCCTGGGCCCGCTTCCCTCGGCCGATATCGACCCACCGCTCACAGCGAGACCCCCCGCTACTCTCTGACACCCAGCGTGCAAGTCACTGGCCTTACATCCGGGCACCTGGGGCTTCCCTGGGTTGACAACAGAGGTGGAACCAGATTCTGCCGCGGGAGAGTTGGGGGTGGGGTGGAGTTTAGGGTGGGGTGGGGTGGGGTGGGGTGTAGAGTGGGGCTGAGGATGGGGCTGGGGAACCTGGGGCTGTAGGTCATGGTTCGGTGGGGGGGGGGGCAGCCCTCCCTCAGGGTCCTGACCTTGATGCCCGGCAGAGCCTGGGCCCTGCCCTCTCCTAACCAGCCCTGCCCTGGTCACACCAAGCTCTCACTCCAGAGTGCCCAGCAGCTTGAGCGGCGGAGGGAGGGGGTCGGCCCAGCCTCACAAGTCAGCCCCAGATCAGCCCCCGGGTGGTACAGGGCTGGGAGCGGAGAAGGCACTTGGTTCTTTGGGGTCCTCTATCTGGGGCGGGGGCATTCTCAGTCTTCCCTCAGCACCTCACCTTGACTCCTCACAGAGCCTGGGCCCGCTTCCCTCCACCGGTATGAAGCCGCCCCTCAGAAGGAGGCCTCTCCCTTCTCTCTGACCCCAGTGCGCGTGTCAGTGACGTCACATCCGGCCTCTAAGCCTGGGGCTTCCCTGGGTTGACAGTAGGGGCTGAATCGGGTTCTGGTGGAGTAAGGGTGGGGATGGGGATAGGGGCCCTCAGTCATCCCTCAGAGGGTCCTGACCTTGATACCTGGGTCTGGATCCCCATTTTCTGCCGATTGGGTGTGCTCCTCTCAGACCAAGTCTCTGACTCCCAGTCGCATGAGGTGGCAGTGAGGGGAGGGGTGTGGTCGGGGTGACGACATTGCCAGGGTCTTCCAGGGCTGACAGGAAGGGCTGAGCTGGATTCTGTGGCCCCTCTATGTGGGGAGGGTGGACCTTCAGTCTCTACTCA